>NW_027270963.1:0-327500 GCF_040938485.1 Diadema antillarum | reverse complement strand
GCGATAACAGTCTAACGAATGTTTGGTGAATGTGAGTGTAGAAAACAAATCAGCATAGCCACAACGATATTTTCTTGTAAAACATTTATTATGGTTAACCGAAAATAGTGCAAGATTTACAACAAAACTTTGGATAGTATACAATTATAATCACAGTGTTGCGTGGGATTTTTCCAAATAGTTAATGTACGGTTGATCACACGTATCTATTATCAAGACTGAATTGAATTGACCCCTACCCCCACCCCACCCAAAAAAAGAAGATGCGAATCCTACGTGAACAGTAAGAAATAGTAAAAATGTTTTAAAAATGATACAAAATGCGTGATATACATTTTCTTTGTCGCACAGTGGAAGAAACATGATGAGAAACACTCTGGTCTCATCATGAGACATTTAAGTCATAATTCAGTTCAATTATAAGATATTCTATACAGATAATACAAACCTACATGTTGCACCTACATAGAGAATAGATGCAATGCAGCAAGCACATTGGTAATTATACCAATGTATGTCAGTGACATACAGAAGGAAACTTTGCGTATTCATTGAAAGTGAAGCTCACCGACAGTGCCTGCCTGTACGTGTTTCTTCGTCTTTTTGCGTTTTGAGATTATTTTAAACTAAATTCACCTGTCTCTTTACCATGTGTTTGTTATGGGATATAATGTTATGGTTGTCGAATACAGCTGTTTGCAAGGCTTGTAGCTGAACAGTAACAAGCACATTTCTTTCTCTCTGGTTTTGAGTAAGTTAGTGTGCAACACATTTACAAAAATAGGCAATAATGATACAACAAATATACAGAAATCGGTAATAATGATACGGTAGATTGCTGAAATATAAAGTCCATACAGAATAGTAAAAATACACGATAGTATACGTTTAACGGATGTAGACAGCCTCCTTAGTCTACGAGTAGCATTTTTCTTCAGAATGCGTGAAACACGAACAGTGGTTAAGTATCAATTTTGTAATACAAGAGCAGCAGGTAGAATCGACAACTTCGTTATCATGGAATAAGTGAATACATTTCATAATCTTTATTTACAAAATATAATAAATAAAATCATGTTTGGTGCGTACTCAATCGTTTAATGCACTTCTTAAAACTTATCTTTTCCCTGTTGATTCCTTCCTTAAGTTAATGTGCTGAGTGTAACCTAATTATTGTAAGTGCTTATTTACTGGTACACACTTGATTTATGTTATGTTATTCTTGTGTTTTGACTCGTCTGTTATCTCTCATTTTTCCTTTCGTCTTTTCCCTTTGCGCTTAGAAACACTGTATTAAGCGCATTCAATGTATTATTTATATTCATTTACTTAATGTGTATTTACTCTATCAAAAAAAACCCATCAGATTCCTTTTATATTGAATCGGACATATCTCATTAATCTCGACTTAAGTCCTGCAATAATTAATACAAACTGTACTCGGAATTCATTTGGAATGATAATTTCTATACAACTGAGGACAGGTCTTTTGATAAACATTATTGCTATTCACAAAGTGACACTTGCTCCCTGTTGGGAGAAATTTGTGTGCCTCAGATTATCTTCCAAATATATGAATCAGGGGAGCACGTTGGGTTCTGATCACCCCATGCATGTAAGGTGATAATCTTGCCGTCATTTGCATAATTTGAGGGGACTAAAACGACGCCCTCTATAGGTCAGGCAGGATTCAAATGAAACCTTAAATTAAGCATTCTGGGAGAGTTTTGTCAGGATTGTTATATAATTAAGTTTTTTAATATAAATTTCTACATTTGCGTGAGAACTTTTAAGTCTGCCAGAAGAATGCGAACTAGCACCTCCCATGATTCCATACCTGAAAACGAACTAAAGTTGATGTTTGATTTGAATTATATCATGTTTCGAGTCAACTGTTTTCGAGTCAAGGGGGGGGGGGGGGGGGGGTGTAGCAAAGCGTCATCGTTAGGTTCTTCGTGATAACATCCAGGGCATCACCAAGCAAGCGATTGAATGTCGGGCCTCTTCAACGAAGAAATTCGAGGAGACTTGAAAGTCTTTCTTGAGAATGTTATCACATCTCGAGTCAACTTTTAAGAATAAAGTTTTGGTATGTGTTCATCAACCCACTGTCCAAGAGAGATGAGGTTTTCATGGAACGACTCATTTGTCCAGTTTATTCTGTGGTTCGCAAGTATTTACGTAGTTGAGAAAACACCCATATCACGGTGCAGAGACAAAGTCTCGCACGAATCACAACTTTTTGTCCTGACTAGTCTCACCCTCAGACGCTTCATCTACTGAGTTTGCCTTCATTGAATCGTCGACGTCATCAGCCCCTTCGTTGATGTATGACACTTTATTGTTATTGTTGTTATTTGTTACTACGACCACATCAACGTCCTTGACGTCGTGCTCAAAGTCCGCCTTATTCTTGACGCCGTACTCGGGGTCCCTGATACCGTTGCTGAGGTTCGAGTAGGACTCCTTTTCACCGGTGCCCATCACGAAGGCGTCAGAGTTTCGCTTGCTCGGGTGAAGATGGTGATCGGGGTGATCCATACCCGCAGGCGTGCGGCCTACCCGCTTCCGGAAGAAGAACCGGGCGAAGAGCATGAACACCACCATCTCGACCACGGTCAGGAGATCGCTGATGTCTGTCACGGCAAAGATGAAGGAAGGACACATGTCATTTATATTAATATGTTCACCTTTCGTCTGGATTTGTTTGTTTATTTCCATCTAAGAAGATGGCTGCGTAGCCCATATTCAGCTACCTTAAGCTGGTCTTTCATGGGGTCCAGTTGGATGTGAGGTGGGACCACTTCACGGGGTTAAACACCCTGCTCTTTGCGATGAATGAATGAAGCGAGATTTTTTACGTGCATGATTGTTACTCTCTCATACACGGGACCTCCATTTTATGTCCTATCAGATGGACAGAGTGTTTTGCCTCTTGCTAGAGGGGATGGTGTGCTTACACACAACATTGCTCAGTCCAGACTCGGGTTCAAACCCGGGCCCTTAGGATCGCGAGGCAGACGCGCTACTGACTGAGCCAACTCACCGCCCTGGATACAGAAAGGATTGTCATCCTCTCGATCAATTCAGTTCAATTCAGTTTGATTGTTTGTGAAATAGAGATGTTGTATTAGTGCGCCATTGCTGGGAACAAGCATCGATGTGATTAAAACATTTAAACATTTGTAAAATAACAAAACAATAACATGTCGTGCGAAGAATTTGAGTGAAATTGTACGCATCTTCAAAATTTCCAGCAATCCAGGAAACGTTCGTTTCGTTTGTATAATAAGAAAAACGGGTCATTTTGGTCCAGTAGAGGAAACTCAAAACATTTTGTTATCAGACTTACAATAGCCCCTCGTAAGCGCCGGCATCGGATACTCGCAGCTGACGGCGCCGGTGAGCACGGGGATAGCAATGATCAGAAGCTGGCCTGTGATGAGCACCAGGACCAGCTGTACCATGAAAAACTTGGACTGAACGTTGTAGCCCTCTAGCGGCTTCTTGGAGATACGCATGAGGATAATTACACCGTAGAGGGCGACGAACGTGGAGCACAGAGCGATGACCGTCAACCACACGTACGCACTGTCCGCAGCGAACTATGATGAAAAGGATATTAAGCCAAAATAATACGAATATCATGACAGACTGTCTGCTTTCATTCCTTCAAATCCATCTACATCTAATCGTACATTTGTTTCCTAGCTCAACCGAAAGGTTATTAATGTTATCACATGATGATAATTGTCCCAAAATGAGTTGATAATGGAAGTTAAAAAACGATGCTTTGTTTCTCTGAGTCAACGGAACAACTTAGAAAGAGTTAGGGAGATTTGACCTTTTAAGAAGTGGTTGATGCTGTTGACGTGTTTCTTGATGTTTCTTGATGAGTCCATGTTTTATGATAATACAAACTACAAAATGAGCTTTTGAGAATATTGTAAGTTCAGGTTATGACAATTAATGAAATTATTAAGTTACAGCTGGCGGAAGGGTAAGAATGGGAGGGGGAGTGGTGCCAGTGTGAAGGTACTTACCAAGCCAGGGACGTAGGTTCCGTTGGCCCAGAGAATAAGAGAGATGAAGTTACAAATCGGTCGCACGAAGGCCACTTGCAACACAATACGTCTCAGCCTAAGAAGGTTGCGACTGTCAGAGACAAAGAAAAAGTTGATAACTTGATCACTTGATATCGGTCTACCGTCACACCTGCCTAATTCGTTTCTAGACTCTCAGCAAGGACGATCCTGGCTAAGAATAATTCTGCCCTGTCGCAATGTTCCTTGGCAAGTTGTTTTATCCACTACTTAGAATGTCTCAGTTTACCAGGGTGATTAAATAGGCACATTATTAAGCTGGATTTAAAGCAACACCACCACCGTCACCACCACCACCACAACAGCAGCAGCAACAGTCGCAACAACAACAACAACAACAACAACAACAAGAGCTTTGTGCTTTTCTCCTTACACGCTGAATAAGATATGTCACACTGAGGGAGCATACATGTAAGACCCAATTGGTATATTACCGCAAAAGCAGTGCCTCACTCATTATGTACCCCGCCGTTTCGGATGTTGTTTTTTCGCTAGAAACTTAACACTTGCAAACCTACCTCTCTCTAGTCTGAAAACTCCCCTGGAATATAAACCTTCGTGTTCCTATTTATTTTAAACCATCTTTCTATTCTCCACTCATGGGAAGAATTGCATTTTCAGTCATAGCAAAGGCTGATTTTCAGAAGGTTTTTTAACTCAGAATAAACAGGAAACAAGAAAAAAAAAGGAAAATAATAAAAATTAAAACAATCGCCTCTCATAAAATGAGCAAATGACTTAAATTGCAATGTGAACAGTCAATGATAACATTGTCTTACGCATTCATGTCCGGCTGAGGCAAGCACGGGACGCAGCAGAGGAGTGGCGGGCTGGCGACCGGTATCTTGGTATCCTTCAACTTGATCAGCAGCTGCTCTCTCCCACCAAAGTAGCCAACAATCAGCATTAGAAACTGGTACAGTGCCACGGAGAAATACCTGCAATGGTTTAGGATATACAAACTCTTTTATATTAGCCTGAATGCCTTCGTCAATTTCATGTCATGATATTATACTTTTGTAATCCGGTAATGTTATGTAATTTCTTAACATCGTGGTTTTTTTTTCTACGCCTAAAGGTTTGATTATTGTCGCATCGGGTTGGAAACTGAACAAAATATCAATGATTTTATTGTAGCAAGAAGGATTTGTACCGTGATTTACAAAAATAATTGAGATCAACTGAATAGGATCGTGAAAGCTATGTAATGCATCACTTTTTATCCAAACGTTGTTATATGATTATGATATACATGAAAAAAAAATGATGCTGATAATAATATTGATAAAGATAACACTGATTTGGTTCACATGGTTACATCTCCAAGCTGCTGAGAGTTGTGACTTACAGTGTGGCTGTGAGATACGTGATCAAGTGGGCCCGGGGAATGTACAACGCCAGCAACGAAGTCGTTGAGTACACCTTGAGATAACAAACATGAGTTTGCAAATTCAGTTTTTGTTGATTTTTATCAGATATATACACAATAAGGTATACATACACTGAAAATTGGACTCTTTCACTGATTTCTTAATATGAAACATGAAAGTGACAGAAAAAAAGTGACATAGGCTGATAATCGCAGATTTACCCATATCACCTGGACTTCTCGTAAGAAAACTAGGGTGAAGTGACGTAGTATCCACATACCAAAATCAACGGACACATCAGCGTTTGAGTTTGAGCCTCTAACATACTAATAAACAGCTTTCGTGTGGACCATCACATTTTAAATCAATGTTCTCTGTTGTCTTGATGCTTTCTTCGATCAAAAAAAACCCCCCGCAATTATTCTCATAGCTCATCACCAATTGACCCTGGATATGAGCCTACTGACAAAAATACGTTGACCATTTGACCATACTTACTGGATAGATACCGAGAATGACCAGGAGTCTGACCCTCGTTCGACTGTCGTTCACTTTCTTGTTGATGTAGTAGCCAGCCTCGAGGTACATCAGCACCGTGGACAACGTGAAGATTGACATAAACACGATCAGGACGATTGCTGGCGTATTACTCGAATAATCTAGGAACGCAAGGAATTAATAAAAGTCAGAAAGTGAAGATGAGAAAACTGGCTTCAAACAATGGCGTCACGATGTCCTAGCAGCACAGTTGCTGTTATCATTAATTTTTAATAATCTGTTGACGCTTATCATTATTTCTGCCTTTGAAAGCTTGACCGGCATTATATTCTTGTATGCAGTTATAAGGTATTCATGTTAGAGAATTCATGAGAATCATTTCTCCTTTAAAACAGTGAAAAGAAGGGCTGCAAAGATTTTTGTTTGACAACTTAAATGAATGTCAAGTGAATGCCATGTACTTGACTACTGGAGTACATTGGTTATGTGAAGTTATAGATAGAATAACTGTTGTAAAGCAGTGCTGTTATCAAGAGGTCGATAAAAGAAACAGTATCAATACGATTTATATCTTCTAAAAATTGCCCTATTACATGGGACTGATTCTTGTCAATAAATTATATAACATCCGTACAAATTTTTTTGAATTATTTCTTGAGGACCTTGCAACAATGTATTTTGATGATTTTCCCTATGTACTTATAGTTATTTGAATCCAGCTTAAAGGGATCTTACAGTTTTGGTTGAGACCTAATCTTGGGTTTCTAACATTTTTTGGTGAAATAATGAGAAACCTCTTATGAAATATAGGAGAGAATGTAATTCTATGAGGAATTCAACGTTTATTTGATGAAAACTGGTTTTGAAATGGCTGAGATATCCAAAAAAAAAAAAACATTTCTAATAAAGTGTGGGACCCACACTTTATTACGAATGCTTTGTTTTACTTTGTTTTTGGATGTTTCAGTCATTCCAAACCCGATTTTCATCAAATAAACTTTGAATTCTTCTTAAAATGGTATGCTCTGTACTATATCATAAGTATTTTCTTGTTATCTCAGAAAAAGTTAAAAGCCCAATTCTCATCTCCACCAATACTGTACTATCCCTTTAAGATGTTAAGTCAGTCGAGGAGTGGGGCCCCTCTTTTCAACGAGTCAAACACTACTTACATGCAAAGAGCTCCTCTGAAGAGGGTTCTACAACGGTGCAGTTTGCCATGGCGACGCCTGGAAACCAATCTGATGTAGGGAGAGAAATAGTTTGTGGTCTTATAAGTATAGAGGTTATCGTGACAATATTGAAATATCTCATAAGCAGTCGAACTCACCTTATTGTTGTTATCAAAACACCAAACGCAGAGTGACGATGCAATTTGGTATTATTAAGTGTGGGTGTGATCATTGTTCCGAAGAACCGTTAATCTGGAGATGAAATAAGGTGCGTTATTCCGAAGGTTCGTTATTCCAAAACACACAAATTCCATTCACCTACAGTTCACGTTCGTTAATACGAATATTAATCGTGGTATTTTCCGAAGTTTCGTTATCATGAATGTTCGTTAATTCAAAATTGAACTAATGATCGTTATTCAAAAGGCTCGTTCATCAGAAAATGAAAATAAGATTCGTTATTCCAAAGGTTCGTTAATCCGAAAACTAACAGAAAGTGCGTACTATCGAAGCTTATTTCATCTGTGCATTAATGAACCATCGGTGTATCACGAACCTTCGGAATAACGAACTCCGGTAACAAACTGTTATGTCAGTGTTCTCTCTCCCTCACTCCTTCTCTCTCTCTCTCTCTCTCTCTCTCTCCCAGTCTCTAATGATTAAAATCGCTATTTTTTTTATAGTGAATCGTCACACATTGATCGTAATTTGAGAGCAACCCGGCAGTTCAAATACAAGATTAGAATTGTAATGCCATTGGCGTGTGGTCATCGTGATTTCCGGTGGTCAGTCACTCAGGTGCTATTTACGATGTCCGACATCTGAATTCCTCGCGGTTGATATAAACACTTTACAAGGTGTTAATTGAGTTCTCAGTCATCATTAATTACCGCATGGCCTATATACTTTATAACAGGACATTGGGACTAATGGGGTTGCCCTGTTCTATGAATCACATTTGGAGAATATACTCGTAAATGTCAAGTTGATTTATATTTTCATTGCAACCCCCCCCCCCCCCGTTCGTGAGTGATGAGTGTGATAGTTTAAACACAATAAACAATAATATGCGGTCTTTGTGTGTCGAGTATTAGAAGGTAAATAATATTTGCAATAGCAATGGTTGCAGGTGTATAACCTTTGGGTGATTAAAAATATATAGCTTAATAAATAATTAACAAAATAATTCACAATATTGATAAGTGGGATATTTGTTGCCAAGCCAGAGGTATACAGTAGGCATATCATTGACGTTCATGCTAGTCATCGGAAACTTAAGTCAGAGTGTCGGTCAACTCTCTTACAAGCAGCATAATGATTTCATGAATTCGTGTAGATACAATATGTTATATTATAATAATTGTTTTGCTAAAATGCAGATAGTAGCTACTGAGGATTGTTTTACGGAAGTATAGTACATACACCTGAGTCGAAGAAACTAATGGTTCTACTTATAAAGTAATTTTCATTGATGCCTTAACTTTATCATGTAGGAGGTTTGATGCTCATAATTCGGTCCAGGGTCGACGTAAAGATTAAGGAGGTCTCGCATTGATGTTAAAAAGTGAGGAGTATATATAGGTCTATTATAGTGTTTATATCTTTATGTAAACGTCTTTATTGCTTCTGAAAATCTCGATAGCGATTATGCTTGTCGATAAAAATATAGGTATTGACAAACACAGATACATGAACAAAAATCCTGAATATCGCTCCTACCAGTATTTTGGGTTTTGCAACTGTATCTATTAGTCATTTTCGATGACATTATTCGACGACAATATTTGTAAGTGAGGAAAGCAGGTGTCAAATAGTAACACCTTAACAATACATTAATACAATCCAGCTGTAATTCATTGTAATTTTATTCGTTATCCGTTTCCACACAGTCACGCTTTGTGCTTAATCCTGGCAATCGTTCTGTATTCAAATTAAGATGTAACTCATGTAATTATAATTAGAATGATGATAATTGTTGAAAACAGTCATACTATTGACTAAGATACTATATAACTCAAAGATGTTAATGAAATTGCAGAAAATTGATATATTTGAAAAAATGGCATACAGAGAACAAATTGAACCAAATCGAATCAAAACTGACAATTGCGACCGTGTCATGAGGGGTAAATTAAGATACAGCGGGCAGAGGGATTAGTCATATCGAAACGAAAACACAAATCGCAGAACGGAATTCACAACGGAAGCTTTCAAGCATTGCGTAATCTTGCATAAGTCCCTATAATAATGCTTTAAACTGCTACAACTTTGATTTCATTTGCTACTGAGTGGCCCGATCCTTCCGATCGATAAATTTCGAATTTCATGTAACTTCTTCTTCTTGTCTTCCGTTATCACATTCTATTATCATGAGCTCATATTGTACAAGTGCTGTCTGTATTTGATTTTCTGGATTATGGAATTGGTTATCAAAACACCACTTCTCCGCCATGAAAATGATAGAGATGCAAATATTTTCCCAGTTTTTTAACATCGGTATAAAGGTATAATAATGGAGCACCTTGAACGGAATACCGATAGGTGAAATCAATCACTGTCGAGTTTAAAGACCCTTATAACAATGCGGCTCTTCTAAGGAGGTCTTGACTTGTTAGCTTTGGATATTTGTGCATCGTGTGTGCATATAATAGACGACGTACCCGCACTCTAATTCCAGAAAGGCAATACAGTTTTCATGGCCGAATCATTATTTCATGTATCTTATATACTGAAGACATCAGAATTCCTCCGTGTAGATGTATCTTTCTGTCTATCCTACTTTGACAAGAGGTTTATACTGAGGAAATTCACCAGACAACTATATTTCAATCTGAATGAATAAATTTCTCGCCAAATCTCGTTCGCTCTCTAAGATAATTATCATTAAGAGATCCAAAGACACAATCTAATGGCGATCACAGCGTTCAAGAAAAATAATTTATTCATGACAAGAGACAGTAACAGCAAGCTTGATAGAAAAAAAAAAATCGCTAAAGAATCTAGAAGATGAAAAGTTGATATAAACATTCCGAAGATTCAAGCACAAATTTCAACCTTTTTAATACACTTCCTAGTTGATCACTGAAGGAAAAAATCACTGAAGAGTCTGAAATATTATCGGAAGATAAATGAGCAAAACACACACACACACACACACGCACGATGAAAAGAGTGTTTTGACCCTATAATGGTATATCACTGCAAATTAATGGTATTCGTACAACATCAGATATGAGCATGTATAAATAAATGATCGAGTATTGCACTGCTGTGCATGAAAAGAAAAGTAACACCAGAAATTCGGGAGCACTCTCGTTGTACTTTCTTTCATTAGACACCTCACGCAACTCAACGAATTCAATAAAAAACATTCCTCAATCACAGCTTGAATGAAGAAGGCAGTTCCTACTTAGCGCCTTGAGTTTTGTAAGGTCACTTCTCCGACCTGTGATTTTGCAAAGATCGCATCAAAATACTGGACGAAAGTAAAACTACAAACGAAGAAGAAGAAGAAGAAGAAAGATTCAAGGCTTGGCTTCTCAATTAAAATCAGCTTGAACTAAATCGCTCGGTAGCTTTGAAGCGTTTTTTTTTTTTTAAATATGGTTCTCTGTGGTTATACTGTATAAGAGTGCAAATTAACATCTAATAATGGCGTTTAAGACAAAGGAGAGTGTCATCCTCTTACCTCAAGAAGAAATCAGATCAAACGTGACTTGGTCACTGACCAATATAATATAGTATGCCCAAAGCAACACACAGGGGCCTGTTTGAAAAAGGCCTTGGTTGAAAGAGTGCTGGACTTCTATTCTTTCCGCCAGCGCCAACAGCACAGAAATATTTTATCTAAATACGGATGCCGAAAAAAAAAGTTCTGTCCCGTGGGCCAATGTTCGAGAACAAGATGTTGTAGAGGTGGAGAACAAAAGCGCTTAAAGAGTCACTGTCTTGTGTAGCATTGGTCTCTGCCAGCGTCTATTTTTGAAACTTCTGCCTCGTCTAAACTTATATAGCTGCAAAAAAAGGACGTGCTAAGAGTTGTAAATCAGGATGACACCTTGGTATGGTAACTCAGTCTGCTCCGCTACTGCTTCGGTAGGTCTCCCGTCTGCGTCTATTATTGGTGCGCGTGCGTGGGCAGCGGAAGACCAAACAGAAAGAGTTCTTCAACTACTTGGCTAATCGTGCAGTGTAAATGTCATGATTTATGGCAGGTGTTCTTCAAAGAATGACTTCTGTGCTTTATAGACCAACATCTCGAAGGCAGTGGTGGTGGTCCAGATAATACAATGACGAATCCACATTGTGATTGTAAACCTGTGTACACATTGTGGTCCTGTTACGCATGCCCAAATAAATTCATTTGGTATTGACTGTCTGACTCAAGCTCGCAATTTTCCTTAAAAGTGTTTATGTATTTCCTTTTTGTTTCTCAGTTAAAACAACTATAAAGGTAACGGTGGGGAGTCAGATTAAGTCTTACAAAGAACTACGACAAGATTATTTTTCGATGCATCGCAATTATGTATGTTATTAAGGTTCTCAGTTCGATTCTCTTTCGAACAAAGAAAGGTTTGAAAAAACACATTCTCACTCCAAATTCATCCTTGCAGTTTATGAACATGTCTATTTGAAATTGCATCGGAAATAAAATGAAACAAATTAAATCAAATTAAATTAATGTAAAGTAAAGTAAATTGCATTGAATTAAATAGAGTCAAATTAGATTAGATTGAATTGAATTAAATTGAACTAAATTTAATTAAGTAAGCATTTTCCTTAGAAGTAGGCCAAGCATTACCTAAGAATAGTGTAACTTTAATACAATAACGTTGTAACTAGAATCTCGGTTAATTAAACATGATCACTGTGCTCTAATGAAAACAAAACAAAACAAAGCAATACAAAATAAACAAATAAACATGAAGACAAATGGTGGTCCCATTGCACAAATGCAAACACAACGAAGTTATGCATGATCGTGTTCGTTTACAACTTAATTAAGCTACCTTGACAGTTAATTAATCGGAAAGCATAGGCCTCGGTAGTTATTGCTGTAAATTGTGTTAAATGTAAGGGGGTCAAACACGTCGAATTTGGTTTCCGTGGAAACCACGAAGGCACGCGTGTACAAAATAATAGAGAGAGGGTAGGCCTATGACTAGAAGACTCATTCACTGCTTACATTATAGAGCATGGAGCTAGAGCACAGCTCCTCTAGATGGATGTTTTCATGAAGTATTTTGTCCAGACAAATTTACATTCAGCCAGTCACAAACGAGGATTTCAGAAGCTTATAACAGTTTGTCAGAAAAAATCTTACGAAATACTTCATGAAATGTCCCTCTGGTGCCAGCCTCTGAAGTCCTGGGGAACTGTACTGAGGAAAATTATAATTATTGTCTCATCATCATTAATTAGCACCTTTTGAATTTCATCGCGTTTAATATTGTATAATCATAATTCATTTCATTTCATTTCATTTCATTTCATTTCATTATTTTAGCTCGGCACACGATTCAGCCAACACGGCTGTGCTTCCTGATGTTCGCTAATCATGCTAATCATAATATACAGTCATGTTTAGCTTGGTCTGATTTGGTTTATTTCTTTATTTTCTTTCTCCAAATACAACAGCAAAAATGAAAACAAATTGATACGGAATATACAAAAAAAAGGAGAGTAAAACATACAAATCAATACAAGAATTGTCAATTTAAAAACATGTAAGAATTAAAGCAACATGTCAACATGCTAAGGCATAGTTATTCGCATGTGAACAAGGGAGAGATATACATGTACATGAAAGTATATACAACATATAATTAAGTGAAACAAAGCAGAACAAAAGGCATCCCCCCCCCCAAAAAAAGGTGCATTTATGGGAAAAATATTCTTTACTCAGATTTTATCCGAATTTTGGAGGACAGGTGGCATAACATCATTGTGGAGTCAAATACAAATTTGACCTACGTTTAAAACAGCGAAAGTTTTACAATTTCGGACCTGGTTAATTGAATTTCTGCTTAATTTCTGGTTAATTGAATTTCTTTACCTAAAGCGGGTTTTAATGTACGGTAACTTAAATACTCCCTAATGTTATATATCTAACTTATATATATATTTTTTTTTTTCAACTGAGATATAATCTATATAGTTAGGGGTTGAATTATAGAAGCTACTTTACACATTGTGCTTAATATAGTATGTTTATTTCTTCTCATCTCAATTGTGCAAATATTGATTTGTGATACATACTATTATAATAGTAATGATAATAACAATGTAATATTAAATTATGATTATAATTACTTTTCTCATATATATATATATATATATATATATACATACATATAAATATATATATATATACATACATATAAATATATATATATATACATACATATAAATATAAATATATATACATACATATAAATATATATATATATTATATGAGAAAAGTTAAAAAGCAAATTTACGAAAAAAAACACTTTTTGACACGGCATCAAGAAGTATAGATGTGAATAACTTTTAATCTACGTTAAGTACACGTAAGAACTTATCAAATGAAAATGATAACAAGATTTGACTTTTTTCATGCGAATGGTATAATTCATTAACACATGTCAATCATAACTATGTTTAAGTTTTAAACTCTTTACGAAAGTATGCAACAATGAATTACATAAAGTCAATGTAAAGTTTTTACAAAAAAAATAAAAATCAAAGATGAAAATCAAATTATTACTATGTTATTGCACTTTTGAAGTATAAAAAAAATGAATGATTAAGACATTTTTTTTTTTCAGATATCATAGCCATATAAGCGGTCTCCCGATATGTACATATCTTGTTTATGCTGTCTGCCTCTCAGGTCATTACCACGCTCTGTTTCGTCACCCAGATTGTATATTGATAGTTTGACACGGTAAATCAGCTTTTCTTTCAACTTTGAATAAACAATATTGTATAGAGTGCTGTCTCTATCCATCAGACTTCGAAGAAAAGTATTGTTTTTGTTTTTTGTAAGAAGATATGTTCTTATTTTCTAAATTGAAATAAAGTACGATGACTGAAATGATTACATTTAAAACATTCATGTAAGTCAAATCAGGACTTCACAAGGTATAATCTATCTTTTTCCAAGCCATATGAAGTCAGTTAAACAAAGACGAAACATCACGAAGATTGGTATGACCAAGGATGTTCAAGAGAATGGAGTCATAACCGTCTTATTTCCTTTTCTAGATGTTCGATGCCGCCACTCAAAAATATTTGAAGCATGTGCCAAACAGGATCTTCCACGCAGATAGGAAGACAATTGACTCGTGTCTCATTGCATAATCACCAGCCACTTTCTAAGGAAGATATGTCTTTGTGATGGTAATTACTTTTCGCTATCCCTCCTTATAAAAGGTAGGTGGTACAGACACGAGGATGCGCGAATAGAAATTGCGCAAAAGATGCTGAAATACAGATGAAAATTACTCGACTGGGCATACCCGGGCACTAATCTGATATCTATCAATATAGAATTATACTTGAAGATTATTCCATATTAAACATTTTCTCATGATACAGCTCTGATTTACACATTTGCACAAATTTCTGGACGGGATTAACTTTTGTTTTACATGCTTTATCATTAGAGGGGATGACTAGTAACTGATCAGTGGGAATCAGTGGTAATGCTGGAGAGGTGATTGTTCCAATCCTTGTGAGATAAGAGTACATCATATATCTATTGTTGTGTGAAAATTCTTTGCTTCAGAATGGTCTCATATTCAAATAATGTGCAGTTTAATGTTTCCAGGTTAGCATGCCTGCACAGTGACGGGGCATTAAACTGCACATTACTTGAATATAAGACCGTTCTGAAGCAAATGATTTTCACACAAGGTGGAATGTACTCTTAAATGAATCCCACAAGGATTGGAACAATCATTCCCAGCATTCCCAACAATTCCCACTGATCAGTTACTAGCCATTCCCTTTAAGTGAAATTTCATTCATTTAATAAATAATATAAGCAAAATATGACTAATATTATATTAACATTCAAAATGAATCTTCAGATTGTTCAGCAAGACGGCGGCGTTGAACATCGATCATCAAAAGCACAAAAATGTACCTGTGAAATTCTTTTGTACATCAATAGAAATCTGACAACTGTTTGAATAATTACAGCCAGTTGAAACTCCAACTCTTAAACCTCCTTGGTATGACTTGCATCAGGACAATCGAGTTTCAAACATTATAATTTTTATGTCTCAGAATCGCCAGACGCGGCACTCTTCAAATCAAGCGAAACATCACTTTGAAGTTTGTTTGAGTGCAAGCGAATTCCGCCTAGGTTCTCCAGTTCAAATGTATCAAGGGATGCGTGGGTGTTTCCATGCTTTTCCAGCTATTGAACTAAAATTTATCTTTTACTGGGAAGTCGATGTTTTCTTCTTTCTTTTCCTGTTTCTTTTCAGCATCTCTTTTCGTTATTTTTGTTTCTCTGTCACGTTCTCCTTTTCAGTCACTCGACTCCTCCCGCTGGCATAGGCCTTTTTTTTCTTTAAAAAAAAAATATATATATATATATATATATATTTGCCTTGCTACGTAAACCAAGTGACGAGCTGCACACATGACTAACTGTGGCCAACAAACATGACAAATGACAGCTATAGTTCAGGGTCCATTATTGAAGTCATGCCTTGACAAAGGGAAACATTGCCCGAAAATGTCATTTTTCTCCGAAAAATAAATATTATTATGTGAATTTATGAAATACAGGTCGGAGTGTGAGAGTCGCTTTGCATTCATTGATAGTCGATGGGTCTTTGGGTGCGTTTATCAACTCCTTTTCTCGGCAGAAACAGGTTATCCAAACAGCTTTCAAGGAATTTTTACGAGTTGATAAACGCAAAGCTGTTTTGAAAGCCCTTTCGGAAAACCTTTTCGAAAGCAGCAAATTTGTGGCTATCCAAACAGGTTTCCTAAACAGGTTTCCAGAAACCTGTTTGTAAAAGCCTTTTGAAGTTGATAAACGCAAAGCTGTTTTGAAACGGCTTTGAAGTATTGTACTGCAGTTACGAACAATGCACGCCTTATATGACCTCTTCTCCTCGGGTCGAATTGCGCAATGCAGCTGTGCAGTGACAGGCCAGTTATCGTGTTCGCGAAGAGAGTTGATAAACACAACTATTTTGGAAGCCGTTTCTAAAGGGCTTTGGAAAGGGCTATCGAAAGTCGTTTAAACACGGGAAAGTTGATAAACGCAGCCTTTATCTTATCTGTTTCTTTGTGCGAGTGCCCAACTCTTGATCACTGCGGATTGCAAATCTGATGACATCAGTCTGCTGTTACACAGACGTCACAATGTAAAGTGTATTGAGTTGAAATTACATTAAAAATAATTAACACAAAAAATATCAGCAATTAGAAGGGAGAATTCTGCACCCAAATGCGAATAATAATGTGCATACTTTTGGACCCTCGATCCCCACCCACCCTATTTTAGCGAGTTACAGTATTCAATTCACCTGTTTATATTCGTCTGTTTCAGTTATCCAGTTTACTATGTTACGCAATCTTCGGGTTAAACTTTGGAGTCTTCAGGAGCACAATCCTGACACGTAGTAGATTTCAATGTACGCTGTACTACATAAACGTCATCAGTTACTAAGTATGTTCAGGCAGGTGGTAACACGCATATATCCCCCCCCCCCCATCATTTTGTATGGAGAATATGGGTGTCTTGATGAAACAATATACTAGTACTCAGTAATACTAGTAGTACATGTACTATAGTCTAGCAAGTAGTAACAGCGTGATATACCGGTTATCTGTGTTTATTCTAAGCCCCGCCCCCTCTTTTCAGCTGCCCTTGGACAAATTACATGGCCAATATGTCTGCGGCAATGCAGAGAATTAGCAGGGAGCTTTTAGGAGCTTGTCAGCAGCATCATGGAAGACTTCTGCGATGTCTTTCAAATGTAAGTCCAGCCGGCATACCTTTCAATTGAAAGCCTTTGCAATTTAATTCTGGACATGGCTTTGCCCAGGGCCACTAGACTGCGCTGGACAGGGAATAGATTACAGTCCCACCCGTTTCTTTCTGTGCTGTTTTGTTGTGTTATGAACCATGCCATGGCCATCATGCGCATGCTGCTTTTGCCCGTTGCTTGTTTACACAGCAGAAATGCGCTGTCATCATCATTGACCAAGGTACAACGTTCGTAGAGAAAACAACTGAAGACACGCTACTCTTAAAATGGAAATGGAGCTTTAAAAGAGCGTAGAGATTATTTTCTGTAGGTACCTACAGATATACTCTAGCAGTCTAGCATAGCAGTCATTTTAGCTAGTCTAGTAGTCTTTTAGAACTAGTGTTTATGTCATAAATTAGAATAAATGTGCAAAACATGTAAAATAGGTTAGCTTTCAAAAGTTTTATTTCACAAGAATACAATACACATTTTGTATTTTACACTAATTTACTTTCTTGTTTACTTTATAGATCATTGGTGAATGGTCATCGTTTGCAAGATTTATGGCCCTGCCCCTGGGTCTGATATGTCTTGATGGCATAGTAAATTATCCTGACCTTAGAGTGGGAGCAAGGGAGAGGGAGAGAGAAGATGAAAAGACTAGTGTCAGTGAAAGACAAGACCAGAGTGGTTTGTCTATGGAGTTTTCAGCATTCTTTTGAAATAGGCGCCACCACTGCCTGTCTCTAATATACTATGGCGGCTTTGCTGTTATACTCGTGAATTCAACCCCACTGTGTGGTGTACATAAGCACAGCGGTGGGGTTTTCTTTCACAGTATATTACTCATGAATGTGGCTTCCACCAAACGCCGTTTCTGCGTGATTGATACAGCAGTGGGGCCAATTTCCGCTGCATAGCATCTTTTCATCCCTCCTTTCCTGTTTTCCTTCGTTCTTTCTTTTCTTTCTCCCTTTTATTCTTGGGAAGACTTCCTAATGTCCCTCAACTAATTTTAACGATATAGATACAATCCTATCTACCTAACCCAAAACCCTAAACCTAACCTAACCTTGCTTGCTAACACACAGATGCTCGCGCACTGCGGCTGTGCCTATTTCCTAATTTCTCTATTGATGCATGACATGAATGATACAGATGATAACTGACAAGATCTGAGAGTTACATCTGCATGTATGCATTAATAGTATAGAAGGTATGGAGATAAGCCTACCATAGAAGGGGGGGGGGATTATTTCACATACCCTTTATCTTGGCAAGACTTCCATAGTCTACTATATTCCCCAAAGATAATACATAATGCTCCACCACTTGTCAAGTGTGTGTGTATGCATGCGTCTGTGCATAAGCTACAGAATTTTTTTTTTGGGGGGGGGACAAGGAAGTCTGTCCATTGTCTGTGAGTGTCGTCAGTTGAAACTGCGTATATCTATAGGCTTGTAAAGAAAGCCCGTAGGAGTGCTGACAGTGATATATCAATGCATATTATCATACAGAGCTTGCTCTTTTTTCTTCTTCTTTTTTTTTTTAGGTGGCCAGAAGGGTAATGTGGGCAAGAGTTTCAGGTGGCGTAATGGTTTTCAGGTGGCCCCAAATGAGACTGAAGATATTAAATCAGAGAATTGTAGATTAGTGCTTATGTCTGTGGATATATTATATTGTAAAATATATATAATATAATATAATATATATAATATAATATATATAATATAGTATATGTAATATATATACAATGTATATATATATATATATATATATAATCATAAAGATTTTAGGTACTGTAATTCAAATGGAAATTTTGAGAATTTTGCACAACATGAAATCAGCACAAAAATTAAAGCACACAATTTTATTTTTGCCAGTAATAAATTATGTAATAGTATTTTATTTCTCATTTTTTACAGATTTTTTTGAAGTGTACAAAAATGTTGTGACAATGAAGATGTACCTTTAGGTTTCAAGTATTCTTTCTATGTTTAAGGTCACACCTGTATTGATTGATAGATGCTGTTTATTGTGTGAGAGAAACTGGGCCAAATACTCATTGTTGTAAACAAACACAATATGATAAAGTGAGACCATGCATGCTTCATGAAATGAAATTTCTGTATGATTCATTTCCACTAAATTCTATAATCAAAATCATGAATGATCAGCATTACATATTACTGATTAAGAAACAAGGCTTTCTAAGGTGTTTTTGTCTTGTTTTGTTTTGTTTTGTTTTTTCATATCGCTGTCTCTGCTTTATTTTTGCAGGATGTACGCATGGGCTTTGTTGGGATGGTGGGCAGGTAAGATATTGTACATTTTGAAGTGGTTATTTTGATCATTACTTGTATTTCAAAGCATGCTGACAGGTAATTTTGATCATTTTGTTTACAGAAGGAAGTAATGATACAGCTGTTTGTATCAAGGCATTTTGACTTTGCCTTCTTCATAGGTGTCATTTTTCTCCTTTAAGACCATGGAAATGGAAGACAGTCACATATCATGGTAGATGACTGATGAAAAACAAAAAACACACACCTAGCCTCTCTCTAAACACTTGGTGTACATAGCTGAGTGTAAAAAAAAAAAGAAGATAATAATGTGCACAAAGTTAAGTGTGGGAAACATAAAGAACTAAGGCGAAATTATTCCAGCTCCATCTTTACCTCTTTGTTGTTTTTTTGTCATCAAGTATTCAAACAAATAAAATTATACCATATCTTTTTACTTTTTAAATGGATGCCCCAAATATCATCACTCGGTGGCTAACAGAACCCCCCTCATTCGACTCAACAAAGTGAGTGAAGAGACAGGATGTGACATAATGGTCAAGGCGGAGTTTGCGAATGGCGGTGGGTCAGTGAAGGACCGAGCTGCCCTGTTCCTTATCAAGCAGGGAATTGATGAAGGTATGCTTATGACAGATTGATAAGGCTTCCCAAAGTTAGGGTGAGAAAAAAAACAACACAACAACAAAGCTTTTAAGTACAATGTACCTTTAAGCACTGCAAATAGTCATATGTGCATTAGATGCTCACTTTGGTGCAGCCATCTTGAGTCAATGTAATAAATGATAGCAGCCCTTGTTTTCAAAATACCTTTAGGTTCTCATGATAGATCATGCTGATATTGGATATTGCAAAGCAGCTCATGAATAAAACAAGAGATGAATAGATTTTCAATTTATGATCACTAATCATTCGAGTGAACTCTTAAGTGCAGAGAAATATTTTTCTAAACTGTGAGACTGACATAATCTGAAACCACACTTGAATCATGGAGAAAAAAAGGAGAAAATTCAAGGTGTGTCCAGAAATACCAACACATATTGTACACACGCAGCACGCACATGAAAGATAGAACACGTTTTGGGAAAACACGCAGTATAAAATTTATGTGCTTTGATAGTTTCATGTCAATGACTCCTGCATGCTGTGGTTTGCAAAATACATACAACACTGATAGTCCATGATACAAAGGGACTGGCATGATAAAGTTGTATCATAAACATTACGTTGAGAGACATAAAACTTGCCTGAGAATGTAGGAAAACATATTCAACGCTTTGTTATGGAGGTTAAAGTACAAGATTTTATAATATTGATGTACAGGAAATAGTGCTTCTTCAATTTGACAAGGATTTCACAAATTACCCTCCATATAAAAGTAATTTTATCTGTTTGTTTGAAAGTAGTCTTTCTTGCCAGTATGCCACTTTGTAATTTCTGTTCACTATTGTCAGGTGATGAAATTACATGCCTTCCTATCCTTTTATATCTTGCACAAAGCAATGTTGATCAGATGAAGTAAAATGGACAGGAATGATGTGAATTTGATGATGGTGTTTGATTTCATTGCAGGTCGCCTAAAGCCTGGTGGTACTGTAGTTGAGGGGACTGCAGGAAACACAGGTAAATGCAGTCCGAGATCCTTTTACGGGAAGTACTGAAGCATGGTTTTTTATTATTTACTTTTCCAAACTCGGCCATTTTCCAGTTACAAAACCTGTGCATTGTATGCTGTGTATCCTTGCAACCAAGATTGGTTAAACCACTTTGGAGGTAAAAAATATTGAAATAATACATGATTTGCAGATTCCAAATGCGATGAGCACTGCAGGCTCTTGCATACATGGTAATACACTCTTTGAGATGTCATTTGGTGAGATTTTACCTCATCTTATAGACTGTGACTAGTTTTGAAACATTATCCTGGCATAAACACGTGACCACAAACATTTTCAGAACTGATGAAATTCCCCTGATAGCAATGCCAAACTTTTTAAGACTTTACCCTTATTTCGAGGGCATAAATAGTGCTTGACTCAAAGTTTCAGCTTATACTTACAATATAATTGGAATATGACCTCATCAAGAGTTGTTTGAAGTTTTGTTGTTGTTTTTTTCAAAAATAATGATTTTGAAATGAAAAATAAAAAGTAAACCAGATGTTTGATTCATTTATTATATATATATATATATATATATATATATATATATATATATATATATATACATATTTATATTTCTAAAAGCTTTGTTGCCTTATCCAGACCATTGTTTTGATGTCAGTTGCCCTTTAATAGCAAGAGTAAAGCAACTGATCAGGGGTAGGGTGTGGAATAGGAATACCACCCTCCCAGAGTAGAGACTCTTTTTTTTCCCCCTAAGATGTGTGTATTAATGTTGCAGTGTAAAGCATTTTAGATATTTTCAAGGTTATTAAGTAAAGCCTGATTCATTACTGCATTAAGAGAAATGGCAGCGGAATAATCATTATGTATGATATCAGAGACAGTCTTACCATTACAGTGAAAGTTTTGGTGTTTGTAAAATCAATATGACATTGTTCTGTTGTCATGCGTTCGAGGATTTCATGATGCGTTTTGTTTCCCTGTCCATGCAGGAATTGGTCTAGCCCATATATGCAATGCCATGGGCTTCAAGTGTGTCATCTTCATGCCCAACACACAAAGCCAAGAGAAGATTGACATGCTCAGACTCCTCGGAGCAGAAGTCTTCCCAGTTCCTGCCGTGCCTTTTGACAATCCAGACAACTACAATCACCAGGTAATACCTTTCCTCCCATCACCCCACCACACCCTCCTCTCACCCCCCCCCCCCCCCCCCCCCACCCACCTCTCCAACCATGGTGCTGTACATGATGAATGTAGGCCAAAATAGATGTGATTAACATATCATCGTTTACCCAGGAAAATGACGCGAATGCATGCGATTTAAGGAAAGTGTTCCTGGGAGAACAATACGAATACATGCAAGGCACGTGTTATGCTTACATGCCTGGCCAGCATTCGCATTGTTCTCCCGGGCACGGCTTTCTTGAATCGCATACAAATGTACTCCTGTCATTCTCTCATGCACATTACGATATTATGTGTGACTTGTTAGTATGGTGGCATCAATGTCACTGTCGATACAGTAGTTGTCCCCCTGTATGTCCTTATGTAACTTGACAAAGCTGTGTGAACACCGAGGAAAGTGAAATGTACCCACAGAAGTATAATTATAAACTTATGAGTAAACTCTGTGCCTCAGACAAGGAAAAAAAAGTTAAAAAGGTATTGGATTTATTACAATAGAAAACAAGACCTTGGACAATTGCTAAATATCTCACAAATAATCATAATTGTGTTTTTAATGATGTCTAATATAATATGTGTGTTTGTCTGTGTGTGTATGTGTTTGTGTGTTTTCTTTAAGAACACTTCATTCAAGTAGAATGATTCAAGTATACCTCTTGACAGGAGATATTATACTGTATGTATTTATTTTGTATATCTGTGCATATCTGTACATTTGCTTACCAGAACATTCAAGTAGAATGGTTCAAGTGTACTCCTGGACAGGAGATATTACATTTCATACATTTATTTTGTAAACATTCAAGTGGAATGTATATCAATGAATGAAATTGAAATAAAACAAAGTGTGTGTGTGTGTGTGTGTGTGTGTGTGTGTGTGTGTGTATGTATGTATGTATGTGACCGTGCATGTGTGTGTGATTTGCAATTGATAGCCCTCAGTTGAAATGAAGGTAGTCTGAATTTTGTTTTAAGGATGGTCTGCAATGCAGTACAATAATATGATGATCATGGCATTGTGTTGTTTGATCTTCCTATGCAACATGACTTCGCATGATAGCTGGATGGTGCATGGGTGGTGGTAAAAATAAATGGTTAATTTTTGCCTCTCCCATGCCCTTCATTGATTCAGTGCTGCTGGCATTGGCATATTATGATTATAGACTATCATAATATCCTCTTCTTTACACATTAGACAATGGAACGAAATTATGTGTATGAAACCTAGATTTTCTCCTTCAGGTCATACCGAAGTTGGAAACTGGAAATAATAATTGATTTTAGAGACCTTTATGGACTTTGATTCTTATTTGGTAGCACCACAAACTGCATCCCAAATCTATGTCATTGTTGTTTTTCATATTTTTATTAAGTAATTAGTATCTCAAGAAGAGATAATTAGGCAACGCTTTATTTACTCGTAGATAACTTAAGTGCCATTATACACCCATTATGCCCATAGAGCGAGCAAACACAGTCACGCCAAAATTGACATTGAGGTGCATCTGTCTGAAAGGGGGTAGCATGAGATTTAATACCTCTATGTTGACTTCTATCTCAGAATCTAAAAGTAAAAAAGGCCACAAATATGAATTGACGCCCAGGCCTATTCCAGAACTGTGTTATCAAGAAGTGACCTGTGCATTTAAACGTCATACCTTTTCAGATGATAGACTGTTGTTACTACATGTATACAGAATCTCACCCTAATTTCTGTGCACTCTTCAAGTTGTTTGGTTTTTTAACTTGAAGCACATTTAAACTCAACCTTTGGCCATGTACCACTCTTTCAGCAGCAAGTGTACATGAATGTGGCACTGAAGGGCATAGATAACCTCTACATTCTCAACAGGTGTTAGTAAACATTTTGGTCACACGCGATGTGTATGATTATTATCTATTAACAAGAGGTTATCCATTGATAATGTGCACTTAGGTAGCTTACATACCACTTTTGGCAAATTGTTTGCGGGTTTTGCCTTCTGTAGATCTGAGTGCACATCAAAAGTAAACAAACAAAATTCTTTTTATTACCTTTCAGCATGATCTGAAAGCAAATAAAGACAGGAAACGGCTATGCTGCTGAATTTTGTTAGAGCTGTAGGTTACACTGAATACTTTCATCCATGTCGAATCCCTCTTCTTCTTTCTTACAATTCTTACTTTCTGATGTGATTTCCCATCTATACAGAACTTGCACATGATAAGACTTGTAAGTTTAGCCATAAGAAGTCTGAGCATTTATATAGTTTTCCTATTCTCACAGCTATTTACGAAAAGGCAATCTTCACCGATCTTAAGGGAAAGATCATTGGTTATTTTTCTTCATCCCATTGAGACTATATGGTGTTTATCATAATTCTTGATTTTTTTACTTTTTTATTTCATTATCCTTAGTAATTGCTGTTAATTGGAGCACTGCTTCATTAGCTCATGTCGCCTTCTGCTTTTTGTCACAAAGGCCAAACGCTATGCTGATTCCCTAGAGAATGCCATCTGGACCAATCAGTTTGACAACACTGCCAACCGCCAGGCCCATATAGAAACCACAGGACCAGAGATCTGGCAGCAGACAGGTTGGTCATGACCTTTGAGAATTTGATGTGCAATCATGCATTTCCCTGTTTATTACTTGTACTCCACAATTGCTAGTTTAACCACTTGTGAAATTGTCGGAAAGTCCCGATTCACTAAAAATTAGACTTGCGAAATAAATGCCATATACAGTTATTCTAATATTTTTCTCATATTTTTTAATTCTATTGTTATTATTATTGTTATTGTAATTATTATTGTTATTGTAATTATTATTATCATTATTATTGTTATGACTATGATTATTATTATTTTTTTGAATTATTATTATTATCATTATTATTATCATTATTATTATTATTATCACCATCATCATCATCATCATTATCTTTAGTATTATTATTATTTTTATTTTTGTTATAATTATCATCATCATCATCATCATTATCATTATCATTATCATTTTTATTATTATTGTTATTATTATTGTTGTCCTTTGTTTCCAGAGGGCAAGGTGAGTGCTGTGACATTCGGAACTGGAACTGGTGGAACCCTGGCAGGTATGTTTAGCACTCTTTTGAAAGCTCATTGTGTGGTTTATTGGCAAAGCCAAACTGCTTTCCAATTCTTATATGTAGGCATGATTCTGCAATAAAATGCCAAACTTCATTTAGCTTGTCTGCACCTTGAAGGACAGTTAGGGTGTAAAGAGGCTTTTAAAGATTCTGCAACTGAGACAAACATTCACATAAAACAACAACAACAACAACGACATAGGCTATCATATGAAAGAACCTATGTACTCTACCTCATGCATGAAACAATAACCATAGATTTTGCAAAAATTATGATAAAAAGGTTTTACACCAAACCACTAAAATATAGTTTCTTGGCCTGATTAGGTTAACCCATTGAAAACCAGTCACAAATATCATACTCGCGCAGGTGTTTATGAGAACTGTGTGCAATATTTAGCGAAATCACCTCATCCTCAGTGGGTTAATAAATGTACACTCTTCTTTCTGTGATGCGCCACTTGACAGGTGTGGGGATGTACATGAAGGAGAAGAGCAAAGACGTGAAGGTGGTGCTAGCTGACCCCCAGGGCAGCGTCCTCTACAACTTCTTCACCCATGGCAAGATAGAGCGCTCTCCCGGCTCCTCCATCACCGAGGGCATAGGTCAGGGGCGTGTCACCAACAATATGAAGGGCGCCCCCGTTGACGAAGCCATCTGCATTCAGGATGTCGATGCCGTGAATATGGTCAGTCAAGTAACAGTGAATTCTTTACTCCACCTTTCCCTTTCCTAACTAAAACACTCCACATGTCATTAAGGAGATCTTTGTAATTTGGTCATAGATCTTGTACCCAATGAAATGCTTTATAAATATGTCATGACTGTGCAGTTTAATGAATTCATCAATGTTTCACCTACATATTCCTTGCATATGTGATACTGTATAAGCTGTTATTTTTGCAAACAGATATTTTTTCAAATGAGGAAGTCACTGACATTTTTGCCAGATGCTGTTTTTGCGATTTAACGCTTATGCTATTGTAAGTGCATTATTGCCCAAACGCATAACAACTTTTTCGCGTGTTATTTGATTTGCAGTCCAACAGTGATTACAATACTCATTATTGTGTATGTCTACCTGGTTACATGATTGTAATACGTACACACTAAACTTGAATTTTAAATGATTTGTTTTATTTGCTAGCAGTTTATTCTTTTCTTGACTTAATGTTTTTTCATGAAATATTTTGATTTGTCTTTTTATGTGCCAAGAGGCCGCAGGTTTACCATCTATAGCTTGATTTTTGCAATGAGTTAGTTTAAGAGTCTGTCAGAAAAAAACACAGCAACAACAACAACAGCGTAGTGGAAGGAAAAGAACAGAAAATATAACTTTTTGCATTGTTCCAAGTCAAAGTCATGAATCATGTGACATCATTAAAACAAATTAAAAATTTGTGCACAATATGCATGCTCTTTTTCACCGTAAGACTGCACTGTCCAAAAATTAGAGCCACTGTACAGAAGTAGGAATGAACATCCCAAATCAATTGTTGTCTTCACCCAACATCATTCACCCAGTGACCCCATCTGCAAATAGTGTGAATGGTCCACAATTGGTGCTGTGCATCTGATAGCACCCTGATTTGTAAGAAAGCATTCACACCAATCAATTCCAATTAAAGTGCCAGCAATAAGGGACCAGTCAATAGAAAACTGCAATACTGTAATGAATTGCAAACTGGAGGAAAGGTCATGCTCTTGCTACATCTTCTGTAAATCCTCTTTGAATACTTCACTGTTTGGTGACAGTAAATCAAAAGATCAAAAACATGGATAACTTACTCTATCTTGGTGGTGCTTGCTTCTTGTAAAACAAGAATTTACAAGTGTAAAGTGGGTGAGAGGTCTTTCAGTGTATATCAGTGTGATTGCTTTATTTTCTCTTGTAAAACTTGAAATCCTGTTGTTTCCCTTAATGAGAAGAGATTTTTTACATTCCATCGTGCGTGAAAACTAGGCAAAAGGTCATTGGGATTTCAGCCTCATCCAGAGAAATCGCATCTAATTAAGCAAATATTAAGGAATTAAAATATATAATTTGTGTATAATTTGCCTCAGTATTAGTTTAGTGATGCATGTCTTGATTAAGTGTTTTGTTTTTTTTCTTTTTTAATCTTTAAAGCTTGGCTTTGTCTTAGTGAGTTGTTGCTACATAAGTCAAGCCCAGGGCAAACTTTATATAAGCTAACAGCTGCCATGAATTTGAAGGAAGCATGTTGAGCAAAAGACATTCATTGTGTATAAAGTCAAAGCAAATTTGTTGAGATGCATGCCCCCTTACAAAATATATTCTCAGTCACCTTTGGAAAAGAAATGCCTGTTTTCTATGAAGTGTTATGTTTTGTGAAGGAAACATATGATATTGTGCCAGTTTGGTCAAATGACATTGCTGCACATAGCAAAAAACATGTAGCAACAACCACAACAGCCAATATTAAGCCTGCTATATTAGTGCAAGGACATATAAAAATGATTGCTAAAGAAAAACTGTAACAACTACAGCAACAACCGATATTAAGCTTGCTATATTTGTGCAAGGACATACAAAAACGACTGCTGTAGCAAAAACTGTAGCAACAACCACAACCACGGATATTTAGACTGCTATATTTGTGCAAGGACATATAAAAACGATTGCTTTAGCAAAAACTGTAGCAACAATGACAACAACCAATATTAAGCTTGCTATATTTGTGCAAGGACATAAAAACTACTGCTACATGTAACAAAAACTGGAACAACAATCACAACAACCAATATGAAGCTTGCTATATTTGTGCAAGGACATAAAATCTACTGCTGTAACAAAAACTGGAGCAACAACCACAACTGATATTAAGCCATGCTATATTTATGCAAGGACATATAAAAATTACTGCTATGAATAGCAACAACTGGAGCAGCAACCAAAATAACCAATAGGCTTGCTATATTTGTGCGAGGTGCTGTCTTTAAATAGTTTTCAATTTAAGTTTTGTGGCTAGATAAGGTTTTCCAGGCACTTTGATTATGCAGTTCAACCAAAAGTTTGTATGTGTGTGTTGTGCTTGCTTGAGTAGTATCCCATTTTACAGGGTTAATTGCATTATGATTACACTAGTATAAACAGATTAAGAGTTAATAAAAGCCGTGATCGGAGCCGACATAATGGCCACAAGGACGTTGTGATGAGCCAATGTCAACAGCACTGTCTTTATGATCATAGCACAGCAAATATGCTCTTCACAGAGTTTGTTGTTTTTATGGAGGTATTGATATTGCATCATGACTTTTTCTCAAAGCGCTCACAGTGCCAATGAACTAGCAGAGCAGGAATTTTGTTTTTAGTTTTGTTTTGTTTTTGAAGTCAGTGCTTTTGTTTTTTATGCTTGCTTTCCGTACATCTCTTCATTTCTTTGTGATGAAACCATTGCTTCATACCATTTAGCAAGATCAAGAAAAAGTGCAAGGTCACAAGAGGTGACCTAAAAAAGTGAAGTTATTCCATTGTTTTGTACTTCAGCAATGATTGGACTTTAGGTAGTACATGTATTGCATTCATAAATGTGCGAGAAAATTGAGGGGAGGGGAGTAGGGCATGTCTTGGAATGGAGAAGTTTCAGGAGACTTGTAGTTTCAGAACCAGGGCCCCATGCCTAAAACTGATGGTAACTACCATGGCAACACTGTTCCACAGCCAGTCAAAGCCAAGAAATCACTGATGGTTACCATTAATTGCAGAGTTACCATTAATTGTAAAGTTACTGTGCAGCAGGGCCCTGATCTTTTCCCACATCATTATACTTGATGATATTTCTGATAATCTCTGTTCTGTTTCCCTGGGGGGCGTTTCATCAACGAGTTCGTCGGAGTTTTCACCGACGAATTTGCTATCAGCCAATCAGACCAAGGATTTCATTAGCTTTTAACAGTTGTCAGTGTAAATCCTTGCGTCTGATTGGCTGATAGCAAATTCGTCGGTGAAAACCCCCGACGAACTCGTTGATGAAACGCCCCCCTGAACTGCCACGAATCAGCGCAGAATTTATGTGAATACCAATTTGGGCCTGTCCACTATACATGGTACCTGCCATTCAAATACAGGTCCATTTATTTATCTCTTTCTCTCTCTCCCTTTCTATCTTTATGTTGTAATCCTGTCTGCCTTTCTTCTGTCACATTCCATTTAAAAACATTGAGCAAATATTGCGCTGAATTTGTATCCCTGATTTGTGTAATGCATCCCCCTTTTGGCTCTTTGACATTGTGCGACATATATTATCTACTCCTCTGAAGACATTCCGTCTGCTGAGTGAAGAGGGCTTCTTTGTCGGAGCGTCATCAGGATTGAATGTTGTGGCAGCTGTGGAGGTAAGAAAAAACAACAACCCAAGATCTTAACTAAATTTCTTGTTTTGTTTCACGAAATTATTTTGTTCAGAGATAGCTGGCTTCTCAAATCTACACTGTATGTTGATTTTCAGAGTGTGTGGAGATTGAAGCACAAATGAATGAAGACGAAAACTCCCCCAAGTAAACAAACCTCTTGAAAACCATGCAGGCAAATTGCTATGATGAAGCAATGCCATTGCTCATAGTAATCTTTATGAATACCAGGTATGTCAATTTGGGACTTTTTTTTTGAGGGGGAGTTTGTTTTTATCCTTGGTCACAAGAAATGTTATAGTTTGTCAGGGATTTGAATGTAGAGAGGAAGGTCTCAGAGCAAAACTGTTTGTTTCACCAGATTCTCATTGACTTCTTTAACCCATTGAGGATCAACTGATTTTGCTACAACATGCATTTCCCATAAACCTCTGCCAGAGTATACTCGGGACTCATCCTCAACAGATTAAAATGATTTGAGGATTGTTAGCATTTCATATTTCATGTGATGGCAGCTGAGAGATACACAGAATTTTAATGCCGGTACGAATGATTTACCTTATATTACCTCCATCCTCTTAACCCAGTAGACTCAAAATATCGTGATGTATTCATAATGCCTGCATATTTCCATAGCAAAGACTCTGGTCAGTAGGACAGTACATCGACGTGGTCATTTCCACAAAAAGAAAAAGAGAGTAATTGTGTGCTCATGCGAAGTCGACATTGCATGGTCATTGATAAGTCGGTCATGATGCTGATTATGACTTTTCTCTGTTGGTCAAAATGGCTTGTCTTTCTTTCTCTCTCTCTCTCTCTCTCTCTATTTGTATTCATGGGAATTATAAAGTCTTGATAATGTTGCTTCCTGAACTTTTATAATCCATATCACCCATTGTCACCCATAAATTTTGTAAGTGTCTCTGTGATTGACAATTGATGTTGATTTTATAAAGACTGCAAAAAGGTCAATTGTTAAAAAAAAAAAGAAGAAGAAAGAAATTGATTAGAGAAAATTAGTTCATGCCATTTGTTTAGTGTTGACCTCCAACGAGTCTGTCAGGGTTTTACAGCTATCCCAGTTGGTTTGTATTCTAAGAACTGCAGTAACGCAACAGTAGCAAGGCCACATACTTCTATAAAGTGTTTTGTCAACATTATTCACCAAACTCCTTCGCAATGTTTGGTCCCGGGGACATGGAGGTTTCCAGCGAATCTCTCCCCAAACGTCATCTCAGCAATCATTACATGCTACAAATCTAACCATCATCCTTACCATGATGCTCCCATTTATGTAATGTACAGAGAGGCAGAAATGCATGTTTTACCGGTACCTGGAAAACGAAACCTACTATATAGAACCAGTTTAACCCGTTGATTTTGCCACAACATGCATTTCCCAGAGACACCTACCCCAGTATACTCGGTGCTCATCCTCAACCGGTTAAGTGTGAATTCAAAGACAGATATGACAACTGGACAGAATTCTCCCTTTCCCCCTTCCCCCTATTGTTATACATGTACATGTAGAGGGTGTGATGACTCCATTCTACATATATATGATGTTCTTAGTCTGCTTCCATGCAGAAGAAAAGAAAATTTCCATAACAAAAAGAAGTACATTGTACTGGTAACATCTCCAAGCTCTATGGACTCTATGGTTCATTCAGGAGGGTGTTGCTGTCTGGATATTTGTGTTGTGTGTGTGTGTGTGGGGGGGGGGGGGCAGTGGGAGAGAAATCAATGGGGAAGGGAGGGATTCCATTATGAATATTTACCACAACTCTCTCTTGTTCATGACAAGTAAGATGCATCATATGCTATTTCATTTCATACTTTAACACTATTTCATACTGTATTTTGCTGATTCATGTTCAGTTAATGCTTCCATGCCTTCTTCACCAGTCCGTATGCATTTATAAACACATTTGGAAAGAATATAGAAAACGTAATCCTATTAATCTTAAACATTTAGAAGAATGCCAAAAAGTCATGTCCACAGGCTTTCTCATTCCTTTTGCTTCTGCATCTTTGCTTGAGAACACAGATTAGTTAAATTCTGATTCTGAGAAACTCTTTTTTTATCATTGAATACCAGTACTCATTTACAGGTATTATCTTATATGACAAATCCTTATTTGACTGAATTGAACAAAAGAAGAAAAAGAAGAAGAAGAAACCCTTAATGTGCAGGAATTTCAAAAATTCACATATCAAATGCAGAGGAATGTGAGGTATTTACAGCCCCCGGAAGGGGACATGGGTCGTTTAGGCCTGATCTTTCCCCCACCTCCAATCTTTGACCACTACCCGTCAATATTTAGCCCGTAAACTGTCGAGAGCAAATAAGTAATTACTTGAGATTTGCTGCCGAGTGCCACTTAATCATTCTATAATGATTCCATTGTATTTTGATTGGCCCATAAACTAGCACTTTGTATTCCAACAATTTGCTTTTCCGAGTTGGCGGATTATTTGCACATAGCAGTGGCAAACAAGAGATAAGGCAATCATCCTGTGATGTTTTGTGAAATGCTCTCTATATCATCCAATCAATTTATGGTCTATGCTCTACATCCTTGGATACATATCATAAAAACTATTTATAGAAGTATGCCTGCAAACCTGGTTATTATGCTTTGTTTTAGATCCAGGAAAAGTTCTCTCAAACAACCACATTCTGAAAAACCCCAACAACAACAGCTGTAGATATTTTTGCAACTTTGTGTGTGTGTGTGTGTGTGTGTGTGTGTCTTTCTTTTTTTGTTTTGTTTTGTTTTGTTGTTTTTTCAGTGAGGCATTAAAGTTGATCTCGATTATCATACCAAAGCTGTGCTAAGCCCATATACTCATTAATTATAACAATTGAAAGATGCTTCAATGTGGATGAAACACCAACTGCAGATTGCACACGATGCTCTTTTTTTAGTGCTACATTAGAATGAATGTTTTTAATTTTTTTATTAAAAAAAAAATATTGCTTGCAAAAATTCTTTCCTTCCAGCCAAAAGAAAGATAAGAAAATTAAGGAACAAGTTACTCCAGTTGATATAATGTTATTCGACATTTGTATGAAGAAAACACATTACTTGAAAGTCCCAATAAATAAGGTATGCTTTGTCTGTGTACCTGATTGTCCATAGCAACCTAGATAGTCCATATAACCATCCATGTACATTTGCATACCACTTCAGATACAACAAAGTACAGAATTTGTAGGACTTAAATGAATATAAATAATGTGCAAAAAGATATTAACGCTTAATGTCAATAGTCCCTTTTTTATGAAAATTAAAACATTTTGATGTAATTCATATCCTGTTTCTGTTGGAATATGATAGGTAAATCTTGTGAGTTTTACGAGTTAAAATTGACTTTCAAATCACTTTTTTTAAATTTGTCTTCACTGTGTGAACACATCAGGATGATTGAGAAGTGCAGATAAGAGATTGCCAGATAATTCTCCCTATCGCATATAGCCGATATCAAGTGATATCACCGTGCGATACTGATATCTGATCAATCGCTCTTGGGACGTACACTTCTGTTTTTGTGGTTTACCCCACAGAACTTTGTGGCTTACTCACGTCACGTCCTTCGCCTATGGATATTTTCCCTGATTTCGTTTTTTGCATCATCGGCCCAGCATTGGGCCGCTTCGCAGAAGAATCACATTCATCAAATTTAAAGTTACAGATTAGAATATAACTCTATTATTCGACAGATTATAAGACAGAATTTGATACGATCTGTGAATACTGGTACTTCGGTGTTCAATGTGCATAAAAGTGTACATTTACACATAGCGCGTTCATAACCGGAAGTTTATATCCCGAGAATTAAAGGTAGAAAAATTAGAGCGCCACACACGTTCAGATTCAGAGAGCTATATGCGATAAAGAGAATTGGGATCAGACTGTATTCAATGTCAAATGTGCCATCTGTCCCTCTGTTGATTTAAGACATATCCATTCATGTTTTGTCATGTAAACTTCTCTGATTGAATAATCATTAGCGCTTTCTGTGGCTTGTCCTTTTGCACCATCTTGCTGTTGATGGTTGATGGAATAGTGTTATGACACCAGGGAAAAAGACAAGCGGATCCATAAGTGTAATCTACTGAAGGGGCATTATCATTGCTGTCATAGATAAATGCCTTGTGTAGTGCTTGAGTTTTCCAACTAAAGTAGAAACAGTTGTTGATGATGAAAACACTTAAAGTGATCCCACTCAAATCAGTGTGGAAGACAATTTGTGACCGTGCACCTCAAAACGAACATAAAGTCGCACACACTGATTTTGCGTGAGCACTTGACTTTTCCATATTTTCTGAAAGAGCGGGTCTTCTTTTACATTATGCTAAAATTTGGTACCATAAATCGAGCAGGAAAGTGTGTATTTTTAGCAGTTTATCTCGAACATTTTTGTTAGAATAGTGTGATTAGGTGTGTCTTTAGAATCCCTTTTTCATTTCTGAAAAACCTTGTCCACACTCTTCACTTTCAACTCTAATAACTTTTGAAAGGATAGTGCTACTGACTTGAAAATTGGCATTAATTATGGACAGAATGTGTTAATGAGGCATGCTTAATTTCAATTTAATTTGATAATCCCTTCATTGTTGTTACTCTGGTGGTTTGCTTCCTGTTTTTTGTCCCATTCATCGCACAGCCAGCATGGTTTGGTAAAGATTAAACGCTTGAATAGACACTGTACTTCAGAGCCTCTTTTCTCAGTTCACACTTTTCCTGAGTTTGTGCTTTCTTTCCAATATTTAAATAGGTTAGGAGAGTCCATTTGATTTGAGTTATACATCATTTTAAAGCGTAAAATCTGCTCTTTCAGAATATGGTCTTAACTAAAAATTTATGTCTGGCGACTTTTTGTTTGTTTTGAGGTGCAAGGTCACATTTATCTACCACCATCCTGAGAGACATTTGTCTAAAGGAGCTTGTTTATTGCTGTTGTTTTTTTTCAGTTTTTGTGTTTATTTATATTTTTGTAGAGGAAATCAGAATGCAGCTTTCTTGGAGTTAGATGTCAATGAAAGTAATACTGTACAGAATCTGCAAATTTGCCTAAAAATACACTAAGGTCTTATGAAAGGTGTGTCTTTGATTCTCAATTGTATCGGATTTCATCAATGAGCCATCCATTGATCATGGGAAGGTGGGGGGGGGGGGGATGCAAACAACCAATCCAGCTAATCTCTGTAGAGTTTGTAAGCATCCACTAATGAGACATTTATTACGTGGCTTTATGGCAGTGGGCTGCACCACATGCATCTGTGCATGCTTCAAGCCACCTGTGATTCATTAGTGTAATCAGCGTTTATCTCCTGATTTTCTTGTTGCTATAAACAGAAATGGGAGGGGGGGGGGGGAGGATAAAGCACTGTAGTCATTTGCCAGTCATGTGTGTGTGAGTTTGATTTCAATGTAAATGGCAAAATATTTCCCCAAAATCTCATAAATGAAAGCCCCTCTTTGACATAAGGAGCAGTGCATAGTACATATAATATAACACCCTACCATACCAAAATCTTGCAATGAAACCACTAATACTGTATAAAGGGAAGTCACAAATTTTCTTAGTAAACCATCAAGGTGACAGTCTATTCTAGAAAGGGATTTTGATAAAACTACTGTGTATTGTTTATATTTTGTATATTTAACAATACTTAATATTGATTACACTGATTCTTTTTTTTAAATCTGCAAATGTTAGAAGGGGGCTTTAACCCTAACTAGGCGGGGGGGGGGGGGGGGGGGCCTTGATGTTCCGCGCGATGCATCACTATTGCTAAAAGCTATCGCTGTGATGTTTCATGACTTTTTTCTTTCGAGTCTCCCGCATCTTTTGACACCAAATTTGCAATGCCCATTTCACATAAATGTGTTTGTGCATGTCAGACCAAAAATTGCTCAAAAACATGAATTCGTGTACAATTTCAATGCAAACTGTGCTTACAGGCAAATTTCATAAAAGCATGATTATTTGGGGGTTTTATCGATTAAAATCAATTGATAACACATTTTCTTGTTTGGAACGATGTCACCAGACAAATTTCATCGGAAAAACAATGGAAAACATAAAGTCGAAAAACAAGGAAATACGTCAGAAATTAAAAAAACAATAAGATACTTAAGAATTTTTTCTGATATCACATTTTTTTTCTCTTACATTTGCTAAGGACACTAAAAAGAATATTGACACAAAAAATTTGCCTGTTTTTAGCTTTATTTTGTGATTTATACCAAATTGTTTGATTTCATGCATCATTTTGCATAAATTAGCACAATTAAGCATAAATGATAATTTTTTGAAAGATCAACTCTACATGGTATTTTAGATTACATTATAGGCAATGTGTGTGCCAATTTTCATTGCGATCTCGCGGTCGACGGCCGAGATCTGGAGAGGTGGGGGGGGGGGGGGGGGGGGCTTGGAAGTTGTATAGTTTTATGACTGCTGATTTTGTTCTATTTTTGGACATGTCTGATGCATGATACCATTTTACATCCTTATTACAAATGAAAAATCATATGAGATTAACTAGTAAAGTAACATTAATGAAGGCAATCATGCATACGTTAACTTGATAAACTGTTCTGACCGGTTGCAGGTTGCCAAGAAACTGGGACCCGGTCACACTGTGGTGTCATGCTTGTGTGACACTGGACAGCGATACTACGCCCGTCTTTTCAACAGGACCTGGCTGCAGGAGAAAGGTCAGGGGAATCAAAAGGATTCCACCAGATTTATTCGTTCATTTTTATTTATTTCATTATTTGTTGATGGGGAGGAAAAAAAAAAGAGTACAAAAACACAGCTATATGATATACCCTGTGGTGCTGCGAATGTGCACATGATTATTTGACTTTTTTTTTTTCTTGTGTTGTTTCAAGTCCATGTTAAGTTAGTTGTTGCATGCAGGCCTGAATTTAAAAAAAAAAAATGTCAGTGTAGGGCAATTTGTCAGTCAGCTGTAGTTATTTTCAAGTAGTCGTTCAGTTGCTACAGACACTGGTTTCAGTTGTTTTCTTCTCTTTCTTTTCCACTGCCCAGGTCTCCTGGATACACTCCCTGAAAAGTACCACGGTTACCTACACTCGTGATGACCTGGTTCCAGCCAGGCACAGTTGGAGCAGCTGTCAATTAACTAGTCAAGCATTTTTTTTCTTTTTCTTTGTTAGATGAAGAGCATCCTTGGGAGATAATCAGTGATGTAATTTTATAGTCATTCAATTTTCATTGGCATTAATTCTATCTCTGCAATCCGTACATATTGCGTGGTATTTACAATGTTTCAGAGAAGAATTACCCAAGGTGGAACACACAATGCAGAAGAAAAACAAAACAAAAAAACAGACAAACCAGGAACTGACAGAAAAAAAAAAGATCAGCAAAATTTGCATCAATTGATCATGTCATTGTCATGGAAATTTCCTCTTTATTGAAAAGATGGGAACTACATGACGAGAAAGTGTGATTTGGAGTCCCAGCTATCAAAAGCTGGGGTCGGTATTGTAGTCACGTTGAAGACCAGTTGCCTTGAACCAAGACTTTGGAAAATGGCAAATCTGTAAATCAGCATCACATAAAAGAAACCAAGAGAATAAAAAAATGCCTTTCATTATACATAAATGTGTTTGTGCGTGATGGTGCTACTGCATTCTGGAAAGTGCATTTTTGTATAATGTGTAAGCTCTGTCCTGCCATGTGAGTGCTGAGGGAATTCTTCTACAGGAGAGGTGATCATTAATTTGAGTTTTGAAAGCCATCTGTGACAGCTTGTTGTCATTATTCTCACGGTCGTCATGGAAAACAAGCTTGTATATGCACTGACAGCTTCACTTTATGACAGTATGTTGGCACTGGCAAAAATTAAGATGTATTTGAACAATACTCACCAAATTAACTCAGGTGGCTAGATGGTGGTTATCGTTCGTTTTGAATCAGGGGCACACAAAATCATCCATGATGACATTTTAGACAGAATCAATGATTTTCAATTTACTGCTCTTTTGTACACTGAGGAGATGATTTGACACAATCATGGACAATTTGATATCATTAGTCATTGTTGGTGTGAATGCGGTAGGCGAACTTACCAACTGTGTAGCAAATTTGTGTCTGATTGTCGCTCCTATAGAGACCCACTTCAAATCCTATCAATGCATTCTACTCAGAAACAGGATGAAAAATTGGTGGTGGTTGTGCTCTTTCTTTTGTTGTATGAAGTTCTGATAAGGCGATAGAAATAAAATATGCAAAGTAAGAAAAGTGAGAAACATAAAAGGAGGAAGACTATAAAATAAGTAAATCGTTATTTGAAAGAAACCGACAGAGATTCCTAGGAAATAACAAACTACTGTATTAACTGTCTCTTTCAGCCTCATCATGCACGCAGTGATAACTGATATTAAGCCGTCCAAAAGAGGGCGCTATGTAGCTTCAGTTGACTTGTTTACAAGTGTGCTTTGTGAATCGTTACGCAAGTACATTCTTTTTTTTTTCCTGAATCTCTCAGACACTAATTCTTTAAATTTGTTGGTCTTTTTGTGGCGTCTTTTACTCCAGTGTCACAAAGAAAGCTGCTCTCCGTAATTTCGGACGTCTTTATGCTGCGCGTGTGCTAACGCCATTGACTTGACAATTCCGCCCAGCATACTGTGTGTAGTTATGAGTACATAGCAATCTATCTGTTACTATGCGTCGTTTGATTCAATGGAAAGACAAGAGATTTATGTCAAATTCTTGATTATCATTGGTGTAATGGTTATACAGTGTAACTTGCTTAACGAATGGGCGGCTGGATATATCGATGATGGGATTTCAAGTAGTGTGGTTAACTGTTTTGATCACTGGTTAGCCACTGATGTGCCAAAGATTTGACAAATTGCCTGAATTAAGCTCATTGTCATGGATCGCTGATGATTTTGGAAAGACGGCAAGTCTGGGTTGGAGAGATATTGATAGGGCTGTTATTTTGAATATCATATTCCCTCATCATTTATACACGTCTACTTGTATACTCAGCCAGACTCTAGGCCCGTGGGTTGTGGTTTGTTTGCAGTTACAAGTTGTAACCGCAAACAAACCACAACAACTGTGGATTTGAGTGCTATGGTACACACTGTTTTGCGTTGTTTTTGTATTCACAGCGCCACGAAGTGTAGTGTTTAGTCGCGCAATAATTTTTTGAGGTATCACTGTTCATTGCTAATACATGTACATGTTTCCCCATTTTTTCGTCAGTAATTTTTACTTTGGGTGTCAAGGAATTACTACCGTCACTTTTACTTAATGCTTCTAACCATGGTTAAACTATACGAGGTCTTTTTCAGATGATTTCTATTGTTTTTATTGATAATTTGTAATATGTTGGGGGGTTTTTTTAATGACTAATCGAGTGCGGTATGTTGCCAAAATGTAAAACATGGGTGTTTTTATGACGCATTTATGCCTTTTTCTTTTCTCTTACAATCATGGGCTGATGATGATAGTTTTGTTTGCTGGATTTCTAAAAATCAATTTTCACGAATCCTTCACTGCAATAATGGTGAATGACTAGTGTAGAATGTTTGGGAAGACTACTTCTCGGGACCATTTGAATGATTCATTGAGTCTCTCAGTGTGTGATGTTCAGTGGTTCATAGAAGCTATTAGTTCTATCATTTCAGTCGTTTTAAAGGAATTTTAGTGTGTGTTTTTTCTCCTTTTACAATCCTTTGTTTAAAGGTGAGGGGTAAACTCAGTATGTTTACGTTTACGTCTATCATAATACAATGTTATCAAAGCTTTATAATGAACTGTCAAATGAATATATATTTTGAAATAAACGTAGTAGATGATCATTCTGCAGCGTGTCAATGTATTTTTGTTGTTGTATTCATAGAATGCACGACGCAAAACCTGATGTTGGTCGATACCAAGAGAAACTAGACTCGGAATTTGTCAACACTGACAAATTAGGTGATCCGATCTCTTCGAAAGTCAATGATTTGAGTCCTGATCCCAATAGGCATGACCGTAAAGGTTCATCTGTGGTTATGGACATTGGCCGTGTGATGTTTGGATTCTCATTTAAAAAAAAGGGAGTCGGGTTTGCCATCTTTGGTACCATATTCCGTATACACTATAACGAAGATACAGAATAAAGTATATTTGACCATTGACCCCACTTTGCACAGCCAAGATGGCATCTGAGAAAGAAATGGTTATTTTGTGAAATGATCCTGGTAACGTGATCTTTGTGTGTGCAAAATATTGGAAAGATAGGACATGTATTCACCAAGATACAGGATGAAACATTTATGACCTTTGACCCTAATTTACATACCCAAGATGGTGTCTGATCAAGAAGTTGTTATTTTATGAAATAATGTAGGTGACATGAACTAAACATGTGCAAAATATGGGATTGATAACCATTGTTGTTCTTCATCTATTGCACAGAATGTAGTAGAAAGAAAGAAAAATAAAGAAAAAATTATGTTATTTTATAGAAATTTGAAGGAGAAGCATTAAAAAATCAGAAAAAGATAAAAATAGGAAGGGAGATTAAGACTAAATAAAGAAAAAGAAGAAAAAAAGAGTTTGAAAAAAAAAATATTGGCAAGGGTGAGGCTCGAACCAGGGACCTTAGGATTACGAGTCGGATGCGCTATGCAATGACCTATTTCATGCTCCATAGGCCCTGTGTATTAAGCAAAATGACGCTGCATCGAAGCCACGTGCCATTTTCAACCAAGTTTTTCGACGTGATGCCGGCCTCGTATGAAAAAATGGAGGGCACATTAACGATAGCCCAAAGTCTCAGCTACAACATACTAAAATCTGGGAAAAATTCACCGAAGCATAAGTGAGCTAATGCTCGAAAAAGATAGTCATGTCAATTTTCACTGCCAGAAAAACTGCTCTCCCATAGAGATAACACGTAAACTGGTCAAATTTGACAAGATTACATTTAATCCATTTTTACGAGGTGATGCCGCCATCCAATCAAAATGTTGTAATTACATTAATGGTGGAACATTTAATAAGCTACAACATACTGAAATCTGGGTGAAAATTGGCAAAGGATAAGTGAGATACGCCCAAGTAAACTTGAAAATTGATGACGTCATTTTGAAAATTTACTTTTTTTACTTTATTAAGAAATTTGATATCTTTGAATCACTTTTTCAGTATCGCCAACCCATAAACTGACATGTACAACTCATCAGCTTTCAGAATATGTAAAGAAAATTGGGGGTCACCGTCCATCCTGACGAGTAAAATCGGATTTAAAATTGGCGGTTTTGGGGCATTGTTGTACTGTATATCGCCATTGACGCGCGCGCGGAATTTCAACTTTGACAGTCCCGTATGACGTCATATTGAGTCGGATTGACTTGAAACTTGCTAGAAATATTCCTTGACTTTTCAGACATCCGATAAATGTAAAAAATCGGGAAATTTCTGTTGCATATGAGCTGTACGTGCGTATATGTGCGCGCGCGTACGCGTCCGTCCAATTTTTTCAATTTTTCAAAAAATGCTCCAAATGGTCTGAAACGTATGCAAAAAAAATTTGAGCTTGATTGGAGCATACAAATATTTCAACGCGCGCGTACGCGCACGTCTTTACGATGCGAGGAATTCTGAAAATATGGGTAGAATTCCCTTGAATTGAAATTTATGTGACGTAAATTTCATTGAGAAATTCCACTCCATTAATGAGATATGATTGAAAATGTGTTTTCATATAATGACGTCATAGTGACGTCACGGTCGACTGATCACTACGATTTTACTTGACATGTCGTCTTTGGGACATGATACACATATGGTATAAGTTTGACATTCATAGGCAATGCACTTTCTGAGCTAGTCTCTACACAACTTTTGCGGAGAAATAAAGAAGAAGAAGAAGAAGAAGAAGAAGAACAAAGAATCAGTACAGATACAGAAGGTGATCCGAGAGGATTCTCGGATCACCTAAAAATACTTGTACTGTCGTACATTGTACAGTATGTGATAAAATTTTTTTCACAATTATGACTTCATTTCATTCAAGTGGGATATCTTTGTTATACAGTACAATGTAATGTGGGAGTTTTTTTTTTCGACAAAAGTGTCAAGTACAGCTAGGGCCTACATCAATTTGCTTACTCATTTTTTCTGCAATCCCCCAAAACAAAAACAAAAAATCTTCTGCTTTGATAGATATTTTGTATGAAATGATGTTAATATAAAGTCATCGCTCCACTATGAGCGATTTATACATCATAAAATTACATTACACATTATGTTTTGGGCCCCGTTTTATCAAACGATAAAATCGATTTTAAGTTTCCTTACTACACAGGCTGCCATAGACTTACAGTTGAAATCAACTATATAATCAATTGTAACTCTTCATAAAACAGGGCCCTGGACTTACACAAATCAAGTTACACACAACTAGAGAGGATATGATACCATGCATGCATCATGCACATACTATGTCAGAATGTCAAATCAAGTCAGATTCTTTAAGGCCGTGTCACACCTTTCCGGGCAAGCCTTGCGTGCGACTTGTGAAAAAAATTTTTTACTACCCGGAGGTCCCCGCAGATGACCCGCACATGACAGTACCAAGTACGTATCTCACCCGTAGTCGCCCGGAGGTGCGCACGCAAATTCTATTTACCTGCAACCGTGTTTAGGCCCTGTCACACCTTTCCGGGCAAGCTACGCGGGCTTGTTGCGTGTAGGGACTTTCCAGCATACCGGACAATGTCTGAGGGCGGACAAGGAATTGGGCGAGTTTTGCATGTGTCTTACTTGCTGGACGCGTTCTACTTCAGTTCTACTTGCGGGTATTCTGTGTGACCTGCGGGTATTTTCGCCGCATTATACGGGGATTGCAAAGTACCTACGTTCGAGTTGCCTGCGAGGTGCTGCTGCTAAGGGTCTCCTGCTGGCGTTCTGCGTGGACCTCTGCGGGCAAACCCCGCGACTCACCCGGAAAAAGTTTTGGTCATCATCAAAACTTGGCTGCGGGTAAATCAGACTTGCGTGCGCACCTCCGGGCAAATACGGGCAAGATACGTGCTAGGTACTGTCATGAGCGGACCAACTGCAGAGAGCTCCGGGTAGCAAATTTGTTTCCCCGCAAATCAACCCGCAAAACTTCCCTAGATACGGCATGACAAGGCCTTGATCATGCCCAAAACTTGTTCCCAGTGACTCGCGGGGGTTTGTCTGCAGAGGTACACGCAGCCGAACACCAGTAGGAGATCCTTACCGGCAGCACCTCGCAGGCAACTCCAACGCAGGTACTTCGCAGTACCCGTAGGTCAGAAAACGGATCGGTTTCAAAGCTCTCACGCAGGTCACACGGAATACACGCAAGTAGAAGGTAAGTGGCACGCGTCTAGCAGGTAAGACAAAAGTGCGAAACTCGCAAACATTCTTGTCCGCCTGCAGAAAATTCTCCTGCGTGCTGGAAAATCCCTACTCGCTACAAGCCCTCGTAGCTTGCCCGGAAAGGTGTGACACGGCCTTATGCTTTGCAATATTATTATGAACGTGTTGACATGGATGAGGGATGTGCAATTCTAAGCGTTAGAAACGAGTCCATTGTACAAGAAAGCGGCAACGTATGTGTTTTCTTTTATATTCCGTCCTTGGTCGGGGTTCATCAGGACACTTTATTGACTATCGCGTTCTATCGTTCTTGCTTTTTAATTTTATGTACTGTATCAGCTTTGTTTATCAGCGGTTCCAATTAGGTTGGTACATGTACTAAAATCAGGTTGAACGATAGCTTATAACCAAACACACACAACATTGATATTCAACTCGCTCTTCGTGATTTTATGTGTCAGCTTAGTCAGTGTACTGATTATTTGTTTGTGTTCATTTTATATAGATTTAGCCTCTCGTATACTTTTTCAGTGATACAATTCTGTAAATAATCGTATCCCCACATCGGCAGCAACGTGTCACATAAGGAGAGTAATGTCCAGAGCCTTCTCACGCCCTCAACGGCTCTACTTCTGCTGACAGATCCTCCTGCCGATCCCTCCTCGGACAAAGCTTGTCCCGAGGGTGGCTCAGGTGGTTGTCGACGGGACAAATGCTCAGAATCCGCAGATTCTCGCGGATTTACAACTACAGCTGGGGCACCGACATTACTTCATCTTATGTGTGTGTTTGTCTGTTGTTGGTTTTTTTTAGATGCCATAGGTGAGAGGAGGCGGTGATTTTGCAGCATTCATGAAACACACGTGCAAAATCTCAATAGACTTGAATGTATCTCATATCTCATCCGGTGAATTTCTGATAGTTAAGAATCAATCTCCTTCACTCTAAACGCGAGAAGTATGACAATGAACGACACAGAAAGATTGATACAGTACAGCAGGGATGACTATAGTCTACAGGACCTTAATACGGCACTAAGTGAACTCAATGTGTCCCCCACCTATCTATCTATCTACCTGCCTTTCTATCTATCCATCTATCTATCTATCTATTTATCTATCTATTTGTCTGTCTATCTATCTATCTATCTATCTATCTATCTATCTATCTATCTATCTATCTATCTCTATCTATCTATACAGCTCGAGCGAGAGTATAACCAGAGACGCTTTTATAGACAGGTTCCCCCTTCCCCCTTTGTGCTATCTTCACACGCACAACCTTCTGAACAACTGAATGAATCAAAATTTGTGAGCAGTTACTACTGTTGTTGTTGTTATTTTTGTTTAAGCTTTAATTAAGCCGAGACAGCACGTCATGTCCCATCGTTATAAATTATGTTCTTATTATGCTCCTGACTCTATACATACTTAGCTAATAATTGTAAAATATTGTGAAATATATAAGGATTAGACCGTTAAATCCTTCAAACTATCAGATAATATAGGTTTTCCCGGTCAATTTCATACTTTTGTCATTCAAGTTCCTATTCCGAGCATTCGATTTCACGCATTCCACGCTCGCAGCACTGAATCAGCAATCAAATTCAAAATCCGGTCATTCGAATTCACTATCCGAGCATTCGAATTCACTGTCGGAGCATTCAAATTCACTATCGGAGCATTCAAATTCACTATCGGAACATTCAAATTCACTATCGGAGCATTCAAATTTAAGAGAGGAGCACGCATTTCATCAATGAGCAGTCAAATTCATGTCAAGCTGGCGACGGAATCTCGTCGGTCATTCAAATTCGTGAATAGGCAACCATGTTCCAAATAACTGCGTTCAATTTAAAAGAAGTCCTGAATTTAGTTAGTTTGGGGTCGTGTATGCATGTGTTTCTCATTTGGCTTTGAATATATTGGGATTTTTGATGATTATTTATTTTGCAGTATAGAGGTCCACCTGTTCATTGACAATTTTGAACTCGCGCTTAGCAAATAGGAATATACAGGCACATGTCCCTCGGATTGGACATAAAATGGAGGTCCCATGTGTAAGAGAGTCACAACTCATGCACGTAAAAGATCCCACTTCATTTATTCATCGCAAAGAGCAGAACATCAAACTTGACCCCATATTATGGGAGGCCAGCTTTTGCAGCTGAATATGGGTTATCCAGCCATCTTGTTTGATGGAAAACGAAACAAACAAACAAAAATTAGACACTGTATAGGCCTACAGACGAGCATAATACAGAGGGTTGTTTGACACTTTCGAGGAAAAAAAAACAATTTCGACTATATTGAAGCTGATACTTTAACATTTTATACGTGTTGTTTGTTGTGTATTGCTGTCTTATTGATTTACTTTTGCGGGACTATGTGAGATCATTGTGTGTCAGTTTGTCTTTAAATTGATGAATTGTCATTATCATGATTATGTGGTTGGTGTTGGGGCGTTGTCAGCATGCAGTATCACCAAGAAATATGATTACTAGTCGCTGTGTTGTTTGGATGCACTGCTGCTTGGACATTGCAATTTGAAATTTATTGAGATGAAAAACAAAGAATACATGAACAGAGAACAATGTAGAACCTGTAAACAACCATAATTACACTATATGCAAGCCTTTGTTGGTTGTGTTGGCCCTTTTTCCTTTCTTAAAAGTCTACTCCATTTTCCTCGTTAAATTGATTGCACGAAGTAGGAACTTGATCGCCTAAAAATGAATTTGAACGCTCCAAACAAGCTCATTGGGACTATCACGTGACTATCGCATGAATTTGAATGCACGAGTAGGAAAGTCGATGCTCGCATTTTGAAATTGAATGCCCAATCGTGAATTTGATTTCACGAAAACGAAATAGAACGCCCATAAATGAAATTGATCGCTCGGATTCTGAATTTGAATGCCCGAATATTTTCGCGTGCGTGCGCTGCGTGAATTTGAATGCACATTAATGAATTTGAGTGACAAAAGTATGAAATTGACCGGGAAAACATATAGTATTTTCTTTCTTTATCACTATTATGTGAGAATATGTGATCATCATTACATTTAGAAATAACAATGCGTGATTGCGTTTGGTCTTTACCAAAATCTGCAAAATCAAAATCAAAATCTCTGTCTAAGTCCCTTAATTTTGTTTAAAATCACTTGAATCATTTGGATGTATAGGCCTACCTTTACATGAATGGAATTCTCAAAGATTGTACCAAGCTGGCTTCACAGATACTGCTAAGAGTGCTGTATTCTAGCTCAATGTCTGCTGTGTTAACTATTGAGATTCGTCATGTGTTCGTTTTTATTTTTGTTTTTTGCCATGGGGAAAATTGAAAATTATGTAAAAGTTGTAAAGCATCTGCATCATTAACTTAGACGTCTTTATGCTCATAATCTAACCCCCCCCCCCCCAAAAAAAAAAGATTCTTATCAACCCGGTTTTCAATGGTTTTACAATACATGAAATATAATCTAACAAAAATTCTCTTTTTCTCTCTATGTTTTTAGCCCTCCATACTGCATGAGTTGTTTTTTTTTTCATTATTATTTTTAATTAAATCCATTCCATCATTTCAAAACTCAGTAAACTAATATCTTCAACCGAAACCATATTTTGTTACCCTTCTCCCGTTATCATTCACAAAAACAAATGATGGAGCACTTTGTATATGAAATTTGGTACGCGTATACGATACGAAATAAGTTTATATCATCGTCATGATAATTTATTCAATATTTTATTGTTTTTTCTTCACAATGTTAAAAAAAAATGTAATTTTGATATTTAGATTTTGTACAATAAGTTGCTGCATAATCTGAATCACCACACAATTTAAAACATCATTTCTAATTTCTTGAAAATATATGGACCAAATTCCACATTGATTTACTAATCTCACGTCAATAAAAGAAATCTATTATCTTTCAAGTCGTCTTTTTTGGACAAAACGAACATCTATCATTAATGATTATCTTCATCTTTAACATAGCCTTCATACATGCAAACGTACTTCCACTTCTTCATGAATCGGTAGTTCGTCGCTATTATCCTAGGCTCCCCCTATGAGTCAAAACCAATTAGCTACCATTCCTCAGACAAGAATCCATCTGCTTTTAAGACATGAAAAGCTTTGTTTTATATTGCAATGATATACAGTGTAGTTTGATGATATACGTTCAACTCTCTACTGTTGGGGCAGTAAAGTATCGATCAGCCATTACCAAACTGGTTGTTTTTCTTGTCATTTCACTTAGTATTACAATTCTGACAATTTCATTCTCTGTAAGTCGTTCAGTATTTCATTTCCCACAACTTTAGCAGTGCAAAATGTCCAAAGTAACGCAAAACACAAATCCATGAACTACTATTTAGTAGCTTTGCTTGGATTTGCAACTATAAAGTAGAAACATTAGTTTCTCCTAAGTCTTAAAGACATTTTTTGTTAGAATTCCTGCCACCTTTCAACACATTTTCGTGAAAAAGCTTGAACTAGCCAAGAACACTGTAAAGTAAATTAATGTTGCCGAAATCCAAGCTAGTACAAGTTATAAAAAATAATCTAAATTTACTCTTTGAGTATAATTCAAAGGTCAAGATTTATTCGATGCAGAAAATTGTCCTTGAAGCGGGCTACCATGGTCCTTTTGAATGCCTGATTGTGTTTGTATGTCTAACTTGCAACCACTTTGAATGCCTTCAACTTTCAAAGCCGATTGTTTCCAAAACGTAAGATGTGTATGTGTAACAGGTGACTAACCAGTTCTTAACCATTTTTTGTGGTTTGTTTGGGAAATTCAGGGGAGAAATCACATTCCGTATGAAAGCTTTAGGATTGAAAATGTATTGATTCCTAAAATAGAAAATCGATATTCAGCGACTTTATGAGGTTTTTGGGTGGACGGCCGGGTAACACAGACATTTGCTGTCATACTCAATACTCATAGTATGGCATCATGCATGGTGATAAGTTACAGATATATAAACAACACCGATGAAACTCTACATGCACATCACTCTCTATCGAAACGCCTACACTGATATTTTTATCACACTCAATTCTATATGTAGGCGATTTACGTGGCTAACCGCAATTTACCCCGTTTTCCAGGCATTATTGAGAAGCTTTCAGCCGGCTTACCATCTTCATATCCGCCAGATTTCTGGAGAAGTGATAATATACTCGTATCCTCCAGGCGACGCTGAACTTCAGAAGATTGAAATTGTGTTTTGGTTTCGCCAGGAGGAATACAGAATCTCATGTAGGCGTTACTGTCGTATTGATGGAAGAAGCCTTTGATATTTTTTTTTGACACTTTCTAACTCATTTAAATTTCATATGGCGATGTTATTATGAAGCTTAGCCAGGATCATGACAATTGCAAATTATGGATTGATTATATCATGTTACATAAAAGTATGTATGTATGTGTGTATGTATGTATGTATGTATGTTTTCACGCAGGGCTCAAGATTAGCGATGGACCGCGACCAATAAAATTTGATGTCGGGCAACCAGATTTTTCTTTACTATAAAGACAGCAATTAAATACATCAGTTCAGATCCATGCAGGCAATTGACTTACTTGAACGAGATTCTCTGCAACGAAATACAAAAGTCGACTTTTTAATCTACTATTAGACACCACTGGTAAAATTTGCAAAATTCTATTTTTTACTAAAGATTTCAATTTATTTTCGTATTTCTCGATGGAAAATACATATAACAAAATATGATAATACATAATGTCCAGTTTGGATATATACAACAACAGCAACAACAAACGAACATAGTACATAACGGTCGATGTATTAGTTCAATCAAAGTAAAAGAATGCTATAGAGAAATACGATGGAACCTACTAAAAAGCAAGAGCTTGTTCAGCGTAGGTCTCAACAAAAGCCAATAGTGTGAAGAACAAGACGAGGAGCACGGGTACAACTAAAGACCAAACTTTAAAAAAAAATAAAATAAAAGACCATTAATACTCAGGGTACAAAAAGATTTTTATCTTATTATAAAAGGTGAATTAGAGACATCCATAAACAGTGATGGAGTTGTTATCAGGCCCGCTAGAGGGTTTGAGAAGGTTCTATCATGAGAAGTATTACAGCTGTTCCCACAAGTTATAGGAACTTTTAATACCTTTTATTGCACTTTACATAAAGGGAGCAGCTAGATTATTATCGATACAGACAGAAAACAAGCTAACAAGAACACAAAGAGAAGACAAAAATAAAATGCATATAAACTAATTGAATAGTGGTTTTTGTTGTCAGTTGGTTGCTACATTTTTATTCAGTTTCATCTCCATGCCCACAGCAAGGTGTGTCGGCTCCTTAGCAGAAGCTCGCTCGCCCGCCCGGTGTCGGGTGAATACCAAGTGGAGCAGATGCCTATCGTCATCACGCGGGATGAAATGACGTATTGTTGCCATGGCAATAAGATGTCTGCCGGCAAGTCGCGATGCGTGTGTGTCACGCTTTGGGGAGTCCAGAGCCCGATTCGATCGGTTGCTTCCATCAGTTCCACGCCGCGTAGTCTCGCCGTGGAGACTACAAAGGAAGCGGCCTTCCCCGCCAGACCTTCTCAAGACTCTTACAGTTTTCCTCTTGTTCTTATCTCGAGGAAAAATGGTGTCCAGCATCAAAACAACTCCGGCAAAAATTAAGGTGCCTGACTCATGTAAGTAAACAGGTGGAAGAAATCCAGGAGTGTTGATTTTCCATTGGTCAAAAAAAAAGAAAAGAAAAAAAAATGAAGATAGCAATGTCTTATCTGCACACATTGATTTCCTATACAATATTGACTTTGATGGTAATTAGTATTATTCATATAATCAACGTAATGTATACAATTTTTTAAATGAACTTGACAAAGGCTGAGAGATTTTGCTAATTGTCAATCAAAAAGTGCATGGTTAAATTCAATTCAAGTGAACTTTTTACATCCATCTAACAGAAAAGTAATACAAATACATTTCATGCTTCATATGAATCAATAACTTTTTGCATTAAAAAAAAAAATGTTCTTCAGACAGAGAGTATACAGTGTAGTTGATACTACATGGTACAACAATTTTTTCAACTTTAGCATTAGCGAAAGTCTTCATTTGTGTCTTTTCAGACAGATGAACAGATTCTGCTTGAGGAGGGAGATGTTATTCATTTCATTTTATTTCATTCCAAACCATGTTTGAAATGCAATATAACAACTGCATAAAATATACATGCACTATCAAATGCAGCTCATCTGTTTATAATGAAGAAAACGTAGTTTAAGAGAATGCAATCATGATAGGCTAACTGTAACCGAATTGTATCAAGGAAAAGCTGTAGGAAATAGAGGGAACTGCTGGATAGCATGGCTTGTATTCAAGAAGGCAGTCCCCTTATGAGCAGTAACTGATAGTAATGGGCAAATTGCCTAAGAAACAGGGGAAACATAAAACAAATCATACGAACACAACTGCACTCATAGACAGAAACGAAGCAGTTCTCTAATGAAGAGGATAGGCATTGAAAGAAATAATATACGGAAGATCAAAGGCAACAAGAGCAAAATGAAGATGAGTTCAAGGGTCAATTCATGCGACCTTGTCAAATCAACTGGTGTTATATGTTCATAGTTTATATCATTCAATAAGGTTTTCTTGGTTGCTTCTATTTGTCAATATTGTTGTTTTTATTTTGAAATATTGAGCCTTAGTCGGTAACGCTACAGGCTTCTCTCACACAGCTACGAAGTTTAGAGTAATGAGACTATCCGCGAACTCCTATTAAACTGATGAATTTTTGAGCACAATAACAAATCAAATCCGCTTAGAAATGTACACATATCACACCCTCCTATACGCGTGCACTCCACACTGGGGCGACCATATCAAAAGCAAAATGCATCAGTATGTGTAAAGTGTACAAGTTAGTTTGTTTGGTTGCACTATTTTTAGGGATCTTTATAGCTAAGATTTAGATATCGGAGAACAGGACTCAAAACGGTTACGACATTCCTCTGAAAGGCTTTGAAACCGGGATAACAATGTCATGAATTTTAAGAATGCTGTCAATATGAGTTTACATTTGCTGTGTTATATTTTAATTAATACATGATCTACATGATCTTACATGATCTACATGATCTACATGATGTATGGCCATGATCTACATGGCCTACATGATCTTGAATGCGCTTTACTAGATTATGATAGTATGCATAATAAGACCAGTTTACAGTATAATCGCAAATAGTGTACTCATAACAAGATAATATTGGTCAAGTTGGTACCATGTGACATTCATTGATTTCGTATATGGTTTACCATCGTGAGCCATTTACTCTGATTCCATAGCATGGGGAATCCCGTGTTAAACAAATAGTATGTTTCACATCAATGCTATCAATTATCATAACCAAAAAACAAAAATAAAGTAATATGCTCTTTCATTCCCTTTCATAGCCAGCATACAAATGCATGTTATTGACCGTGCAATTCTGTGTCACTTCCGCCTTTGGCCTCAGCGAAACAAAACTGTTTAATTCTTGGGCTAAGTATGAATTTGCCGTGCTTATCATAATCTAGTACAGTGCATTCTAAATCATGAGCAGTTATGAAAATAATTTACATTGTGTATACGTAAGTTTGCGTGTTTATGTGTTTGTGTGTGTGTGTGTGTGTGTGTGTGTGTGTGTGTACACAGGGTGAATGCATGCACAAATTGATTCATAACATGTTTGATATCATTTCAGGTGGATCAAAGTATCTTACAGACTTGGGGCAAGGAGAAGTTCGTATTATCAAGGGCGCGTACGTGGGATGCGATATGACTGAATAATTATGTTTAAAATACCTCCATATATTTTTCAAGGCCTACGATATTAATCTAAAGGATATAAACGATTTATCTCCGAGGTTGTAGTGCTTGAGGTTGTGTGCCTGAGCAAAATAACAAGTAATCATAAAGACAGATACACAGAGCTTAATTCGTTTTAAAGCGTGGAATGAATCATACCGAATATCTCTGCTGTTTGCCTCCAAATTGTGTTACAGTTATACATGGGTATAGTAATAACAACTTGTATTAAGCTTTTTTTTTTTCTAACCAATTAGATATTGGTCTAAGTTTACATTGCATACTCTTCTCTCAAAAAATTTAATGCCCTTTAAAGGAATTCTTGTTTTTGTAACTATCTAATGCATTTTCGAAGAAAAAAAACAAAGATCCGAACTAGTAACAGAAGAAAAAAATCTCAAACAACGACAAACATATTCTGTCTGGGCACGCCAGACTCTCATGTTTTCATTTTTACATTCATTTTTTTTTTAAAGTAAAAGTTTAATATGTTTAATCAGATTTGTTTTAATTCCCTATCCATCTGAATAATCAAGATATTGTATGAATTATGTATATCACATAATTGTATACATAGAGTCATCATCAATATGCATATCATATACAGTATATATGTTTGTATATATATATATATTCATTTATTTGTATATATACATTTATTTATATTTATATTTACATATATATATATATATATATATATATATATACATATATACTCACATCTAGATGACACACATTATGTTGTTGCAAGACCCGAGCCAGCAATGAATATTGGCCCTATACTTGTAGTTGATTATGAATTAGCTTACATGTCAATAATTCAGATGAGACATGCATACAATTAGATTTTTGTTGGTGTTTCTGGCTGAAGACATCCGCAGTAGTCGTGTTATATTCTTACATTGTAATTGTTAAGTGCATCCTTCCTTTAAAACACCTTATTTAATTAAGAAAGAGGTACCGCGTTGGAAAAAAAGAGGGGATTAACCAGTGAGCTAAACGAATCATTTTGAACAGCATTTCATGTTCCAATTATATTTAAGTCATGTGATTTTTTTAGCCTCTGGTTTCATAGTTATTTCAAACATGTTAGCTCTTTTTCAATGAGACAAGTTCAGGTTTTTTTTTTTTACAAGGAAAAGAACTGGATCTGTACAGCGGTAATCATTCCAAACAATTCTTAGATCTGATCGCGATAACACAAGTAGCAGATGGGATCAAGTGTGATGGTGTAAAATTTCGCCTTTAAGATGAAAAATGAGATTTGCCAAGGGGAATTGGGCGTCTTTCATCGAAGCAAGAGGTTTGTGCATTGAAGAAAAAAATAGGGCATACAGTACTTCAGTGTTGTTGTTGGTTTTTTTTTTACAACATCTCGGACATTACAGGCGTGAGACAGATCATGCAAGGATTCAATGCAGAAAAAATAATATTGTTCTTTAAGCAATAACTTCAGGCGAATGGGAAAGTGAGCGTTTGATAAAGACCCTCCGGAAGATTAAATGTGCATGATTTGTGACGTTAGCCATTATGCACGCTCATGCTATATATTCTGTAAAAGATAGTGTCAATGCGATGAGCAGTTGACCACCGGAGAGCAGAAATAACTTTATATAATATTTCAAGTCAATTCAAATTTCTAATCTAATTTTTTGATCAAAAAAAAAAATCCATATATACATCACTTCTTAGTGACAGGAGATAAGGTGAGTAAAACTATGTGAGATGAAAAGCGTGTACAATAATATTGTGGAACTTTATGATGATTAACATTGTCACGAAAACTGAAGTGATCAGATATATATTTATGCATGTATATATATATGTATATATATATATATATATATATATATATATATATACATATATACATCTTTAAAGCTACAACTTTTAACTTATTAAAAAAGCAAAAGACGCATTTATCTTTGCCTACAATATTGAGCGATACATCTAAACACTTCCGTATTTATTTCCCTGCAGTATCTGGTCCTCGCACCTTTCATCTTCCCTTCATTTTCTTCATGTTTCGTTTGTTCCCTCCTTCACTCTCAGGTTTTTTTTTTCCACTCAAATTGACTTCAGCCTGGAAACCATTATAAAATCAAGAAAATCATCAGATCCGTTTAATGTTGTCAAGCCACGTTCATTCTTGACTAAATATACAGGTTAATATTTTAACCAATAAATGCAATATGATATTACATGAGATTACTGTTTCCTTTTCATGATGATGCAAGTGAACAAGTGTACCTCTTAAAACAATCAATGATTTTTCTGAGGCAATATTTTGATTGTCCCCTAAGTGAAAGGTTACTATAATCATATTGCTCTGAAAGACATACATTTTGCTCATAAATTTTAACGATTTACAAGATGATCCGTCACACATTTTATGTTTATCTCTTCTTTCGTCCGAGGCAAGTTAATAAGAGAGCCTTTTATATGAGTGTTGTTGTGTGAAATGACACGCTTTTTGATAGATTATTGAGTTCATTGAAGATGGTCCTCAAGATAAAAAGAAAAATAATGAAAGTTCAAGCAGAGTTGACCAATGAAGTGCGTACTCTGTGTAGTACGTGTGTGTGTGTGCCAAGCAGCGTATGCCTGTCATGAATTTAAAAATTGCAGCATTTACTGTTTAGTCTAATGTATATGTATGCACTCTTTACAATTCTTATCCATTCATTTAAAGCAGAAACTATAAATTTGATGAATAACTTCAGAAACTCTTATTCTGTTACAAAATCCTTATAATTCCTGACTTCAAAATGACTGAATTGTATGTGACTTAATTCTAGTAACCTCTTAATTGTAAAGAATTAATATTCAGAATATGTTGCCATGAGGTGGAATAGAGATTTTGAAGATCAGTGTCACTCTCCCTTGCTGGTGACGTCATCATCAATGAATTGACCTCAAAAAGGTGCAGTGGGCAACCAGCCCACACAAAATGTAGGCAATTGCGACCGTGTATTCTTGTTCTATAAAAACAGTGTTGATGCTGACTAATATTCATGAAGAATTCATACGCTGGAGAATTTGAGAGAAAGAGAGGTTTTCAGAAAAACGGAGCCCCACCATCATTAAATTCATTGAATTTAGTACACCGTTTTGTGTTTACAACTAACGAAGTGCTCATTAAATCGTAATTGACATTGGAGTCAATTTCAATATTGGCAGATGAGGTCATAAAAGACGAGATAATGTTGATTATAATCTAACATATGTTACTGTCTACGAATGCAATAGAAAAGAACATGACTACGAAAAACGACAGCCCTCGTCGCAAAGAAGTAATTGATTTGTTTTTCACGCGCTTGCAGAGCAATGGTGGGTCCTTTCAGTTAAATATCACTGTTTTTCCTATTTTCGGTGATTCTTTCTTCTGACTGAGATCCATCACTGACGTGTCTCCACTGGCGAACGGGCATCAACCACGCATCTCAAATGGCCCTTCGCACACGGTTCATAAGATCCATGTTAAATAGCGGCAACGTGCCTGATGCAGGAGTGATGGATGTTGAAAACGAGGAAGAAAAAATGGCGCTCTCGAGGAACGTAGCACTAGGTTTCAGCCAATAAAAGCGCCTCAACCACTTGCATCTCATTAGCGTGTGCGAGGATGGTCCAGTAATATCGATCAGTGAGAAATGCGGTTCGTCCGTTGGCAATGTGAACTGCTGAGCATATTGTAAGAGACGGTGGGTGTGTGTGTGTGTGTGAGTGTGTGTGTGTGTGCATCATACGTGTGTGTGTGACATTGTACTTTGTGTGCGCGCGTGTATACCGTTGATGTCCATCTTGCTGCAGTATGCGGCGGCAACCTGTGCGACGAATTAGAAGCTGGGATGCTAGCCACCAATGCATTGCAAAGAAGACGAAGACGACGTGACAGGATAGAACAAATCCGCATGCATTGCGAAAGGATTCTTCTACGTCTTAGGAAGAAAGGAACACAAGAGGAGACCAATTTTTATTGAAAAGAGCAACAGTGAAAAATAGAAAGAAACACCTAAAGGGAAGGGAGGATTATCGACAAAACACTTGCTCCGCCGGTGGCTGGATGATGGTTGGAGTTATGACATGGGGACGAGGGCTGTATTTTGGCGCCTTTTTCCTCCTGGCCGCGGTCGTCTGTGCATCAGGCAGCGATAAGCACTACACAAACAGCTTCGTGATCGAGGTGCAAGATGGCGACAGTGCACATTCCGTCGCCAAAAGGCATAACCTTGAGTACCTTGGGCAGGTTAGTCTGAAATATCTTAGTATCTCTCTTGGTTGAAGAAAACGAAAAAATATGTATTTTCCACGAACAAAATTGATGATTACTTTCGGAAAAAGTAAGCTCGTAACAGCTTCAATCGTAGCAGCTGTCAGGGGCAATGGAACAGCTTGCAGAGGCAATATACCAACTTCGATGACGTAGGTTTCTGGTCTAGTGAAGCTATGCGCATCAGTGTAAGTATGATTACTTGACTCTTGGCAATTAAGGTTAATATTAAATCATATTAGCTACCATTCCCTAGAACAGTAAACAACTAACTTTGAAGAGGTGAAGAAACGCTATACTTTATGAAGACTTTTCAAGATGGCATGCACGCAATGAAAAGGGTATCAATATTTATCCTTAAAAGGGGGGCAAGGGGTGTTTAGCTCCACTCTAATCCCATAGTACAAACCTGATACACGATTGTTGGTCTTGAGGATTCACTACAAGAAATCAGTTGCAAAGAAAGACGAAAATGCATAAACATGCTTTCCTGATTTATATTCTAGGACGAGTAGCATAAACTCTCTAATCAGTGAAAATCCAAACAAATTCATATCAAACCCAGATCACATCGCTTAGTCTGGAATAACAGTACTGAGTGTGTCGTTAGCATTTGATTTCTTTAGAAATGATGGAAGGTAATTATCACATTCTACGGAAACATTTTGATAATTCCGGTGAGGTGATTTGCTGTGAGATGGTTGTTACTTCCTTTTGCAGTTTTCTCTGTCCGTCCTGCCTTCCTGTTACTGTGTGGGGAAAATAAAATGAGAAACTTCAGGCCATGAAGAAATTTATCCTTGTAGAAATGATACAGGCTGAACGTAAACGTTGGGGACATAATTTTTACGATAAATCACTAGTAAAGAGTACATTCATTTAAAACTTTTTTTTGTTACTTTGCTGCCGTGCCTATTGAGCAAAGTAGTAGTGCATGAATACAGAAAGTGAAGAACCATAATTGATAAACATACACATGATTTGCTGGTTACTAGCAAACGTATGAAGGGGAAAAGTAAAAAAGGAATCAATCTGGATGTGACTTGAATGCTGAGGTGTCACCACGGACAGCCCTTACTCCTGCAGAGCATAAGAGAGAGGGGAAGAGGGGTAAATGATATACAGTGACTAATGGAGAGAAAGATGTACTGAACCACTGATGAATACATTGAAGTTACATATCTGAGCAAAGAAAAAAAAAGAGCAAAGTTATGCACAGATTGACAGCTACAGAAAGAGTCAACATGGAGCAGAGAAATTTGATTGGACAGATTGCAAGAAGCCTTTGATAATTATGACACGTAATTTTCTCTGTGGGCGACTCATGATACTTTGAGGCATGCCATTATTTCCCAGAGGTCTGTTTTGTAAAGCCTCTTGTGCCGGTCTCCCAAGGTTTAGAAATGGCTTCGGCATAATCAAGGTCATTACAGGTATCATTACTGTGATTTCAGTCTTGCATGCCGCAGTGCTTCTTCGGGAACGTGAAGCTGGGCATTCGGGTTTCGCTTAAAGCACGCTGTGGATTATTGTGATATTGTAGGGCCTATAATTTCATTTCATTGCATTTCATTTCATTTATCAAGTTTCCACACACAAAAATACTGTGTTGTGTTTACAACATCCATCCATGACACTGTAAAGTAACACATAAATCATGAGTTATAAGCAGTATATACAAATAACATTTACACGTACGGCACAAAATCAATTGATGAATCAATAATGTATAGGCTCGACATGAACTTTTTTCTTCTGTGGACAGTTCGCGCCATCAAAATCTTCAAATTTCATCATTTATTTATTTATTTATTTATTTATCTATCTATCTATCTATCTATTTATCTATTTACTTGGTGCTTCGGCATTGAAGGTTGGTGGCGCGCACAAAAAAAAAAGAAGGAAAAGAAAGGAAGAGTAAAACATAAAAAACAATAATCATTTGATAAAACATTAAAAATATTACAATAAAGCATGAAAATTCTGTGAAAATTGGCAAGAGTGATAAAGGGCTTGTAATACCATGTACTGTGACTAAGATCACTACATGTATTGTATTCAATATTAAATTGACGCATAAACATGATTTTCCATGACACTATACATATTCATGAAATGATTAATTTTAACATTAGGGTGATAATAGTACGGCCGCTTCTATTATTGGACAAATAAAGATTTTAAGAAATTATATGTTCTTTTGGCCCGGTCTGGCCACTAAAGCTATCTATTTCTGGTGGCCCCGAGACACATATATATGTATGTTATGTATATGTATATATATATATATATATATATATATATATATATATATATATATATGTACATACATATATACATATAAAATCCTATGAAGATACTCACTTTTACCTTTCTTTCTTCCGAAAATTATAATAATAAATCAGACGAAGATGTTGCTGAGCGGAAGCAAAGACTGTTGACGTTGTTAGAGGAGTTTGATCCCATTTGTTTTAGCTATCAATACAATACATAGTGCAGCAAGAATTCTTTTTTGTTTTTAGCTGAGAAAAAAAAACACAGCTATCTCAGAAAAATTTGCTCTTCAGTGGGATTTTAACAATCAATAATTTCCTCTTCTTCTACTTTTTTTTTAATGTCGTGACTTGTTTATCACGCGCTGCGTAATATGAGCTGCAATAAGGTAATTTCTTGTTCCCCCGTGACAGCCGTTCTGTCTACCACATTTAATTGGATAAAACGCTTGCACTAGACAAAAAGAATACTTCCTTGATATTTCCGGCGCCATGTCAGAATCAAATTGCTAAATAATACAATTAATTTTTTACGCGATATAGACTGATCACATTTTAAGAATACTACATGCTCATGCAAAATGTTTAGGATCTGATTATCAAGCTGTGATGTTTCACATCCTAGAAGAAACCCAGTGTTGATAGAACAAACGAATTTCGGGTTCTCACTGTGTCAGTTGTCAAATAATACGTAGAAGCCACTTACTATCTATATTGAATCTTCTTATTATTGAGCCTCCATGGTACAAAACCAAGATGTAATCCGGATGTTGTCATAGGGATAGTTACAATTGTCATATCTAGTCTTTCGTGGCAAATCTACCTGTATGCTGCGCGCAAATATCGAGACTATACTCTTGTCAACCAGTCTGCGAGTATACATGTAGGTCCGAAAGTCATTGTCGGGTAAGCACATCTTGATTTCTCTTTTGACACGCCCGATGTTTACGGCACACTGATTACGACAAACCAGGTCATGAGATTGATCAGTGACATAGTCTCTTTCAACGCTGTCTTTGCGAAAAGGGATCAGGACGAATTCCTATACTGATTTACTTGCAGAACTTCACGGCAGTGATGGACAACACCTTCAATTCTCCAATATACGCCTGTGTCTTCCAACTTTCCTTCAACAAGACCATCGTCTTCTTTTTGTCAACATGGATGTCATCAGAATTATTTGAAATTAACCCTCTGGTTACTATCGCATGGAGTTATCACTTTTGCTGATGCCTTTAGCAAACTGAGAAAGGAGGCGGGTTATAAGTAGATGAGGCTTCCTGTTTTCTTCTATACTTTTGTGCTTCAAACATCGCTTTTCCGTTAGTCACATTTCATAAAAAAGATGCGGTAAGTGCTTTGCCTTGAGCGTTTAGTTGCCATTGTACGCACTGGTGCACGAGTCAGCGACGTAGAGAAATCTTTTCCTCGCGATGTGCATCTAACAGAAATCGCCCCAGAATCTTGTGACACAGCCGTGACCACTGGAGTAGACGGGAAAAAAAGGTCATTATTGCATGCAGTAATTTTACTCATTGATTTTTAACAATCTGCGTTGCGTTTGGGGTCATCCCACAAGACCGACACCCACGAGTCATACAGCCCACGAGTTCGACATAGAAAAGAGGTCCATGAGTCATACAGCTCACGAGTCATATATACAGCCCATGAGTTCGACAGATACAACACGGGGCTTAATGTGTCGGTCTCGGGGGTCTTGTTAGCTTTCCTTAGTGTCGAACTCATGGGCTGTATGACCCATGAGCTGTATAACTCATGGGCTGTATGACTCGTGGGCTGTATGACTCGTGGGTGTCGGTCTCATGACGTGCACCCTGCTGTTACAAGATATCTGCGTACATGTCAGAGCGAACTTATTGGGGGAAAAAATAACAATCAATCTGTTCCTCGGTACAAGTTGTATCTGGATAGACAAAGTTGATATTCACCTGATTTCAAGATTAAATTTGACTAAGGTAGAACATAGTTGTCAGCAAATTCCGTGTTGTTTCATTTCTTTTTCTGAAACAAATGCATGCTATTAACTGAATAGAACCGAGCGATGGTAGTAAAATCGTAACAGTATGCAGTCATGCTACAAGACTTGAAGTAACGTCGATGCGTTAAACTGTCGGAATTAATAGAGAAATGAAAGGAGAAAACTTTGAATTACAAGCTGCTTCCACGGATTCAGTATTCGCATCTCCAAAACGTGATGCCACAGTGGAGGAAAAACTTGAATGATATGAAATAGATATTCCCACAGAGATGGATCTCTGCGGCCCCTAAAACACCAGAAAGGATCAAATTCGGATGAAATTCAAATTGCAGCCGTATATGTTTTAAAAAGGGTTATTTTCAAGTATCCTTTTTTTACGTTGTTTTCATTACTTTCGCAGAAATCAGTGGGTTAACTTTCATCTCATTATCTTTATGTTGTTTATTGCAGGGATGTAATGAGCATGTCCGATGTTTGTTCGGATCGACTATAGGTGTCATGATTTTTTTTTTCGTAGCGTGCATGCGCAATAGCAATAGGTTTGTCGACAAATTAGGCGCGTAGATATTAATCCAATTAAAAAAAAATAGACGTATTTCTTTTTTTTTTCAACTCACATGTCCATGGTTGAAAGTCACATCACTCATCTCTAGGTACTTAATTAAAACTGCTTTCAAGCTTCTGAGTCGCTTTCCAAGAAGGTATTTTTGAATTGCCTTCGTGGCCACGAAGATGTTTACTTACAAGAGCTCTGAAGAGGTGAATATTTGGGGGGGGGGGTATGCATGCAATGAGAGTAGATCGAGTTGTGTTCTTTTTAATTTTGCCCACACCGGACTGGAAGCGATCGGGAACAGTCAGTGAGAATTAAGGGTTGATAGCCAACATACAGACAAATAAACAAAACAATTAAAGAAAGACCCACTCCTATTCGAGAATGGATGCGTCATCAGATGCTGAATTTCATTCATGTCATGGCTTCATGTTTGTTGTTGTCTTTCCCTCATTCTACCTGCCCAGTGGATCTAATTATCATACTTTTTGATGCCACATAGCCACGCGGTCTCACGAAGGATGCACTAAATATATTTCGCCATTATTGACGCCTACTCATTTGCTGATATAAGCATCAGTTCTTTTACTCTCTTCATCTCCCTGAAACTGAATTGAGACGATTTGAGGATGATTTCGTCTCGTCGTCCTATTGCAAGCCAGGTGGGAAATGCCTTGCCTTACACTCCAGAGTGAGTTGTTTAAAATCATAATTGCGATGGTTGAATCAAGATCTGAAGTAAATCTCAAGTACGGTCTGTAAAATAGACCACTTTGATACGCGAAAGAGTACATGGACTTGATAACAAGTAAGAATGATCAAGAGCACTCAATCCTATACACTCAGCAGACACGTACACAACAACACTGAACGCATAGTTTGAGAACAGCGAATGCCTAAGTCCGGACAGATCATGGAGATGGCCGGGTTAATTGCGTTTTTAGCGATTTTAGCCTTTGCACTTTCAAACTCAGCAGATTTTTGATCAAATTCTGAAACGGAAGTCCTTTAATGGCTTGGAGATGTTCTCGCAAATTCCTGAGAGAGCTTTGAAATACTTATTTTGCAACTGTCATTTAATGGCCATCCATAATTGCAGTTTTGCTAATGTACTACTATCCAAGTGTTGATTTAACCTGTTCAGCGTACGTGCTATAGCGGGCAAGTGGTTTCTGCACTAAATGAACACCAAGTGAACACTATAGCGATCTCTGTTTTAAAGGATCCATATGTGTTTTTACTTCTATCATTGCTTGATTTTTAGATCATGTACTACCCCTTACGCGGAAGTGACAGTTATAGTCCATTCCCAGTGCTTGCGGCAGACAATATTGTATAGATCCGTTCGCATAATTCTACGTACATGTACTGCTAACCATGTCTAATTCCTCTGTCTATTACTGGTTTAGACGCGCATGGCTTCGTTGCTCGGAGATCAAATCATATCAATTCGCTACGCGGAAAAGCAGCGGGCTGTTTCGTTAATGATTAAGTCCCTTTTAGTCTGAAAGTGCAGTGCTGCGACATTGATCGTTAGTTGACAAAAGAACATCTTCAGGCCTGTGGGAATTAAAGAAAACATGTAATTTGCAAACCATCTGTATAGGTAACATATAGAGAATAGCTCCAGAAGTTTGTTGTCTGTTATCTGTCATCATAGATTGTAGTCAGCAGATAGATTGCACACAACCACTCTTGTTGATTATCCAATTGAAGACATTTTCCAAACCTTTTAGATAATATTCGCATTTTTTACATCATAACAGTAAATTCTATTTTCAGTACTCTTAACAAGGATTCGAATGTTAAGCAATATTGCTTTTTCATTTCTGTGAATTTCAATTGTACCAATTTGATATTAGTAAGAGAAAACAGCTCGAGCAATTTTCATTACCTTTTTAAATCACAACCTTTTGTTCTCTCTGTCGTTCCATGATTTCACTGCAATCATTATTGAGAAAAACCAAAATAATATTTCATGTTTTGGTATTGGGATGATTGATTATGCCGTAATGATCATGAATTTCTATCTTTGGGGTAACTTTTGAGAAGCTTGCCTTGGAGAGAATAAATATGATATTGCAAACAGGCATGCAGTGATGAAGATAGAAACTGTCTCACAATATCACGCTAGCTGGAACTATGCAGCTGACATTTTAAAGCAGTCCGTGAGTTGTATTTCCGTTGCCTTCGAAATGTCATGATATTACAACGTGATCGCCGAAATCTCTGCGTGACCTTTATTCCCAGGGAGATGTCTGCAATGCATATTGAAGTCATAAAATGGCCCACGGCTCTGTTTTAATGCGCTCTGCAAGCACAGCTACGCGCCTTCCTATATCTTCAAAATGTGGAGAAATGGAAACGCGGCCCGCAAGCCGAATATAAACTGCGCACCCCATTACCGACAAGAACGAATCGATTGATATCGATTCACGGCTGGTATCGGCGTTGACTTACCGGTATGAGCAAATAAGGGCCTGGTGATAATCCAGGTAGAAAAACCATTGGCGATCTTGCCTTCTTACATTTGCAAGAAGTCCGGCGACTCGGGGAGATCTTCCGTTCAATGGTGGCTTTTAAATGTGTGTGTTGTTGTGTCGTTTTGTTTTGTTTTGTAATTCTTGAGGGGAAAGTTCTGTCTTCCGGCATTTAAGTCACACGTACATTGACATTTACGTATAATGTCGGAAGCAGCATCAATCCAGGGGACAGTGACGGAGGTTTATAAACAAACGCCATAAACTAAATACTAACTGCTATAGAAGATCATTTTGATATTACCATAATAATCAAGGGCCCGTTACATAAAACAATGGCATATAGTTACAAATGATAATGACTCTGCCATGGTGACTTTTTCATAGCAAATCAAAGCCAAGAAAATAATCCTTGATGGTTACCATTTATAACAGTATTGTAAAGTTCATGTAGTTTTATGCAACCCGGGATCGGATGTTGGAAACGACAAAAACGTCACAGCAGTAATTATAGTGATAATGTTGAAACCAAATACACTCTTTTGTTAATAGTCTAAACACTCACCTTGTTTGTTGTGCCAGAGGCCATCCTCTATAGAAAGCTCGATGACTACAGTTGGAATTATGTAAAAAGAAAAAAAAATGTAATTAGAATAGACTCATAACGAAAAAGCCACTATATCCTCTTTTAAGATGTTTGCGACATGCTTGAAAGCACTTGGCAGACACTAAATTAAAATTCGATATTAGCGTTGTTGTCTGCAATTAAGTGAAATCCACAACATTAGAATACCCAGACAGAAACATAATTAATTCATGGGATATAATTCATTTGTACAAATTAATCCGTCATCCGCCCACCAATCGATCAAAACTTCCTAGTCGATATCGCCACGGTGCCACTGACGCTGAATTGTTCCATGTTCACGAGAGTTGCATTGTAACAGCCTCTAGGATTTTCCATTAAAAGATTATAACAGATTTCCATTTACCACATTATATACAAGCGTGCTAGTCGGTATTTCAATGGGATGTGGTCATCATATTGTTTAAAGTCAACCTAAATTAAATTTTCATTCTGAGTTACTTTTTTGTACAGTTTGGAAAGTTAAAAGTGAAAATCAGAAACAAAATCAAAAGAGAAATTTGGATGTGTGTTTTTTTTTTCTGACATAGCGATTTCTAGAAAGGGGCTAACAAGTTCGATGGATGAGCATTTCTCAGTATCAATGCAATGTACTAAAATTTTCAGATTTTTAAAACTTCTTCTGACTGCATGAAGCATTTCCATATCAACAAAATGTGCTATTGAAAATAAAATATCATTTGAATCAAATTGAATTTGTTGCAAAAGTTCCCCTATTCCTCAGTAAATTGTTTGCCTAGTTTAAAGCTTTTTGGGATTCAGTAATTTAGGCCGAGCGTTATCGCTTCCTTTAAAGTTTGAAAAGTAACCCTTGCTGCCACGTGATCCGACAACCATGACTAATTCGGCGTCGCGTCCTGTGACAGTTCAAGAAGAGAACCAAATCAAAATTCTTACAAATTAGTGATACTCGAGCAGATATCCACTGTCTTCGTTTTGCTTGGGGGTCCATAATCAGGAGGAAATTCACATCCATTTACAGGTGACTTGAAAAGGTCACAAACATTACAAATTAAATCGCACAGAAATTCCTACGGAAAGCTTCGTCAAATTGGAAACACCTTTGCTATTATGTACCCCTATCAATCGCTACTTCACGGTGCTTTAATTTGTGATCTGCGTAAATTATATAATATACGTGTAGAGAAGAATTCGATTCCTGGAAACCATTTGATTAATTCGATTAAAGTTATGTTAATCCTAGAAAAATTAATTGGGTGTTGATAGTAGTGATTGGTAAAATTCTCATGAAGCAACTTGGCCATATAATTTATGTGTTACTTTACATTGTCATGGATGGATGTCGTAAATACAAAACTGTATGATTTGTGTGGAAACTTAATAAATGAAATGAAATGAATGAAATATATCATGACAGTGTCCATACAATGCGAAAGAAGACCTTAAAGAGGGCCACGGACTCAAACTTGCCCTACGTATGCTACGATAAACAAAACGATTATAATATGTGAAAGACAACAACATTGACGAAGTAAGGAACAAAAAAAATAGTGTGGGGTCACTCTCTACGGCAATATAAAGACGGAGATTGATGGCACGAAAGTTGTATTGATCTTCGTTTTCTCATCGTAAATAAGAAATCTTTGTAAGTCACAAACAGTAATCGTTTGACTCTGAATACATAGGCCTTAATTGGAGGAACGTTTCAATTTATTCCAACTAAATCTTCAGACTTGTCCATTCTTCATTTTGTTCACCTGATTTGGAGTACAATATATAAATGATGGTTTGCCATTGCTTGCATAATGATTATTAATATTTTCGAAATCTACCTTCTATACTGTCTAACGTTGGAAAAAGCTTGGCAAGAAATGCGATATCATCTTTACAAAAGAACACGATCTGTATACATACTCAGTTCTAGGTATCAGCTTGGAGGCAAACGAAAAGATCGTGCATTTAGGTGGAGTCAGTAAGCAGTGATAGCCTGTAGAAGAAAAAAAAAAACACGATACAAAGCCGAAGAAGGCAGGATTAAATAAAGGTGAAAGTTAAGGGAAAGATGATTTTTGCTAATATATTGAAGTGACATCATCCTGTGACAATATCATTCACATATATCTGGTTTCATCATACGTATACTATCTTTTCTCTCTCTTCATCATGTTCATCTCTGTCACATATTTTATATATGGATATATATATATATGTAAATATATATATATATATATATATATATATTATATGAGAGAGATGAACATGATATATATATATATATACATATATATTATATGTATATATGTATATATATATATATGCATATATTTTTTCATGATGTAATACATACAGAGAAATAGATAATCATAGAAAAAGAGAAATATAAGTTGAAAATAGATGGATCTATAGACAGATATTGCTGTGAATACAGTTGACTGTGAGTTTGCAGACGATAGGTTGAGGGAAAGACCACGTCACTTCTCATTCTCTGTCGTTTCAATACTGTTTCTTTGTCGATTACGAAGGCGTTTCAATAATAGTTGGACGAAATTCAAATTGCTCTTTTCCACTGGTATCTAGGACTTCTCCGATCAAATCATTGTCAAACGAGACTTTTATTACTGTGATATCTGACAGTTCGACCAAAGCTTTGGAGTAATTGTTTTCAGTGTGCTTGGAAAGATTCTCGTGAAAGGGCAAATTTGTCACTTCCTTTACCAAATTGCATATCACTTCTTGCAGTGAGAACAACCATTTTGACAGCAGAAATGTAAGAGAAAAGTAAATCGGGTCTCAGATACCCCAAAACGCTAGCATTGACCGGCTAGTGGCTGTAATACATACATTGTATGATGTGAATTTAGGTAAGTCACGTTAATTCCGTATTCGCTGTTTCGTCTTTGCCCGAGAAGTTGCTAATGTGGACGAATCTACCTGCCGATGTCTTTAGGTTTAACATTGACTAACCATAATCTGTCTATCTATCTTTAAGTATAAATGCACTCATGCACGTTATATCGCATGATTGTGAACTGGGTTGTACTGTTTCATTTCCTTTACAATTAGGCTCTATAAACTGCTCACAATCATCGTCATTAGTCAAAGGAGTTGGTATGGATTGTAGATACCTTTCCTATATATGAAAGAGTATCTAATGAGCTTGTAAATTAGCATAATATTGCATCAATTACGTTTCACATGATGACTCTTGCAATTGCACGCACACACACACACACACACATACTCATCCACACACACCTTCACCTCCACACGGCTCCAGATACACACAGACACTGTGTATACATTTCCGATAGCCGAATTCGCCGATGAATAAGCAATAGACGTGAGCGTGTCGCGCCCCTAGTGCTTTAATGACGCAGGAAGCGGGAGATGCTTTACTCATTCGGTCAACCATATGGTACGGCAAATCATTCAGACATTTCCTGGGATATTGCCTCTACACAAGCCCGCGATCGTTACCACGGTACCACGCTAGTATCTATGGTCTATAACGCACTATATGTACAATCAACGTCATTTTCCATTATTGCGGATACCGCCTAAGCAGTGACGTAATCATTGTCAGTGCAGTGCTGGTCTTATAGATTAATACGAAGGATTATCTTGTCCCGTTTATCATAATGAGATGCTGTTCTTCCCGTTTAACCCGCGACATGTGTCGCCTGACATGATAACACGTGATTCCATTACACAATCGTAATTATATCCTATGGAAGTATGATATGATTATGTTTGCATACTGATAGAAGAAGTATGCAGAACACATTTTCCTCTCATCTTTCATACCTGACTGCTTCTGGCTTACAAATTGATTTTAATCCCCCCCCCCCCCCAATGAAATTAAAAAAAAAAATAGTGAGAGATTATTAAACATTATTTTCAATTTCACTAAGAGGTCAATGCAATTTTAACAGCGTTATTGACAAAAGATCATTATCAATTACGTAAACACTGGTAAAACCTCAACGTATGGAAATACGTAATAATGTATCTGATACCACAATTGCGTATTCATTCAGTTTGAAAGTATACAACCAAAACCACAAAAATTATCCGACTGCGGAAGAAGGTGCCCTGTCTCCCTGAGCATGTATGAACAGGAATATATCTATAAATAAAGCAATGAATAATTAATGCATATGAATACTATAGAAACTTAAATGAATAGTACTTCTTACTTGATATTTTCATCATGTTTGTCATGAATCGAAAAAAAAAATCTCCCGGAGAAAAATTGAAATCGCTGAGAGCTTTCAAAAACTTACTTACATGCGTACAATGCCCTTCTACAAGTGTGTTATCAAAGCAAACGTGAGGCGTCACCTCGAGATACACCCTCAAAGATGGCCTGCTTATAGATTACAACAGGTTATCAGAACAATCATTCTCCTTTAAGTGATTTGACGGACTTTGGCTATAAGGAAACTGACCCCCCCCCCCCCAAAAAAAAAAAATAAAAATAAAGAAAAATAAGAAGTAAATATTCCATCGCGGAATGTACTAACAGTTTCAAAGTGGTTTTTAAAATTGCCCAATTATCATTATACACTCTCCAAATATGAACGCAATCTTTCGAACAAGCCAGGTTATTACATAACTTTTAATATATATATATATATATATATATATATATATATATATATATATATATATATATTTCATTTTACTTCCATTTTTCTGTTACGAAATTTACTTCACTGGACATCAAGTGCTGCGTTAAAGTGTGAATCAATCCAGCACGCCATGGCATAAGAGTCTTGATGCGTTTTCAATGGGCTGGGTATAGGCATGCGAGTTGAGAGCTTGGGGGGCTTTCTAGCTCAAGCGAGCATGAATGCAGGATAATAGATTCCAAACACCAAGTCCGTTCATCTGGGATTTCTTCCAGGCACATAGCGGGTGATAGCATTTCCCTCTTACGGCAACACATGAAGAAATCCTAGTTACGTGTTCCTTCCCTGTCGCCAATTCAGAGGAAACGTGGACCTATAATGCTCTTCTGCTGCCCACAACACGTAGTGACGTGACTGGATTTATAGCTATATTTCATCATTCTTTAGCTCTCCTTTTATAGTGCAGTGACTCCAAGGATGTGGATAGAGGGTGTTTTTTTTTTTAGCCACCCCCAACAAACCTTTCCTGAAAACGCCCATCCTTTTGTCCATTTCTGAAATAGATCCACATGTGTATGTTGAAGCGGCTCCGTGATATTTATTACGCCTGCGACAGTTGCTCCCATATAAGATAAATATTTGTACACTAAGCCAAACATAAAAATTGTAGCCACAGACATAACCCTGTCCATAATCCTAATCCTCACGTCAAACTAAACTTAAAACCCTATCACAACCTTGACCCTAACCCTAAGTCCTTGGAAAACTTCAAGACCGGAACATTATTTTGTTGCAGGAGTAAATGTCGTGTCACCGTCGAAGAAGGCAATGACGACTTAAAAAATCGGCAACATTAATAACATCATGTGTAGCGTTGGTAATGTTGCGCTATAGTGGGAGTGCAATCTGTCCATTTTAAAATGCGTCATGTGTTGCCAAAATATCTTAAAGAACAAACAAGAAACCACTGAACAAAGAATACCAAAAAGTTGTTCCATTCTCTTATAGTAGTTATGATGCGCGCATTACCTTCAGGGAGTATATCGCGGAATTCCAATGGGTTTGGAGAGAGACACTAGACAATTTTCATCCTGACGTGATCAATCTCCGCCTTTGAATGTTTTGTAAACAGATTATAATAATGGCGCAATACAAATATTATGAATCATCATCGCCATAATATCTGTTACGTCTTTCTGAATATCACCTGAAAAAAAAAAAGATGAAAAAGACAGAAAACAACAAAGTAACAAACTTGGGCATTGGGATGTTGATTTACAGTTGTTAAATATCCTTGATATTTAATGACTAATTTGATGTCGTTTAGTCTTTTATCTTTCAAATTTGTATTGTTCCTGTGGGTTTGACCTCTAGTTTTGTTGCTGTTGTGTACTATAGGGGGGATGACGAAGAGTCAAATACTTAGGCATGCATGAGTGAAAATATACCGTTAATCATAAACGAATCAGGTCCTCTTCCGCCTATTCAGGTGTATTTGTTTTTTTGAATGTCACACACATGAAAATGATGGCAAAAAGGTGAAAAGAAATATAATTGCAAATAGTGTAAGGAAAACAAAATGTATCTACATTCACCTATTGTTTAGGAAGGTCGAGAGTTCACAATCTTTCTTCTTAATATCTTTAAATAATGAAGCATCCATTTTCTGATAATGTCAATTGAAAACTAAATCCTCTGGTACTCAGGACATACAGTAGTAGTTTTGCGGCCTAGTGATTTGGAATACAACAAAGGTCATTTTCTAACATAGTCATTTGGAAAATTAGAGAAAACAAAGAAACAAACTAAAATCTACTTTGACATCTTCCCAACAGGTATTGAAACATCGACCAAACCTGCACCACTTCGTGAAGCGAGATGCAGAGGAATCGAAGCCAGCTAGTCGGCGGCATAGGAGGAGTCTGGAAGACACACTAACTCGACTGCAACAAGATACCAAGGTGGGTGCAAATGTATTGTTAATGCAAAATGTACTTTATTATTCTTATTTTCATCCTTTTTCCACTTCCTCTATATCTTCTTCTTCTTCTTGATCTTCTTCTTTACTATTATCATTATCATTATTATTATTGTTACTATTATCATCATCATCATCATCATCATCATAATCATTATTATTATCATAATTACCACCATCATCATCATCATCAGTATTATTTTTATCATTATTAGTATCATTATCGTTATTTCATCTCTTTCTCTCTCCTTTACTTATACCTAGATTCTTCAAGTTGTTCAAGTTGATTTATTTCACTTCCAACAAACAAATAAGAAATACAAATAAACGCTCATATACACAGACGTCATGAAATCAGTACCACAATGCGATGAACAGAATGACATTGTAAAAAATATAGGTAAATTATCAACAGAGATACAAATAACTGTTACGTCACTGTGGTAAATGCATAAACGATATTGCTGGAAATGGAGGGGACTGCTAAAAAGCAGAGCTTGTAGAATGCAGTCCCCTCATAGAGAAAAGAAAAGATCATAGAGAAAAGATACCTAGATTCTTGATAGGATGATCAATAGTTGTGTGGGACGAATTCCACAAAACGACAGAATTAGGGGTATTGCGCAATTACAAAATCAGAATACTGATGTTCCCCAATAGTTTGCCCAAATTATTTGGTATTCATGGCGACTTCTGGTGGCACACATAGTACATGCACAAACAGACATACAACCATTCGTAATATGGGTTTTCCCGGCAAATTTCGCACTTTTGTCAGTCCATTTGAGAGGAGGTTCATTCTATTTAGCAAAACCCCTCGTTATCGCACAGTCTGTCTTTCAAAATTGCAACTTGTGCGTTCAATTTAGCATTTTGATCAATGAAATTTGCACATGTGGCTTTCGAATTCGTAATAAAGGGCATTCAAAATTTGCTGGTACTCTACGTTCATTCAAATTCGCCACCACTCGCCGAAAAGGGTATTTGAGTCATTCAATTTCGCGAATGGGCAGTCAAATTCTAAACATTCTCTTTCAAATTAACGTCATGTTATTTCTTTCTTGAAAAGGTGAGAACATTTAAACGTGTATTTCTATGTGACTTTTTGTTTCATCCACACACTGTTAAGCAGTGAAAGTATCATATTTCTTTCATACATGTCATTATAGGCCTACATGTACCAATACTACAGATTAACTTCATCTTCTTACAGTCATGACAGCACAAGTTAGATACAGACATATATCTCAAGAAGACAGAGAAAGAATTATAGGAACATTTCATGATCATAACCTTGACTTTCTAGAACTGGCCGACACACTTGGAATAAAGCGCTCAACGGCGACATAAGTTATGGCCACATGCACTATCTTCGGACTGGGAGACTCAATGAGCACATTGGGGGAAAATTGTTGCAAAATCTCTTAAATGAATACGAAAATATGAAATGTAATAATGCGAACAAAACAATGGCTATGTTGAAAAAAATAAAGAAAGAACCAAAGCATAAACATGTGTGCTTGACTGTAAAAGATGTTAGTCTGGATGCCCAAAAATGAATTCGAATGAACGAGCACGGCATATACGTGATCACGTGACTATATCATTCTAAATTGAATGAAAGAATAACGAAATGGTGCTTGTTTTAAAAATTTAAATTTAGAAAGTTTTGATTAGAATGAGGTTAAAGGAAATTTGAATGCTCCAAAATAAATTTGAATTAAGAGATTATAAAATTGAAATACCAATCATGTCATCTATGCCAAATTTTGCTAAATTGAATGCAGCAATAAGGAATTGGAGTGACAAAAGTGCGAAATTGGCGGGAAAACCTGTACTTTTGAATGTATAAGAGAATTCACTGGTAAGCTCACCCGTTTTAACTAGGAACAACGTGACCTCTTTTGATCTGCAATATGAACCAACTGAAAGTATTGATTATTACCATTGGGAGCAGTGATTTAGAACATACTAGAGTTATCAATTTGGTACATATGTGTAGATCAGTTGTGTCACAAAGCATCCTACGATATAAAAAAATGCAATAAAGCCTAAAATATAGGAGAAATCACTATTTTTCTAAAATACCATACTGTAGATGGTTTAGTCTAGAAACAATTTTCATCGTAACTGTGATGTGGTTCATAGTTTGTAAATTCAACAATACTTAACATTTATCATACTGATTAAGATTTTACATTGTTTCTATCCTTAACTCACATTTTAGAACTATTTTAAAGCACTAAAGCTGGGTTTTTGTTTCATCTGCAAATGGTAAATAATGCCTTTAAGAATCCTCGACAATTGTTCATGATTCCCCATCTGACTGGCAGGGAGTACATAGGAAAACAGTAGTAGTGATCATTTCAAACTGTATTTCTTCTTGAGTTGGATTTTCTTGTCTTCAGTTTAATGAAGACCTCCAGGTCACACTCTCCGCTCTTCCGGTTGTCTTTGGAACATGTCAATCTTGTTGAAAATGCATTCTATCACTCCTTCTGTTCTCTTTATACATCCATCAGAATTGCAGCAGCCATAACTCTGAGGACAATTATATTGTAATTAGAAATTACTCTACAGACAAGAAAAAGTAGTTTGACATAGTACTTCAGTATTTTTTTTACTCGATAAAAAGGACTATGTGATTGGGAATGGGGTAATTGAATTTTAAAGGTGTTATGTTAAATTATTATGTTGTTTTCACAGACGAGACGCTAAGTGAGCCACTGTTGCAAATTAATTGACGCTGACAAGAGCTGGATCATAGAAATGCATCTGCAATCTATTTGTGTCTACAAGGAATTAAGCATGGAAAGTGCGACGTTCTGTTTGTTTGTTTGTTTGTTTTTTGCTTTGTTTTGCTTTGCCTCAGCCCGCTTCGATCCTGCTTGAGTTCAAGTGACTATTGCCATTATACAGGAAAGTAATAAAACAAAAGTCTCAAATGCCACGAGGATAGCATTCATATGAGATATTGAAGAGCATTATATTCCCGTCTGACCACCTGCATTCTTTCCTGAAGAGATGTTATTAGCTATTCTAGGTTTTTGACGAGTTACCACTCAGTCTATTCTTTACAATGGGGGGAGGGGGGAAGCAAGCGATATGGGCAGAGAGATGAATATCTTGTAAGACACCACAAGATGTACTTCCTCCATGTCACAGCGGAGACAGACAAAGCCGGAGCAAAACACCTTGCCCACGGCCATATAGACGCATGACTAGATCTGCCGAGCGTTCGATCGAATCCCCAGCACGTCACAAAGGAGTGTATTACGAACATGACGAAGTGCGCTTCCTTGCTATCACAAAGCATATCACGCTGGTGTGTGCGTGTGAGGTGTCTATGTGGGAGGGGGTTCGAGGATATTCATTAACACGGTCCTGAAAAAAAAATGAATAAAAACAGATAATGATGAATAAAAAATAATAAATCTCTATCTTTGGCCGTTGTCAGGCGTCATTGCCTACCTCAACCGGAAATGTTCCCCAGAAAATGACGCAGTGATATTCTTATCTGGTGATGATATAGTTAAAGGCCTTTGTAACAGCTTGACATGCAACCTTTTCATAATTGTTGACTTCCCGTTATCTCCAGTGACTAGACGTCAAATACACACACCCACCCCCCCACACACACACAGACATATATATATATATATATATATATATATATATATATATATATATATACTTACATATTCATGCTTACGTATAATAATTCTGGCACGTGCCCATGATATAAATAACATTGAAATGGAATATCTTTTTTCTTCTTTTTTTTTCCAAAATCGTTTCCAAATTTCACCTGTCGCGGATGTGAAGATCGCTTCTTTAGCTGTGCTTTTATGTTTATCTTTCGACATGCACACGCTACATCATTTTCATCTGGCCATCAAATAATGTAGACCATGCCAAGATATATTGAGGAGCACTTCAAACATCTGAGGAGTAGTCAGAGTCTCTACCCACTCTTTACACAGTTTACTTGCGACAAGATAGGGGAGTGGAAAATTAGGTTTATCCTCCGTTATTAGTTTTTATCCCGACAATCAGGTCAGGTTAATGCAATCTTTTACAATTCTAATTAAAGGACGACAAAGACGATCTCTATAAATATTTAATGTTTGATAAATTTGAACTGCAGGATGAATATGTTTTCAGTGCCTCTGATGGAATGAAAGTGGAGGGTAAACGCGGCTTGAAAACGAACATAAAATGCCTCGAAGAAAAAAAAAATAATGATTTTAAGATATAAGTGATGATAATCGGTGGCTGTTGTTCATAGATAGCTATCCCAGTAAGAGTGATATCTTTCAGCAAAAAGAAAAAAAATAATAAATAAAATACAACTTATTTCCTTCTGATGAGCGTCAATAATGTTTAACGGCTTACACTGCTTGTTTGTTTCTTAATATCGCAGTGTAAAATCTCAGCCTCGAAAAATGAACCCCTAGATGACAAACTTCCCGGCGTATCGCGCAGAATTAGGCCAAACGCATTTTGTCTAAGCTTGGGTAGCCCACTAGTGTCGGTGATTCTCATAGCTGCTCAGTCTTACGGAACACCATCTGTCGAGGGGAATGCAACATCAAATATGACATGAAAACCCGCTCTCACATCAATTATTCGGTGAAAGATAAATACAGTAGCCATAACAACCATGACGTCATAACACAAGACGACAGAGAGAGAGAGGGGGGGGGGGGAGAAGGGATGGGGAATGGGATAGGAAGGGAGGAAGGAGGGAGGACAGTAGTCTTGGCAGGAAACCGCAAGAGGCATTCCATCATTCTATCTCTGAACACAAGAAATATATTATCATGCTTGGATGGCGGCTATTTTTGTGTCGAGAGCACTCTCCATCAGACGAGGGGGAAAAGATAATATTGAGCGCGGGATAGTGCATATTTGTCATACGGGACGTCTTTACTCAAAAATATTTTATTTATTTGCTTGTTTTGCTGATCGCATCTTAGCCAAGTCAAAAGAGCAAGAAACAAAATAAATACGTGAATAAGAAAATAACCGCGATTAGCATCTCTCTCCCCAGATGTTCTCTAGTGCCGCCAATCGTCAGCAAGCCGCTAAAATATCATCATTCCTTTCTCTTTTTTCTTTCTTTTCCATGGAGTAGAGCACTTACTACTGCTATCATGCCATCTTCTCAGTGTTAACATTATCAGTTGTGTCAATCGCAAAGATTATCAGCACCATATGGCATGAGAGACTGGAGTAGCGGAAACAATTTTGACTGTCTCTAAAAAGACGAAAAACCAGCAAAAGATAACATAAATACGGTAACTGTAGCAATTATTCATACGTCGATTTGTTTGTATTGCAACTGATGGACAAATTACTCTTCATCGACGTAAATACACACCGATTAGTCCGTACTTTGTGTAATAGTCAAGAGAAAAATCATCGGCAAACATACTCTGGGGTATGCAAGCTCATGATTTTTATCTTTGCTTTTACTCGAAACAATCAGTTACAACTGTCCCATTCTAGGTATACCACACATCTTGAAATGCGTAAAAAGATCAATTTGTTATATATATATATATATATATATATATATATATATATATATGTATACATACAATGATAACACATATATAAACACGCAACACCCACAAAACTTTACTGTTTGCTGACTCAAACGATTTGCAAGAAGCATAGTAGGACTTATCGCGCCAGTCTTTTCCTTATCATTATAGTTTCTGTTTTTCATTTATAAACTGTAAAGAAAAAATAAGGGCAATCTTTTTTTTTTTGCAATTCAAATAGTGTGCATTAGAACATGAAACACACGTTACCTTCGATTGCATAAACTATCATTAAGTCATCAATCATACAAAATTATTTTTATTTCCAAACTAAGTTCATCAAATTGAACTCTGTACAACAATGGAAGGACGTCAACATTTTGACAATTTCTCCAGGAAGTCATACTAATCAAGTTAATCTCCAAAGATGCGTTTTACAGAGAGTTGTGTAAAAGACAATAACCCATCAAGGATATGGAGTCATTCTCATGCGACAGGCTCATTGGACCTAGTCTTCATTCAAATTAAAACGTTAACCAATCAGAAAGCAAGAACAACAGTAACATCAGCTTGAGGTGAAAAAAAAAAAAAGAAAACTCAACAGGAATGATCCGTCTTGCTCAGGAAACAGGGACAGGTCCCCACCACAGGGTCTCCACTCTCCCTTTCCTTCTCTCACTCATTCCCTCTTTCTCCCACTTTCCTGGTTGTCTTATATAATATATGAGCCCTTTTGTAGTTCTGTAATAGTAGATCCTTTTGTCACAAGCGCACGTTTAAAAGCAGTATCAATCGTCAAATATAGGACATTCTCCTCCGGATAAAGTCGATTTAATGGGAAAGATATAAAGAGAAAAAAAATGACTCGAAGTGAGATTTCATCAAACCCTTCTCTGCTTACAGATGCAACTACGCAACGGAGGTCAGTCTCTCAATCATCACGGTTTGAGTACTTAATCCTGCCTTAGATTAAAGTTCAACTTAACGTTGACTTAAATATTTGGAACAATTATGATTCGAATTTCCCTACGGCGTTAAATCAAGCGAAGAACCATGTCTCATGCAAGTGTACGGTAATTGTCACACTGTGCAATACAAGGTCTGATGTATGTATAGCCAACATGCATCTCAAGGAAGAAGACACGCACCCAAACAGATAGACGCAAATAGGACAAAAAAAAACTCAGGATATTAAGAAGGTGGCTAGACGTGCAGGATATTAAATCGCTCTGGAGAGAAGGCAAAGGAACGAAACAAAAACGAAATGGATGAATATTGCGGCGACACTCCGATAGAATCACATCAACGATATGATTTTGATTATAACAAAGAGGTAATAAACTTGAAGTTTATTTCATCGATTCAATTTTGTTTTATTTGTTGGAGTTGTAGTCACCAGTCGAGAACACTTTTTCATTTTGCTTAAAATGAAATAACACTTCGAAATTCATACCTGGACGAAATTCTAGACTTGTCACATCTCAGAATAAAAGATGTCGAAACGGTAAACAGGTAAACAGACTTGAAAAAGGACCAAGGATTATGTCGACTTTACATATTTTTAGTTGTAAAAGAAAGATCCATCAGAGATTAGAGATCAAAGTTCCAATCAATAAATTCTTAGCTATTAAAGACAGAGGAAATAATCCAGCCTGCGTCATGGTTACATATGAATTATCGTCTCCTACAATTTTGAACGACTCTTAGCGCCTACTGCCAACTGTATGTGTCATGCGTCAGACGCACTAACAGGAATTAATGCGCTTACCATTTCAAATGTGAACAGCATTCCCATATGTCATGAGATTCCTCCTATGTAGGTTTTAGAAGTGACAGGTATGAATATTCTCTGTATTCTCAACATCGAAAAACTGAGGTGAAAAAGGAAGCGGAAAATGGGAGGCAGATAGCACGGGAAATCAATAGAAGAAGTCTGAAGGACAGAAAAAAGAAAAGGACAACGGGAGGTGGCTGGTTTAACAATATTATACGGAGACAGAGCAAATAAACCGGTATATAGGTAAGCATCTGAGCGGATTAATCAATCAGAGCAAAGGGGGGAAAAGAATGATCGATAGAGAAATAGAGAAGAAGGGATGTAGGTATATGAGTAGATAGAGAGAGAGAGAAAGCGAGGGGGCGCGGAATGGTAAAGGTGGTTTGACTGCGACAGATGTTGCATTGCAACTTAGCACCATTCCATTAGTACATGATGTCCTCACTCCATTTTCTGTAGTGGGAGCTATACAAGGGGAAACCAGAGATGTGTAAGTATGCGAAATGAAGCCTTGGAATCAGGGGGCAAGCGTTAACATATCCGGTTCCTGCTTTATTAACATCGTATCGACAACATGTAACAAACTCTGGTGTTAAAAAAACAACCCCCCTCAAAAAAAAACAACAACAACAACAATAACCTTCGATATCATGTACTGTACGTATGACGAGTGGCGTATTGACACGAATATGCTCCATTATTGTAACAAGACAAGAAACATTGCCAATTTAACATGAATTTGATTCATAGTTGGCTGTCAACGTTATGGCAAAATAAGTCAGTCATTTCTATAGAATTAGCCAATGCCAAGAATATTTAGAAGAACTAATAATTTCGTTTCCAACAATTACACAGACAGACGTTGTTTGTGAGAATTTTTGCTTCACTGATGTGTTGTCCGCAAACCAGTGAAGGCAATTAATGAAAAGCTAAAACCCTCATACCATGTCATGTCATTTACATTGTAAGCCATTTACTGAGGAATTCCAATCGTTGTCTGATCTTAGCGTTGATTTATCTACGTAGAATGAAATCTCGGAGCTGATGTATACTCCCTGCCCTAAGAATTATGGGCACATGGACAGGCACCGAACACAGTCATGCAGTCACCCACCCACGCCGTAATCATCACAGATACTCGCTCTTTTTTCGCAAAACGGAAGTAATCTTCCTTACAGTGATCATCGTGATGAAATGGATGACTGCCACCCAGTTAATCGGATAAAGTTTCAGGCATTAAATCTGAGGAGGAAAATGATCTGGTTGTGAAATATGATACATGGACATTACTTTAAAAAAAAAAACCGAAATAGAAGTCAGTGTCATTTTACTTTCTCTTCAAATTTTAACAATTTTGTACTTGTGAGTATGATAGTTTGCGATTTTGCTGCTTTGATTATGTTTCATTTTTAGGATCAGAGATCTTGATGGTTTTTGACGATATATAAATTACATTTCCTATATCGATTTCAATCGGTTACTTTGTTGCATACTTTGTATCATTTTGTCGCTGTGATCCAGAGATTCAGAAATTAAAGCAAACCAAACTTTAACGCTTTGAAACATTAATGTACATGAATTTAATTCAGCAAACTGCCGACAGACGTTGCATAATCAATCCAAAAGTATCGTAACGACTCATCAATGTATCAACAAAAGGCTTTTATCAAATGATAATGCAACCTTTCAAAGAATTGTCTACTTGAATAGACACAGATTTAACCATTTTACTTTTTTAATAATATGGAAATATGTTCACTTAGATTTAAAATTTAGTTCCTTGGCAACGTGATGTCATCCTTTATTGGCGCTGACTTTTATCCTATTATTAACCCTTCTCACATACTTGATTTTATTTTATCATGTTGTGTGGAAATTTTTCTCAAAAGTTATTCATTCTGGAGGCCAGATTTCTTGCGTTGTCTGCGGTAGTTTATTTTACTTGGTGTCCATACTTGTTAGTGCGTCACAAGAATACTTAACGTCACTCTGATAAAAGTGGTAGTGGTTTTTCTTTTCTCAGTAAGAAATCAGAAATGAACGCATTTCCGTAGCTCTATCAACAATTTGTAAGTAGGGTCACAAACGTTCTAATCACAAGGGAACAGTGGGTAGTCGTTTCAATCAAACCTGATGAAACGAAGTCTCGTTAGCTGGTGCACCTGGTGCCCGCGGTAACTATGAAATAACTTTGATGAAAATTTCTTCGTCGTCATGACAAGTCCGCACGATCACCAGCGCCACTAACATATGATTTTTTTTTCTTGTTGTCATGGCATTATATAGAACTGTCGTCTGTCTGGGGAGAAGGAAATGAAGCTTATTGCGCCATAGGATAATCACACGAATCAGACTCCTCCATGACAATCAGTTGATTGCATTGATTCTCTTTCTCTTTTCTCTATTTCACAAAAGATTTTCTCCAAGGTGCTCTACTGGTGATTGTTACAAAACGACATAGCAAAAACAAACACACACAAAAAAAAAATCGTGTGAACTCGTTGGAGTAGTCTGAGATTATTTCTCGAAGGACTGTAAGAAAGGGGTTTTCATACGAGGGTAATTAATTGCACGATCAAGCTGTCAAAAATCGCATTCTCAAGAATCATTTGTTTTATTTGTTGATGATACACCGTTCGTGCTCTTCCTCCCCCACTCCCACCCCCACTCCCACTCCCACCCCCACCCCCATCCCCACCCCGCCCCCGTCACTAGCTTTTGCCGATGATAATTCATTTTCAAGCCTTAATCTTGTATTTAAGCTGCAGTTCTCTCGCCAAAATCAATGCAACCACATATTGGATCGTTCTTTGTACGAGTGAGTGTGTGCATGCTGTGTATGTGTTCGCTCGTCCGTGTGCAAAATAATTGAAACACGTCGTGGCGCTAGCCGAGAAACAGGATGCTGCATCCAATACTGGTTGAAGTTTAGTCAGGTGTATGCCGAGAGAGAAAAGGTAATCACGGCGCAGCTAGGTGAATTGCTGCTTTTCTCTTCTGAAGGTCGCATCATGTTATACATGACGTGAACATTAATTTGCATGCTCTGAAGTCTCTTATTGCTCATGTACGCAGGGAATGTGACCACCTCAACTGCTGATACAGTCTTGTAATGATATTCATTAAAGAAAACCCACCCCCGGCTCGGAGAAAGCCACAAAACAAAATTGAAGATTCATCTTATCTCTCCGCCCCCCCCCCCCCCTCCCCTCATGAATTTCGTATCTCCTTGCGTGGGTTCTAAGAAAAATTTCTGTAACGAAGGCCCTACTGTTCAGGGATATTGTCATACACACAGACAGACAGATAAACATACACACACAGATCAAGTATAATTAGGTCTCATAAATCACACCTACATAATCTTATTTCATGACTATGATCTTTTCTCCCTCTCCTCCTTTCATCCAGATTAAACGCGTCGTTCGACAACAAGGCTTCACCCGGGATAAACGCGGTTTCAAGGATTTGAAAAAGCTTTACGAAAAATACGACTACCCGAAGCTGAAGTCAGCGAGCCAAGAGGAACCGAAAACATGGAAGAATGCCCCGTTCAATGATCCTCTCCTATCCAAACAGTGGTATCTCGTAAGTATTGCTTGGGCCCAGTTGCCATGGTAATCTTCCACTGAGATATATATATACCTGTCTTTTTTCATACAGTGATTTGAATGGACTTTATAGGTCTAAAACTGCGAGTTGCTGGTCTACTTTTAATAGTACGCTGTCTCATTGTTACTCTTCCTTTTCTGGCCAATATCTTATGCAATCATGTCCATAGTTACGGCGATTGCATTCCTTTGATGGGATCTGGATGGTGTTGTTAATCTGAATGGCCAGCTTATTCTCTCGCAGTGATTAGATATAGAATGTCATTAATAAACATGCTGATTTCATGGATGGAAGCAAACTAAAAGTTAGCCGCATAAAAACTGGACGTAATCATTCATAACCATAGAAACAATGTCAGCATGTACCTACATTTTGCATAATATTCCCGTCAGTGTGTTAATGGCCTGTGCATTGCACCATAATCCATGATGCTGCGTGAGTAGATAAAATAATATGGTCAAATAAATATGACCTCAACGACTCTTTTATAAAGGACTATTTTCATGATTCCCCTTCCGAGCGACCTATTGTGTTCAGATTTGACCGTATAGGGCCTACTGGTATGACCTCGTAACATTTTATCAAGCATTCTTTCCGTAATGATAGTAAAGTTCACATCTCACGTAGATGTTTTTGCTGACGGGTAGGCTTACGCTTGATACCCGACTCTGCCCCTATCAATAATCACTCCACCCCCACCCTCTCGTGCCCCCATCATCCTCGAGCTTACACCTGATATCCTCGTCAACACCTCAATTTCGGACAACAACCACATAATGGATTAGCCATGGTGGCATTTTTTTTCCTCTTCCATTTACCCCATGTTTGGTCTCGGCCTCTTGTTATTCTTTTCTTTTTCTTCTTTACGTTCATCAAATTGATTTATGTGACGGTCACAACGAGAATGTGGAATGACGAAATGACTTTATTATAAGATACAATCTACCATCGGCTTATACATCCAAGCATGGAACATTCCTGTAATTTTGGTCAGTTAAATGCACAAACCGTATGCAATTATCTGTATTATTTGCTTCCGAAATGCCTGCATTCTAATAGATATTATCTTTGTATTGTAATGAGCAAAATTAAATGATACATGTGCCGTCAGTATGCTGAAAATGGGGAAAAAATGAAGTAACAATCATGTTACGAGATCTTCTTAGTCAAACTTTGTGACAGATTAATCTATTACGCGTATTGCTGTAAGTCGCAATCAATGAATTACTGTTCCCGGCTGTGTAAACAGTTTTTGGTTTCTTTTAACGTCACCAAACCAGGAGTGACAGGTTTGGCTTAAGGAACTAATTCTCATTAGTATTCGGGGGCATTGATGCCTCACACTTTTCATGTCGAGAACAAAAATCCCCCCCCCCCCCACGCCTACACCAATGATCCTCTAAGGCAAGAGGGAAAATGTTGGATGTGAAACTTTAGTAATTCTTTACCCTACCCTTTTCCGGGTCTTTACTCCTGCAAAATCCTTGCTGTTCGATTTCTTTCTATACACTTTCGCGGTTTTTTTTACGCGCTCCTATGTCTTCAATGTATGAGAACATCATAAAGCTGTTGGCAAAATACTATTCGATCTTCAAAGGTGTTCAACTTTAATCGTGTAGCGTTTTCTCGTCAACCTGCCAGTAATCAAAACCCTGTTTTGGAGTCAGGAAATGACCGAAAGATGTTTGTGAACACTTTCAAGGAAGACGTGGATTGCCTGACAGTGCCACTGGGCAATAAAACTGTCGGATAAAGGAAAAGTGAGATAGGGAGAAATATAAAGGAAGACAGGGTGTGTATACGCCAGACACGGGCAGGCTACGTTTGAGAGCGAAGACTGAGGGCCGTATTGGGAATGAAACCACATCCTATTGCTGTGCGTCTCTCTGTGCAGGAAAGCGGGAACCAATCTCACTCTGGAAAAGTAGATGAAAATATATCAGATACAAACCCTTCGGATGTTAAATAATATTGATGGAAAGGTCAGTTTGGAAAAAGATTGTACCATTGATCCATAACATGTACTGTGCTGGGCCTTTGAATGTTTCTGTGACAGATATATGGCGCCATACAAATGCTGTGGATCATCATCATCATCATCACCCAAAGTTTCTCCTCATCCCTCAGAAAGTCTAAAAAAATGGAGGCTTCTCCGCGATATATGCTGTTGCTCCTCTTTCCTTCTGCCTCTTTGTCTGTCTGTCTATTCGTAATGTATGTATCTATCAAACTATCTATCTATCCTTTCGTCTATCCGCCTACCAGTACTGTCAATGTAGAGATTTTTGCGGTGTACCACTTTAACATTATCTGTTTTTCAAGTGGAGGCCTATTACCACTGCGTCCAAAGAAACCACGCCAACCTCAAACTAATGGAGATCCAAGTATTCGTATATATACAGTGGGATTGTCCGGAAGAATCTCCTGCCACATGTGAGCTGAAATACAAAACCATTTTTTTTTTCAGTCTGAGTTTCTTTTCATCTCTCAGAAGGTCTCAAAGAAACCGTAGAGGTTTCCGCGCGGTATGATGTTGTCCCCCATATAATCTTCTATCTATCTGTCTGTTTGTCTGTCTGTCTGTCTGTCCGTCCATCTCCCTATCTATCTATTTGTCTGTCTGCGTGCCTGTCTATCTCTCTATCTGTCTGTCTATCTATCTATCTATTCATCTATCCGCCCACTAATAATATCTCAAGTGGAAGCCCATTGCCACTGCGTCCAAAGAAACCACACCAGTCTCGCGCTAATGAAGTTCCAAGTATTCCTTGTGGGCATTGGTCTGCAAGAATCAACAGCCAATGGCAATTCGATGATTATACAAAATCATTTGCGACTCATGACAATCCATGACATGCCACCGCTATTCGGCACCGTGGTAACACTTTCGCGCTTTGAATACGGAAGGGCGAACATGCAATCACAGTGTGAGCCGAACTCGTGATGCAAATCAGTTATGCGTGTCAATCGACGTCATAATCATCGTCAATCGGATGATCTGTTGATCCTTGGAAAGTGGAGCGTAAGCACTCACGCAAAAGCATTTAGACAATGGGCGACCTATAGGCCTACTAGTATGACGCTTATTAAGCACGGTGTGTTCTTTGCCTGATTTTTTTTTAATAGTTCCATTACAGACACTAGAGCGTTCATTGGATGACACCTTTACCCGATCCTGAAAGACGACAGTATTGACGATTCCCTTTTCTTTCTCTCTCGATCTTTCTCTTCTTCTTCTTCTTCTTCTTCTTTTTTGTGCATTGCTCAATCCAGCTATAACTTCATATCACGGTCACAAAGAAGCCAACTTTAATGATACAGGGAAAGCAGCAGATGAAATTATCTTATCGCACTAATGACAATGGCTTTATTTAGTGCATTTTTATAGTGCATTATAGTTTTGCTGCTATGTGTCCTCAAGCCTGTTGAGATAGTCTGAAGTTGCGAGTAGAAACTAATCACTCAGTCATCAATAAACAACTGTGCATAAGACACTGTTGAGAACCACTGGCACGAGAATCTTTTGCCACTTATTATGTGGTCCACACTCAGAGAAGCACTTTCGGACAAACTCGAAACTAATGAAACGAAGCAATACAAAACATCCTAACGGAAGAAATGTCAGACTCTATAAAAATTCGCAATAACGAGTAGGGCCTATATATTCACGTTCTCGAAGAAAACCGCTTTCATTATGATGGTAACGTGATGACGTTAACGGGATTGTTCTGTATACTTTACGCATAATATGCATTTTATTCTCAAAACGCGCCAAAAACTGCTGTTCTTGGGCATTTTTGGAGCAATATAGTTCTTACATCGTTTCTGTTGTGTTTTCCCCTTGCTAGATACGCATATAGCTACTTTTGCGTTCGAAAAGAAAGCTGCATGGCGTCAAAGTGGATTGCTATCTAAAAAAAAAGTTTTAAAGAAATCTTATTTCATGGTAGGATGCTGTTACCTCACAGAGGATTGAATATATTAGCCTATCTTGACTACGTCTGTTGATGGAATGGTGTCTGAAGGAAATTACGGTTAAAAAAAATAAGCAATCACTGGGAGTGTACAACCAAACTTGACCTTTTCCAGTCGCGATGGAACAGACTACTCAAAGATCACAAACCGAACGTGAGCCGCCGAGCGTCAAAGAAAAGGCGCGGCAAACTCTAATATCCCGCCTGCTGACGGCCATTGGAAATGTATTGACATCATTAGCAAACCTGAGCAAACACATCGGCTGCCAAAGCCGGGAGAGCACTAATTTATCTGTCGAGAGATATTCCCCGAGGTGCTGTCGGCGCGGCCCAACGGTCAGAGAGCGATGGGGATATAGGAGAGCACAGCCGTCCGCAAACATCTTGTCGAATTGCCCGGCATGAGTAGGGACTGTTCCTTCTCAAGAGACGCACACTTCAAAACGTCTTCGTCCCACAAGTACTGCTGTGGACTTCGGCCCGGATTGGTCCAATGGGGCCGTGGGTGGAAGCAGTACTAGCAGTCATAAACACTTTACAACTTGTAGCAACATGAGATCAACAGTGGACAGAGTATTAAGAGCAGATGATGTCGTGAATTCCACGTCCGTTCAAGACTACGATGGATGGAAGGAGCAAAAATAAATCGCTAATATATGTCACATTTTTTCTAATCCAAAGGAGGAAGCAGATATTTTGCTACTTTCAGCATGTTAGCTGTTGTCACAACAGAGAGTAAGTTCGTGACTGAAATATTAGTTAGAGCACCCGACGGTACATCCACTGGATTGTCGTGGCTCAGGGATTTAGCATTCTGATCAGTCAGACGAGCCTCTAAACTTAATAACCCGTCGTTTTCCGTTGAAGTATCCTTGCGTCGTCCCAGTCTCATTAAACGTCCACTGTACTAAGCGATGACTGCGGATACTGGATCTTATTTCTCAAACACTTATCCCCCATTGTGAAAACACCATTGTTGACAGTATGTAGTCAAATAATGATAATTACAAAAGAATGGGATATTCAAGATCGATGTTTTATGGTGTAATTGTTGTTGTCCTTTTTGAAATTAAGAAGGTAAACTTCCCATTTTCTCCCATGCTTTGTATGGAAGAATAGAAAATGTTGTATTTTCTTGCTTCCATTTCTTGCATTAATTGAATATACCTCGAAGAATATGATACTCCCACGTCTGTGGCCATGGAAACTGCTGATATTGTAATTACCTAAAATATATCAAGACGGTTGACAGAACCTGATTTTTTTTTCTAGACATGCCGGATCTATCATTTACGCTCACGATAAAAGCATGAGAACAAAATTAATCAAGGTGACCATCACCTAATTTAGTGTAGAAATATCCATTTCCATGACGCAATTCCTAAAACCCGGCATACAAAGGTTACACTTAGCACTAAATTCTATTTCTACATGGATACCATGCTATCTCTAAAATCAAACGGGGAAGTGTCCTTTGGCAGGACAAAGTATAAAGAAGAATGCTATGGACAATCCTCAATGTGTAAATTTGAGACCGTCACAGCATTAAAATCCATTGATCCATTTCAATACATTGATTATTTCTTGTACTCTACTAACATATATATCATAGCAATGATTTCATTGGTATGCATTTTTTTTTCAAGCAAGACAAATCATATAAACATAATTCTTCCCTAGCCTGGCGGCCCTTTGAGGAAATAAATCGAAAAAGTACATCAACACTTAATCTAAGTTATACAGCAACTTGATAACCCAGTAATTGCCACATTGTATATCCTATATTTCAATTCAATTCAATTCAAAGGTTTTATTTTCACTTCTTTCAACAGAATGTACAAAAAATATAGATTCGACATGTGTTTGAAGGAATCATACATAGGTAGCAAAGAATAACATTTGTCAATAATCATTACAAAATTAGGCATTTTTCATACAGACATATTTATACATTCTGCGAAAAAAAAAAGTGGAGGTACCCACTCAAAAGACTATGCTTGTACAACGTGGGCACCTCACAGGAAGAAAAAAAAAGTGAAAACTTAACTACAAGTGTGCGGGATGAAAAAAGAAGTGGAAAGGGGGAAAGGGAAGAAGCAGAAATACAAGTAAAGAGACGAGACAACTAAGAACAGAAAGCCTAGATCAATCGGTACATTCAAGATCAAACCAACAGAGACTATTAGCCATATTAGAAGTGTAGAGCGTTGAAAGCGACAAGAAAGTGATATATACAATTGTATGGAATTGCTGATAGCAGAGCACATTATCTGTTCTGTGAAGGCACGTAAGTTTGCAATAGGAAAAACAGGGGATGCGATGCGGAATTCCGCGAAAGACGCGACCTAACTAGCCTATGAAAAATCAATAACATCCTGGTGCTTACAAAACCTACTTACTGAAAAAGATAAACAAACAAAATTAATTTCTTTCTGTTACATTGTAAGACTTAAGAAGGAATGATTTCAATCTTTTTTTAAATGAAAACAAAGAAGGAGCATTTTTTATGTCTGGACTAAGGGAGTTCCAGAATCTTGGGCCTGTATATATAAATGTCTGCTGAGCTAACACAGTTCTAAGCAGGGGCAAATGAAATTCATTAGACTGTCTTGTTGGGTAACTATGGTATGTCAGGTTACGAGGAAACATAGAATCCAATATAAGCGGAAGACAGTTATTATTATAACTATACATAAATTGTCCTAAATGAAATAAAATTGAGGGGATCTAAAGTCACCACTTGTTACTCTCTAGTGGCTGTTCAGAGTGAGCACAAGCAGGCATAAGATTTGTCAGACATCTATAACTATGGTGGGAAAAGAACTTTCGAAGAGCTTTATATAGTTGGTTGGCAGCATAGGTTGATCGATGGGCAAAGCGCGCTGAGGCGGACATTCCATAAATGAGTCGAGATTGAATGCTCGTGTTGTGAGGGAGGAGGGGGAAAAAACAAAATGCAAGCACGCCGCTATTTGGTGGTCTGTTCGAAGTAATGGAATAAGGGGGGAAAGAAGTGCAGCAAACTTCATCTTGAGGGTGTTAATGTCACCATTGATTTGCATGGCAGGATTGACTCAGATATGTGAGGAGACGAGAGCGACGGACAAAATCTTTCAGATTTTTTTATTCATTTTTATTATTATTTTTTTTTACCGATAGCACTCACGATGGCATAATGCCATTTCCAGGATTTGAATTCATTCGCATTTCCCTCGGGATAGGCGAGAAAAGCCTCTGACCTAATAAAAGCTTTCTAGAAGTCATATCGTCCGCAATGAAGGAGAGCGAAGTCCCGCCGAATTATCTTCCCTGCATTTGCGCTTTTAGAATTCATTTCACTTCGAAGTAATGTCATTAATCACCCGCATGCAAAATTCATGTGTATTTCTCGCGGCAAAACCCCGGGCCATCAATCTCAATGCTTGTTTATTTCGCTCTACCCTTTATGTATGCTTCTGTACACTTGCTAATGTATGTGAGTATGTTCACGCATATTTTGATATATAACTACGTATACAATCATATCACCATTCCTCAATGTACGTGAACGAATCTTTAACCGAATTCACTGATCTGTTATTTGCTTTTTTTAATCGAAATTTGCGAGTTAGAAAACTGAAACTTTCAATGTATTATTTTCTCTCTCTCTCTGCCTTTTTTTTTTCTCTCTCTCTCTCACATGCACACACACGCATACCTACACACACACGTACACACAATCTTTCCCTCTCAATTTCACACACTCACTCTTCACGTGCAGAAAAATGTCGGTCAGGCAAACGGTAGACCAGGACTGGATTTGAACGTGGAGGAAGCATGGAAAGCTGGCTACACTGGAAAAGGGGTTACCATAGCAATCATGGATGACGGTGAGTTGTGAGGCAACCGATTTTCGCACAAAAAAAAAATGCACACAATGGTCCAAATTCACGAGAGCCGTACAATTTTGAACCGTGGGTTTAAATCATGGATTGATTGTACCGCAGGTTTGTGCCATGGTACAAAAATTTGCATTTCACGAAGGAGGTACAATTTTTAACCTTGTTCTTATTTTGTACCAGGGCTAAGTAGACCATGATTTAAAATATCGCTTTCTTGCATTCGGGCCAGTAAGTGACGCAGATCTTTGGTATTACCTTAATCCGTGTCTATGTTGAATGTCCAATTTGAACACTTGCGGCCTAACTTTGATGGGGCGGGGGGGGGGGGGGGGGGGGGGGGGGAGGGTGGATGAGGACCAGGCACTTAGAAATACGATGCCTGAAAACATCAATATCTATTATGACCTTAAAGATCGCTTCAGCTATCATAGGCCCTATGTGTCATGTATACTAAAGTTCGGCAAATCTGCCAAATGTATAGTGATTTGTTTCTCGGCCAAAATTATCATGAAACTACCATTTTAATCTCACTTTTTGCACTCTAAACTAAGCACTAAAACTACAAACTCTGACGACTTGTAGAATTTGCTATGTGACAATCATTAAAATCACATGTTACCTAACTATATTCAGCACCAAGCTGAAAAACGTAGCTTACAATTTCTTGTTCTGAAACGTAAGTGTGTCGGAATCTTCGTCTTTTCCCTTTTTTATTTCTCCTTTTTCAATTTCAACCTTTTTTAGTGTTTTTTTATTCACGCTATGCCCAACCTTGCAGCATACTGAGGGACACAAACAATCGTTATATTTAAAACCATGTGTCCATATGTCTAACTAGTTAGTATCTAGTTGTCTTTATACTTATGTCTATCTCTTTTATCCACTTTTTTATTCATGCAAAAGCTCATCGTCAATAATGGAGAAGTTCCGTTCTTGAAGAATTGAAGAAGAAATCACCCGTTAGTTCAGAAACGAATGTCTCAATACCCTTATTTTCAATGTCATATGCTCTTACGATTCTTTTCTGTTTGTTTGTTTGTTTGTTTATTGGTTTGTTTTTCTTTCCATTTTCTTGATCGTTTACTGGCCATAGGTATTGACTACCTGCACCCTGACCTGGCGCCAAATTTCAATGCAAATGCGAGCTACGATTTCAGCAGCAACGACCCCCTCCCTTATCCACGCTACACTGATGATTGGTTTAACAGGTACTGTGTACCTCCCATTATTACATTCAATGAGCTACTTCAGTTTTCACATGAGAGAACTAGCTAATGTGTGTACATTGTATAACTTGTGTGTTCGGGTGTGTGCGTGTGTGTGTATGTTGTGAATACGGTTAGTGTTCCATTCGTGAAATTGATTAATCTGAAATTCATCGTCTGCAGTCTGTGGGACGATGGTGATGGTGATAACTGAGATTTAATACAAACGTGGATCGTTGCAACTGATAGACAAATTGCCCTACATCGACGTAAATAAGCACTGAACTGATCAGTTGTTCATCAATTCGAATAATTACGCAGTACCCGCTGCACGCCGTAAGGATTAGGACCAGCCAGTATTGACTGTAGGACGGAAGCTCGTCTAGTGGATAAGACGTCTGTCGTGATCAGGTCGTTGCTCGAGTATATGCCCATGATATCTGTTGTCATGGCTACTGCTAAAGCACAGATTGATTCAGTGCTTATTTACGTCGATGTAGGGTAATTTGTCTATCAGTTGCAATAAAAACGACTCGACGGAAGAATCTCTTCAATTCGCATAAACGTGGAGTAGCAATGACATCAGTAACCATTATCTCAGTTAACTCAACTATGCATGATCTAAACATAATGTGATAGTATCAGTCAGGGGCGGATCCAGGAATTCCGTAAAGAGGGGGCGCGTTTGCAAAATTAAATGGGGGGCGCACGCACCCCTCCCCCATTTTTTCTTTTTATTTCTTTTGTTTCAACAAAAAATAAAGGGGGGGGCGTGCGCCGGTTGCGGTCCTCCCTGGATCCGCCCCTGTCAGTCATTTTGAGATTCCCTTTCAAGCCCATCAAAAATATGCTTTGTATGTTGTTTAATCCGAAAAGACGAGACGCTCGTTTTGAATCGTAATGCTGACCGAAAATGATTTACGAGTATCCGTTCTCATAATATCGAAATTTGATTGATTTATTTATTGATATCAATGTGGACTCTGAGGCATTGTAACAAAAATTTTAGACCTTTGTATATACTGAAGAGGGGAACTAAAAAAAACATGTCTATCTGTTTTGTGATTACTAGGACGCATTAGGCGACAGGATATAAATTATTCATATGTCCAATTTCCGTGATTGATCTGTGTTTCATTTTGAAAACTAGCAGCAGTTATACTAACGTGATTTGCCATTTATCACGCCCTACATTCACAGAGTCAAGAAGAAAAGTTCCATGTCGTTAAAATCTCATTTGATTTGAACTGAATTGAAAAGAGAGATGGAGAAATGAGACAGAGAAGGCAAGAAGAGGATTATAGCAAACAGATTGCTGGTTTGTAATTGTCTGATTAGATGGAAATCATTATTGTCATATCCAATATCCCAATATTCTTTTTTTGCCATGGTCGATTGACGTTCTGGAGCAAACGTCACTAACCATTGTAGAAATGCGAAGCAGATTTTCTCCTCCATTCGCATTGCGAAGCAGTCATGTTTCTAAAATAGTGTTAGATATCTTTGTCATTGCTTTGTTTGACACTTGAACTTTTTCTTTGTTGTTGTTGTTGTATGCAAAATGTTCAAATATCATTTATCTTCAATCACAATACCCCCAGCGGCATTCTATGCACGCACGCATGCAGTGCATGTAGTCTGACCTTTCGGATGAAAAGCGAATGCCGGCTGCAGGGGTGGATAAAAATACCTCCTACTTCTTCATATTTTTTGACACATCTCTATTTCAGCCACGGAACGCGATGTGCCGGAGAAGTATCGGGAGTAGCAAACAATGGCGTTTGCGGAGTGGGCATCGCTTACAACTCCAAGATTGCTGGTGGGTTCGATTCACATTTCATCATTTCATTTTTTTTTTATTGGAGTACGTATAGCATGGACAAAGAATGACGTTTACAAAAATTCACAGAAGTGCAGTGAAGAACAACGAATAGTTCCGGATAATATCGAACAGAACACGGGTAACCGGGTAACCAAGCACTAATAATAATAATAATAATAATAATAATAGTGGCTACTTGTATAGCGCATAGGTCCACTTTTCAGTGCTCATGGCGCTTCAAAAAATGAAAAGATATCATATATTTACATGCATATACATATTCAAACATTTCAACAAAGAAGAAAATGGTAAACAAAAACAAATATATACCAAATAAAGAATACAACATATACCAATTAAAAATACAATATTGATCCAACATTAATGCCATACAGCAATTACAGTCCTCAGTATGAAAGGAACAGATAAGTTTTAAGTTTGGATTTGAATGACTCTGTAGATGACAGTTCCCTTAACTGAAGAGGTAACTGATTCCACAATTTTGGTCCCATAACGGAAAAAGCACGATCACCATACCCATGTTTTACTCTGGGTGTTTGGAGTAAGAATGTATCTGATGATGAACGTAGCCTTCGTGTCGGATTGTATTTTTGAACAGAATTACTTATGTATATGGGGGAAAAAGAATGAACTGAATGATGTACTAATAACAGAATCTTGAAAATAATCCTTTTTTCTACAGGTAACCAATGTAAGGAACGGAGAACTGGTGACATGGAATCAAACTTAGTAGTAAAAGTTAACAATCGGGCAGCAGAATTTTGCAACCGTTGAAGTTTTGTGACATCTTTTTTTGGAAGATTACACAATAATGAATTCGAAAAATCCAACCGAGAAGAAATCAAAGCATGAATAAGTATCTCAGCTGCAGATTTAGACAAATATTTCCTTATGAAACTTAAATTACGCAACTGATATCGAACATTCCGCTGAATATGAGTTACATGACTTCGAAATGACATTTCCTGATCAAATATGACACCTAAATTACGGGCTGTTTTCGATGGAGTAATGCAAGTGCTACTGTACAGCAAACGATGTATAGTATTCATTTATTCTGTAAAATATCAGAATGCCAGCTTTCATAATGAGAAAATGCAATGACTGACTTGAAAGCGTCTCAACGTTAATGACATTATTACAATAAGTCCCTCTTCCGAACAAGTTTTTTTTTTTTCTTATTGCACTGGGCCCAGTGCTAAGCCTAATATCCTCTTCATTCGCTGTTCAGTCATTATCACATATCTACGTGGATATATGGGCACGCAGAACATAAACTTCAAGTGTGCCGTTGGTTTTGTGTGTATATATATATGTGTATGCGTGTGTACTTTTGTGTTGTTGTTGTTGTTGTTTCAATGCAATAATAATACATTACACTTGTAAAGCGGTTAATACAATGTTTCTAAGCGCAAAGGGAAAAGACGAAAGGAAAATGAATAAGGAGAAGTAACAAACAAGTCAAAATAGAAGTTAGAATGATATGACATGCATCAGTGTGTACCAGTAAATGAATGTAACAAGTAAATAAATGCAACAACTTTACTAATTTTGGCAATAAATTTTGCTCCAATATGCATGTATTATCTTGTATGCATCATCAATACAACTACGGTACTGTACAGATTACGACCTAAACAGACGGATTGATAAGGTATTTCGAAGTCAACATCACTATTCATAAGTTTCAAATGCTTTTCGTATAGAAAGTGATGATTTAGCTAACGATCGAAGGAGCTCTGTATGATTTGAAAATATCTTTGTTGAACGAATATTAAATTTGTCATCGTTGTACAGGTGAATATTCTTTTATATTGATATGAGCCTCAGCGCATTGTTTGTTATTTTCGAATTATTTTTTAATTCAGTTGTACTTTGAATCAGAGCAAAACCCTCTAGCTTCGACAGTGTATTTGTTTCTGTAAGTCTGTTTACATGATTTTCGTCATCGTCTTTCCAACAAGGTATTCGGATGTTGGATCAGCCGTACATGACGGATATAATCGAAGCTAGCTCTATGAGTCATCTACCCCAGGAAGTTGATATCTACAGCGCCAGTTGGGGTCCCCAGGACAACGGACGCACAGTTGACGGGCCCCGAGACTTTACTCTAGACGCCATTGCCAACGGCGTCAACAACGTGAGTGTTGTTGAAATTGCTGTTTTGCTTCAAGAGGAATATTATTCTTATCAGATTTGTTTTTGTCATACCCATAATAATTATGTCTCTCCTAATTCCACGCTTCAATCTTTTCGCTTATTTTGGTATTGACACTCAATTTTACTAGAACAGTTCTCTCTTTTTCAGTTGAGCTGTTTGGAGAAGGCCTATCTGTTTATGCGAGGTAATGAACTTAAGGAATAATTACATAAATTGAAAGTTACCTTGATTTTCGTTTATTTTGCAGTGAGAAAAGAGAAAATTCAAAGGAAATAGGAATAGATAAGAGTGATAAATAATCATTGCCTTCAGTGATGCTGCTATGTAGTTTTACAGACATTTTGAGCCATCCTATATAAAACTCTAAAATTAATGTCTTGATTTTCTGTTTAATTTGTTATCAGGGTCGAGGTGGAAAGGGTAGTATCTACGTGTGGGCTTCCGGTGATGGCGGCCCCATGGATGACTGCAATTGTGACGGGTATGCGTCCAGCATGTGGACAGTCTCCATCAACAGCGCCATAAACGACGGCAGGACCGCCCTCTACGACGAGTCTTGTTCCTCTACACTGGCTTCCACATTCAGCAACGGCCGTAACCAGCACCCCGAAGCTGGAGTGGTAAGCAGCTTTCGCCTGTTTCGATTACTATTCGATAACTTAGCTCTAAACACTAAACGGTCACAAAAGGAATTATTTTTATTTTTGTATGTATTTTTTATTTTTTATTTATTATTATTATTATTTATTATTATTTATTTATTTTTATTTTTTTTTTGGGGGGGGGTATCTTCAAAATACTCTTCATTTTCATCTACCATCACGAAATCTCTGCTCATCTTACTCACAAAAAAACAAACACCGCGGATCAATGTGTGTGTGTGTGGGGGGGGGGGTCGTCCTTTTGCATGTAAAACTTTTATGCAAAACAAAAGGCCCTGTCACACCTTTCCGGATAAGCTACGCGGGCTTGTTGCGAGTAGGGATTTTCCAGGATGTCCAGGACAAGGATGTTGGCGAGTTCCGTAGTTGCGTCTTACTGCTAGACGCGTGCCTGCCACTTGCGTGTATCCCGTGTGACTTGCGTGAGAGCTTTGAAACCGATCCATTTTCAGCTACGAGTGACACACTGGGACTGCGAAGTACCTGCGTGGGAACGGCCAGCAAGGTGCTGCTGCTGAGGGCCTCCTACTGGTGTTCTGCGTGTACCAATGCGGGCAAACCTCCGCGACTCACCCGGAACGAGTTTTGAGCATGCTCAAGGCCTTCTCACACCGTGCTATCCGGACCTCCCAGCAGTTGGTCAGCACCTGACAGTTCTGTACCTATCGCGTATCTCGCCCGTAGTGGCCCGGAGGTGCGCACGCAAGTCCGATTTACCCGCAGCCAAGTTTTGAGCATGACCAAAACATTTTCCGGGTGAGTTGCGGGGATCGCAGAACGCCAGTAGGAGGCCGTTAGCGGCAGCACCTCGCAGGCCCCGTATGCATCAAGATAATGACATTCTATGGGACTTCTGCCATTCCTTCAAAGGGAATTCTCCACCGAGTTGTCAGCTCTCACTCGCCACCCATGCGCCTGACACGCAGGTCACACGAAAGTAAGACGCATGCGAAATTTGCCCAAATCCTTGTGCGCCTGCAAAAATCGTCCTGCGTGCTATAAAATCCCCACATGCAACAAGCCTGCTTAGCTTGCCCGATAAAGTGTGACAGGTCCTAAACTTGGCTGCGGGTTAATGGGACTTGCGTGAGCAACTCTGGGTAACTACGGGTGAGATACGTGCTTGTAACTGTCATGTGCGGGTCATTTGCAGGGACCTCCGGGTAGTAAAAACTGCTTTCGCAAGTCGCACGCAAGACTTGCACGGAAAAGTGTGACATGGCCTTTACCTTTTTGATTTACATTGGCGATTGTCTATATCTATGTACAGTGTTTTTGTTTGTCTGTTTGACTGCTCGTTTGCTCATGGAATATGGAACATGATAATCTTATGTTCCATATTCCATGAAACTGTGTTGTGACGTATCATATCCTTCTATTTTTTTTTTCGTTTTCATTTCACCATGAGTATCTCCTTAGGTAGAATGAGCGCTTTATATGAATCAATTATCATTATTGATCCTTAATATTACTTTATAACAGTCTAGTGTTACCACAATTTGATTACTGTTCTGTAGTTTGGTCAAACAGATTTCAATCCCATACAACTAAGCTGCAAAAAATTCAAAAGAGGGCAGCACGAATAATGTTGGACAAAACATATGACACACTGTCGGCTGATTTATTCACAAGTCTTAAATGGATGACACTAGACAAACGTTTTGATTTCAGCCGCGTTATGATGATATATGCGTCCACAACTTAGCACCTTCATACCTTCAGTTACACTTAGTTAAGCCTAGTGATGTATATGAACATCACACAAGGCTAATAGACAGTGGAAGTTTACGGTGTGCCAAGATTTCGCTCTGATTGTCACAAGTGCAGCCCAATCGTATCTTCTCTACTTGAATGGAACAGGCTGGATTATTCAATTAGATCAGCTTCTTCCGTATATTCATTTCAGAGATTGTTTCAGCAAAGTTTTTATTTGTAAGTAACACACCAAATTTATTCTGGGCTAGCTAATCATTCCTGTTTAATAGCGTTTTAATTGTTATTTCGGTATTCTGGTGAACTCTTGTTGTGGCATAATCAACATACACTGTATTCTTTATGTTACTTTGCAATGCACAGTATGTATCTATATGTTATCTTCTGTATAAAAATTATACGTTTTGCTATTTAATGTACATTATGTTCATCAATATTAATCAGGGCTCCATGGAAGACCACTATTCATTGGTGAATGGGCTACCCTGACAAAAGTTTAGAAATAAATAGATAATTAAAATAAATAAATTTTATCATAATGATGATGATGATCATAATCATTATTATAATCATTATTATTATTTGTATCAATATTGCTATTAGCATTAGTATAATCATCTTCATCATCCTCATCGTCATCGTCGTCATTATTATTGTTATTGTTGTTTTTATTGCTATCATTATTGTTATTATCATGATTATTATTATTGTTGTTATCATTATCATTATTTATTATCATTACTTTTATTGTTATTATTATTATCATTATCATTATCATCATTATTATTATTATCATTATCAATGAAAATTAAGCTGTGGCAGCGCAAGTTTGCTTGAGGAACACAGAAAGGAACGAAAGAGAATCGAACGAGAACCAAAATTAATATCTAGGCAAGATCTCATACCATCTTAGACTGCACGTCAATGAGGTTTACGCTTCGACTTCGAGTTGAAACTTTACTATTCTCTTATATGCCTCTCAATCTGATCCAATTATCATTGCTTGTATATTTATCTACTTTATTATATTTTAACAAGGCATTTTCACCTTTCATATTTTTTTTCTCTCCCTCTCTAATTTTGAAAAGGCCACCACTGATCTCTATGGGAACTTGCACCCTTCAGCACTCTGGAACGTCCGCCGCTGCACCTGAAGCCGCCGGAGTGTTTGCCTTGGCTCTGGAGGCCAAGTAAGTCACATCTTTCGAAGAGATAATCGTCATAGATACAGGGGCACGATCGTTATCTGTTTGGTTCTCTCGATAGATGCTTCTTTGCGTCACAAGATTCAAGATTACTGATCTTCATTACTTGGCTGAGTTATCATAATAGATCACTATTGCCTAAATTCTGCGAACAAATCTGCTGGAACTTACCAGCGTTGACAAGGTTACACATAACTGTAGGCCTAAGTTTAAATGCTTGACGGACTAAATCCTCCCCCTGCCCCGAATTAAAAAAAAAAAAACACACAATTTAAGAATCTTACTACGAGCTAAAGATGGCATCAGTAGCGTTGCAGCTAATATGTTTTATGATATTCATTTTTCTCACTTTGCGATGCAATATTTGTTTTTGTTATTGCAGTTATGATTTTGATCTGCAGAGGTTGACAGCCCTGCAATAAATGCCTGAACCGGAAAAAAAATGTATGTATTCTCAGACCACAATGTGGTGGAAATTACCACAAGTGTTACTTTGAATTTACAACATTTGAAAGAGTGATAAGTCTGCAATGATATTGAATGATGTCTTGGAACATTGATTGTAATCCAGTGCTGTCATGCATACACGTAGTGTTGTGTGCATTTGCTGGTGTGTGTGTTGACGTGTACTACTAGCAGTCGAGCAGGTATGTAAGCTGACAAAATCAATACCTTAAACTCGCGCCTTAGTTACTGATGATCTAAAAAGGAACACGCATAGCGCATCTACCTATGCACGCCAACATGCAAACATAACGAAAATGTTTGTCAAAATCTCTTTAAATTGAGTTGTCTGAATCCTCAGTGCAGATTCGCTTTGTCGTTCATAATGATTCTTGCTGACCTTAATTTCAGCAATGTAACAGAAAGAGCGCTTTTTACGAAAAAGAAACCTTCTCGACAAAGGAATTGATCGACAGGAATCAACGCTTAAGAGAAACAATATAAAAATGAACTTTATCTGAGCATTCTACATATTGGATTACACTCAGCCTCAAAATACCGAATCCTTTTCCGTCTATGAATGATATCCATCTGTTCATGAGACAGGCACATTCTGGCCAAGTGAAAATTCTATTCCTTTCGACTATCGTTTTATACGTTTCGCACTTACGTTCCGACCTATTAACTTCCATGCAGTCCTGAGCTAACATGGCGTGATATCCAACACCTTACCGTCCTCACCTCCCACAAAAACCAACTGTACGACGAGAACTATAAATGGCAGTGCAACGGCGTCGGTCTCGAGTTTAACCACCTCTTCGGGTTCGGCGTTCTCGATGCCGGCGCTATGGTCAAGCTGGCGGAGAAGTGGGAGACCGTTCCGGAGAGGTTTCACTGTACTGGAGCCCACTGGAATGGCTCAAGGTAAGGAGATTTGGTTCCGTTTAACATGTTTAGTTTTACTTTTTGCATTTTAAGAATTGTTGATTCCGTAACATCAATGGCCATGGTCAACATCAAACATTTACCTTTTTACTGAACTTGTTTTTTTCTCCGATTTCATTTACTCGATGCCAGTTCTCAACTGTCCTTTTTTTCTCCGCAGCACCGTGAGAGCCGGTGACAAGCTAGTGCTGAAGCTTAACACTGACGCTTGTGACGGCCAAAAGGGCTTCGTGCGTTACCTGGAGCACACTCAGGCCATCATCACCCTGAACAGCTCCAGGCGAGGGGACGTCACCCTCAACCTCACCTCCCCGATGGGCACCCGCAGCATTCTCCTTAGCACGCGGCCAGAAGACGACGACGACAAGGATGGCTTCCAGCACTGGCCTTTCATGACCACCCACACCTGGGGAGAGGACCCGCGGGGAGAATGGATTCTGGAGGTGGCCATGGTGCCCGGGTCCCCACATGCCGCCACCCTCACGGAGTGGTCTCTGGTTCTCCACGGCACCCAGACCGCGCCCTACATCGAAGAGGCCAACGCTCGCTCTAAGTGCAAGGCCAAGATAGAACAGCTGGCGAAACAAGCGGAAGAAGCCGAACGCAACCAGACCATCCTCGACCGCCAGGAAGAAGAGGAGATCGAAGCCGTAGAGCAGGCGTTGGAGAACGAAGAGCTGGCACAGCTCGAAAACCAGGAGGAAGAGGAGGAGCAGGCAGCTGCTGCAGTATCTGAAGATTACCCCGACGAAGCAGAACCGTCCAGCGATCTCTACAACGGCCTCGAGAACGAGGTCTTTGGGTCGGAATCAATCTTTGCTGATTACTATAGTTCTTCTTATCCTTCATACCTCCAATCCTGGAGAAAATTCAGTAATGATGATGATTTTCTGGCTTTACTAAAGAAACTCCTCTCGAAGGAAAGCCGTGAGTGAAATTCATCTCTAAAAATAATCTCAGGATAGTGGGGGTTAAGAAGCCCATGGTTTTAAAAAAAATACATGAAAAATAAAATCGGAACTGGGTACTCGGGTGTGAAACCTTTCTTGTTCACGTAGACAGATTGCTCAAATAAAATCGGCAACAGCAAACTAAAACTTACTATGCTGTGGACTTAAAAAGATGAGAATCAAATCAGTTTTAATGAACATTCGAACTCAGGGTAAATCATAAAACAAACATAAAATTTCTTATGGATCATTTAAGAATGATTTGGGTCAATCATCATATTTTATTTACCTGATTGTTGGTACATTGTATTTGATATCCGAAATCGCTATGTGCAGAGACATAGCGCGAGGCGAGTATAAGTTCACAAGAAATATATAAACGTTTCTTCGTCATCTTCAATCTTATACCCCACACTCACTCAGGTGGTCATCTGCACCGCATGCGCGTTCCCATTTTTTTTTTTTTTTTTTGGGGGGGGGGGGGGGGGTATATTTAAGGGGTTCAGTTCGGGGGAAAAATCCCCCAAAATCGTCGAAATAGAGGGTCTTTTAGTATTCTTTAAGTTTTCTTTTTTTTATCAGTGATAGTTTTCAAATCTTCCCCCGAGCAATCATTAAATAGCGTCCCGAAGAGGGTTAGTTCAAACCCCAGGAAAATTCCGAAATAGGGGTATAGTACGGCTTCTTGGTGTTTACTCTGCATGGTTTGCTGTAGAGTATGCCGGACTGGCCTTCTTTTCGCGGGGGGGGGGGGGGGGGGGGGGTGGGGCAGTGGGGGAGGGGATCTTGATGGCTTCCCTTCATAAAGCCTGTGATAGGAGGTCAAATTCTAACCCTTTTCCACTCACCGAGGGTGTATCTTTAAGAATCTTGAACAAGGGTATGTGTATGGTTGACCGTCTGAGGGGAGGGCAGGTCTTAAACGCACATCTCTGTAAAGACTGTTCATGTCTTGGTATTGGGATGGACGGTTTTATTAGATTTATTATCTTATTTGTGTTGAAAAACGGGTGGCATGCGTACGTCATTGGGCTGACCTGATTTCGCTGTACGCAAAGTTTTGACAAAATGCTGGCTAGCAAAACAGTCCCTACAGCCAACTTTCTGCATACTTTGTAGACCCGTTTGCCGGGTACAGGTTAGCATGAATTTAAGTACTTTTCAAAGAAATCATCACTATATAACATTTTGTTTAAACTAAATAGGAACAACGGGGACGTCTTAACTTCTTAAAATTTGATATATCACTTTGATGAAGACTGAATTTTCGTCGTCATTGAACCATGGTACTTTAAGAACGCAATTCATAGATAAAGGGATCGTTCACTATATTATCAGCACCCCTGGTGATGTTTTATGTTTCACCAAGTGATTAATTGTTACGCGATTTTCATTTTCGTTTTTACCCTTTCTTTGTGTTTCAATGAGATCTACGTTAATTTTTTTTTCTTTTCAGTCATTCAGAGAGAGGAAAAACAAAGCTGGCCACCTCTTCTACACTAGATTCATTTTGTTTCTTTTTTGTTGTTTTTGTTCGTTTGTTTGTCAGTCACCTTGACATGGTGACCGAAAATGTCAATATAAAACATTGTGTGCATAATTTTTAAAAAATACTCCGCGAGAGGGAAATTTTGTCATAAATTCTAATTTTTCATTATTTATTTATTCATTTTTTTTAATAAGAGGATTCGAGGATTGAATCTTTTCTTTTATTACTTTTTTTGTAGTTGATTGACTGCAGAACTTCGGTAGCTATTTCACGCAAAACAATGTGCGTTTGTACTGCATTAAAACCAAACTGACTAGTCGCTATAAATCATGAGGTTTTACTTTCTGCCGAATTTGTCACCGTCATTTTAGCAATGCAATAACAAGGTTGATATTATCCCGCGCATTTAAATCTAGAAAGTGTCTGTGTTTGTACGTAGCCCTGTTACTGTAACTAAATGTGTGTGTCATTTTCTCTTATTTCTCGGCAGAATCAAACCACGCATGTCGCCACCGTAATCTTCTCTCGTTAGATGCAGACACCTCACTTACTGCCATTTTGCATTTATTCCCTGATACACGAAATCATGTTGAACTGTACAAAACGTCTACAAATTCTTTGGTTTCCTGCAGATTTACTGTTTATGTATGTACATGTACATGCATATGAATAAAAATAATATTATATTCTGCTTTGTATACACATACTAAAACAGTTAAGTCTGCAAAACAAATTTATGTGGACATTATCATACAACTAGTATTGATTGAAAGAAAATGCATTAATGCCCACAACTTTTGTAAGACCCAAAGACTTCAGTAAAGCTCAAAATTAATGAGTGTATAATTATATATATATATATATATATATATATATATATATATACGGCTCACGAAATCAAAAGCTTCGTATGGAAATGTGAAAATTCTTAAAATTTGTTTGCACTCAATAGAAATGGAGGATTATTTGTAATGATATAATTATGCTAATCCTTTCTAGAAGAAAAAAAAAACAAAGCATAATCTTAAGGATGCATATTGTGGCTTTTTTGTTGTGCAATCTCAGTTCTCTGTTATCGTGTTCAATTTGACGGTTCGATTCTAAACATTCTAGTGGATATTCGATTGAGCTAGGTTCATCGCACAATGTTCACCCGTAGGTGTGACACATCAAACATCTACTTTCACTTTGTTTCGCATCATTATCAAAATGAAACTGTCACGATGTATTATACAGTTCTAGAATATTATTGGTATGTACATAATAACAGATAGAGAGTTTTATTGTAACTAACAGCTTATCTATGAATATTAGCTGTGTGATCACAGTTTTCCATGTATTTAATAAGACTGCATCATAGTATTGTTTGAAGCAAGATATTGCTCATAGTTCGTGGATAAACCATGCGTGTACATAGGCCAAATTAAAAAAAAAAAAAGAGAGAAAGATATATCTATTCTTTTCATGGTCGCCTCAAATTCCGTTTAAAAAAAAAAAGATTTAACTTACATTTCACCAATTTCAAAATGGCAAGATCCACTTATACTACGCTGTATTTCGTTTTCATCAAGATATGTGTATACATAGTTTGTTCTTGTAGTAACGACTCTTGCATGTGTCCTTTAATGTACTTCGGTGTCTGATCTCACTCATGGACTTTTATGTTCTGCGTGACAATTTCAAATTCGAATTGATCGAAACTGTCAAATTTTACGAGCAATATACTGCAAATGAAAAAAAAAGGATAATTACAATTATGATTCTGAGTGAACTTAACGAGTATGTGCAGAACAAATGCAACAGTGTAAACAATCAAGAAAAGTTTATTTAAAGTTATGGATATTCCTTGTATTGCCCGTAAAGATTATTACTGTCAAAACCCCTTTAACAATGTTCACATAGTTAAATTAGTATAATAAAAGTGCAATTAATGTACACGTCCCCCATTAACAGACTATTATGTCACCAGTTTCACTATTTTTTTTTTATTGGAAGAACGAGTGCATAGACGTGTCGAGCTATTAGCTTACCAATATCATTAATGCTTGCGTGAATCACTCTCGTTTTTAAACATGAAATACGTGCATTCACATCAACCTTTGTATTAACACTGACACGCACTTCTTGTTTTGTACTTTATACTCCAATTTCGTTCAATGATATAGAAGTCGTATTACTGATGAAGACACAATACACACAAACAAAATTAATGATAGCATTTAGTATTCCACTCACCATTGTTGGTTTTTATGTAGAATTCTTCCACATGCATAATATACAAACAAACACTTATATAAAGACCAACAACAATACTCGACCGACTTGATCAAAGTCATTTACTGTATGCTGCTTGGTCACGCAACATGCATACGTGCATAGAGTCACACATGGACATGCAATATAACTCTTCTTTAGTAAATTGATGAAACGATGTCCGTTTATCATATCACATTACCCCCCCCCCCCCCATTGTCAGTTATTTAGTTATTCTATTCATACAACAAATAATGATCTATTCTCTGTGTGTGTTTTGCCTTTCTTCCCCGGTCTGATGATTCGGGGAAGAGCGGGGTTCAGATCATGAAAGCTGAACGGGTGCTTAAAGACATTTACCATTAATTTTGCAGGTGAAACAAAAAACCCAGCTTTAGTGCTTCAAAATAGTTACAAAATGTGAGTTTGGGATAGAAACAATGACTGTAAAACTTTTAATCAATATATTCAATGTAAAGTATAGTTAGATATACAACATGTGAACAATGGTTATAATAAAATTGTTTCTAGACTAGGCCGTCTAAAATCATGATTTAGTGAGAAAAAAGTGATATCTCCTGAAATTGTAGGCTTTACTGGGAAATTTAAATTGTAGGCTCTTTTGTGATACAACTGACCAACTCATTATTATGTATAAAATGTGATTACTAAAAAAAATGAATAAATCACCGGTCCCAATGGTAAACAACAGCAACTTTAACAGACATCGCACCTGTATACACCTGTTATAGTAATTAGTTATTCTATTTGTGCAACCGAAAAAACAACAACAATCTATTCTCTGTGTGTGTTTGATGCTCTGCCTTCCTAATCCTAGCCACTCAAATCCTCTACACACAAACCCTGTTTTTGCCGCTCTTCCCCGTTTTGATGGTTTCATTCATTCATTCTTTCATTCATTTTTCCATCTCCAACAAAACATGTAAATACATTTTTTTACATTAAAATATAAGTGTAGAATATATTGACATCACAAAACGTGATAAATGAAATTTATGGATATACCACTGATAAGGTTTAAAAGAAAAAAAAACACACACAGCGCTCTTCCCCAGTCTGATGGTTTATTCATTCATTCATTCATTCATTCATCCATCCATCCATCCATCTATTTATCTATTCATTCATTCATTCATCCATTTTATTCATTCAATCATTTATCTATTTTCCATCTCCAACAAAACATTTATACATTTTTTAACGTTAAGATATGTGTGTAGGACTGAAATTCATGGATATACCATGGATAAGGTATTTGAAAATGCAGGAGATGGGGAGGAATGCTTTAAAAAGCAGTGCTTGTAGGATGCATCCCCCAAACATAGTAAAACAATCATCATAATCATCATTGATCGTCTATTTTTGTACATGAAAACTGGAATTACAAAATCGAATTGCACAAGCTCAGAATAAAACCCTAACCAGACAAACACCCAGACAAATCCCAACACTGAGTCGCTGTCATGCAGACAAGAGAATAGGAAAGGAGAGAGAGAGAGAGAGAGAGAGAAGAGGTGCTGATAACATGGTTCGAAAATATGATATAAAAAAAATGTCGATAGCTGGATAGTGAAAGCAATGGTTAAACCGTTAAGGGGAGATCGGGGTCGATATCGTGATAGTGAACCTGCATAAAGTATACACCTATATTGGATGCTCACAATTACACATCCCAACATCCATATACTATACAGTCATCAATACACTAACACGCACGCACATGCACGCAACTGACACTCCGACGTACCATTGTTAAGGCCCTATAGCTGCCACACCTTTCCAGGTAAGCTACGCGGGTTTGTTGCGAGTAGCGATTTTCCAGCACGCAGGATGATTTTCTGCGGGCGGACAAGGATGTTGGCGAGTTCCGTACTTGCGTCTTAGTAAGACCAGGCGTCCACTAGGGCGCGGACAAGTCGCGGACAAGCCCCGGAATGCAAATTTGGTATTCCGCACTCCTTCGGGAACCTGTCCGCACGTTCCTGAACGTGTCCGCTCACTGTCCTAAACATGTCCGGGCGTTTCCGCGCCTTCGGGAGAGAGAAAAATTTCCGCGTCCAAATTTTGATCGAGACCAAAATTTGGACGCGGAAATGAACTTCCTGACACCTTCGGCGACATGTCCTGACGATGTCCTGAAGATGTCCCGCCTGTCCGGAACCCTTCCGCTCCTTCCGCACACATTCCGGAAAGAATCCCGCGGTGTTGGGAAGCTTCACGAATGAAAGCGGAAGACACCAGGAATGTTTTAGGACAGCGCGGAGCCGATGCGGATTTATATATGCCAGTGTCCGGAACCGATGCGGACATTTTGTGATCAAGACACGGAAGTGTTGTCACGTCTTGCGAGCGTCATGCCAATGAAACGCAAAAAGAGCAAGAAGGGAGGCGAGGCCCCCATGCAAATATCCCCATCACAGCCAACCCTTTCGTCTAGTGATGAAGAACAGGTAAATTTAAGGAGTTCCCGGTCGCAGAAGGCAAAGGAGAAGGTAATAGTTATTTTCATAAAATCAGGAAAACCACCATTTGATATGGATTTATTGAAAATATATGAAAGTGGGTTAGCAATTGAAGATATAATTCCCTTTGAAATGAAATTACTGATATCATCATAACCGGGACTTCGCTTGTTATTCATTGCAGTAACAATATCTATTATTTCATATTTTGTTGTTGGGACAAAGAAAATAGAACCGGAATTGGATTGACCTAAGAATTTAGAAAAATGTATATTTGACTGTGGTATTTTTTCTGCCAAATTCTCTCCAATCATTGAAAAATGAAAATTAAAAGTATTAGCTATATCGTTGAGATCCTCAAAAATTTTATTCCCATGTCATATCTTCATAATATTTGATTTCTTTTTTGATATATTCATAGCCTGCTTCAACACCTTCAATGTATTCTTTATATCATATTTATGTATTTTTTAAAGTGAATCATATAATATTTTCTCTTTTCCAGCCGTATAATCTTCGTTAGAATATCTTATACGAAGTGTATTCATTTTTTTGACTTCTCATTTTTTTCATTTTGAATTTATAATATAACCGATTTTTTCTATTTATTGAACATAAATTCTGAAACTTTGTCCTCAGTATGACGTATTTATAGTTGTTAAAATATGAAATATGAAAACTATCTGGAGGTCTACTTTAACAAACATAAGATGTTTCTTTTTATAGAGGCAAACTGTTCAAAGGTGCCTTGCGTTGTACGGCTAGCAGTCAAATGAGGAAAATTCAAAGTCAGTGCCAATTTTATACCTTTCCATTTTCCTGGTATCTTCCGCAGTTTGTCCGCATGCCTAACTTATGTTGTCCGGAAGGCTTCCTGATTGTCCGCGTTCATTCCTGGTGTAATCCTAGATGTTTCCGCGCTGCCCGGCTACGATTAGCATATTACGAGGTATTTCGCGCTCTTCCGGAGTGATTCCTAGGAATGTCCGCAGTCAGTCCGCGGACAGTCCGCGGACTGTCCGCGGACAGTCCTAGGAATGTCCCAGGACAAGCCGATTCACAAAGTTATTCCGCGTCTGTCGCGGACAGGATGCCGAAGTGACAAAATTTGCTTCCGCAACCCTTCCGGGGCTTGTCCGCACCCAAGTGGACGTCCGCCCCGCGACTGCTAGACGCGGGTTACTTACCTATATGGGGACTGCGGAGTACCTGCGTGGGAGTTGCCTGCGAGGTGCTGCCGCTAAGGGCCTCCTACTGGTGTTCTGCGTGTACCTCTGTGGGCAATTCCCCACGACTCACCCGGAACAAGTTTTGAGCATGCTCAAGGCCTTGTCAAACCGTGTTTGGAGAAGTCTTGTGGGTTGACTTGCGGGGGGAAATGTTTGCTTCCCGGAGCTCCCCGCAGTTGGTCCGCACCTGTACTTATACCACAAATCTCGCCCGTAGTTGCCCGGAAGTGCGCACGCTTGTCCGATTTACCAGCAGCCAAGTTTTGAGCATGACCAAAACCTTTTCCGGATGAATCGCGGGGATTGCCCGCAGAGGTCCAGGCAGAACACCAGTAGGAGGCCCTTATAGCTGCCGCAAGTCACAAGCAGTTGACCCGCTTGAAGTACGTAAAGTTGCCCGTGGATCTATGCCTATATGCAGCCAAGATAATGGCATTCTGTGGGAGTTCTGCCATATCACATTCCTTCAGAGGGATTCCTTCACCAAGTTGTCAACCCTCACTCGCCACCCATGCGCCTGACACGCAGGTCACATGGAATACACGAGAGTAGAACGTACGTAGCACGGGTCCAGCATGTAGGACGCACGCGAAACTCGCCAAAATCCTTGTCCGCCTGCAAAACTATTGTCCTGCGTGCTGGAAAATCCGCACAGGCAACAAGCCCGCATAGCTTGCCCGGAGAGGTGTGACAGGGCCTAAACTTGGCTGCGGGTAAATGGGACTTGCGTGCGCAACTCCGAGTAACTACGGGCGAGATACGTGCTAGGTACTGCCATGTGCGGGTCATATGCGGGGACCTGCGGGTAGCAAAAATTGTTCTTCGCAAGTCGCAAGCAAGGCTTGCCCGGAAAAGTGTGACACGGCCTTTACCAAAACTCATATCAAATCGATCAATAATATGAAAATACATGGAGTCTGAAAGACAAAAACACAAATTTAGCGCTAACGTGGGACATTTAAAAAAAAAAATCTAATCTTAACCCAGGAATAAGTGCCCAAAAAAAGCATAAACCATAAAGAAAAGAGCACAGGATCCGAGGGAAAGAAGAGAAATGGGGAAAGGGAAGAAAGGAGTAGTCCTCTCAAGAGAGATGTTTATCAAAACTCACAAAGAATGCAGCATACAATGTACATGCAGTTGAAATGCATGAATGAATAACATTCTAATGTCATTCACGAAACAGCCTTATGATTCAACGATGAAAAATAATAATAAGGCTCAATCGCCATATACATGTATCACACTGCATGTGCGCCCACTAGTAGGAACCAAGAGAGGAAAGAAAGAGAGAGAGAGAGGAAAACAGAAGATAGAAGAAAAGGGTTGAGAGCTTCCGTAGAACTACACGTGCGGGCACACATGCAACATAATTATCATAAAAGGCATTTGTACAATATAAATACCGTATTATAACAAACTTTCCAGATTCAAGTTCAAATCTATCAAAACAGATGGGCTATTGGAATTAACAAAACAGAATATTGAACGAGAACCAGTGCACCTCATCAGTGGTTCCACAAACAATCAACCGAACAGGTTAAAATCATTTGACCATGCAATTAACAATATCACCAGCATAGAAAAGGAATACCAGAATAACAAGGAAAGCTAAGGAACCAGAGTCACACAAGTACCCGAGAACAACAGAATTTGTAGAGTAGAGTAAGAGAAATCAGGAAAAGAAGTACTGATAGAGAGAAGAATTAGCAGGAAGTACCGGGTACATGCAAAGACACATAATATCCTTTACCGTTTAACAGAACCATTGAAGATGTGAATGGCATTCGGAACAAAAGACTGTCTGAATCTAGAACGTACTGTTTTAGGAACACTCAAACGAATGCCTGACCGGTTATACTTAAATAGATGATTAAGGGGATGTGAGAAATCATGCATGATTCTTTGAAGCTTGGACCAAACTTGCTTCTCATATACAGTTCAGTAACCGTAGGTAAGTCTGTGTGAGAGATTCGTTGAGCAACCTTCCTTACTCTTTCCAGTTTTTTTCAAATTTTCCTTGGATAAATTACCACAAAAGCAGACAAGGTTAAAGGTCACAATACTTTGTATCAAACTGCGATAGAAAAGTACAAGAATGGTATTGTCTACCCGAAAGTCCTTTAACTTCCTTAAGAAGTACATCCTCTGGTTTGCTTTCCCTGCTATGACCTGTGTATTCCAGTTCAGTTTATCATCAATCTTTGTCCCCAAGTATTTGTAATCATGTACCTGCTCTATAGAGTGCCCATGGATAATCAGAGGGTCATGAGGTTGAGGGGAACGGCGGAAGTCAAAAATCATTTCCTTTGTCTTCTGAACATTAAGCATTAAATGAGACCTGTCATACCGATCAACAAAGCTTTGAACTTCATTGAAGTAATCATGTGACTCGTGTCTTAAGAAACCACTTATTACAGTGTCGTCTGCATATTTGATGACAGAGCAGTTTGTGAATAGCGAGCTACTTTCACTGGTGTAGAGGGGAAAAAAGAATTGGAGATAGTACACAGCCCTGTGGTGCTCCAATACTAGTGGGTTTCTTAATGGAAGATATCCCATTGCACTTTACCCATTGTCGCCTGTTAACTAACCTTTAAAACTATGAAGAAAAGAAAAAAATCACTTCGGCCTATATACTTTTTGTGGGTTTTTAGCTGCGCGGTCACGTATCGCTGTGTATATTCTCAAGCAAATGCATAACAGTATGTACAAGCACTGTTAATAAGTATACTGTTAATCACGTTAATAATGCTTATATGAATTTGGAACAAACGACTGTATACGCTTGCGGTGAATGAGTCTCGATGAAGTGCTCTAAAACAATTGTTTGGAAGCAACTCTCTCACATTGATTTGTAATAAAATACTCATCTTCATTATTATCATCATCATTGATCTTATTATCATTGATCTCATTATCATTACTGTTTTTCTTTTACTTTCACATCAATTTAAATTTCTTGAAAGTGTGACCAGAGCATGCATGCCTGTTTATTGCCAAGTTCTGTTTTCTTCTTCTGAAATTCACAAATAATTGTCGATATGCATCTTTTCCTTTGGAGGTTAGAGTGGTTTCTTGCTCTGGGTATAAAGATCATATATCACCACAGCTGTCAAAGTACTCATACATTTCGTTCTTGTCAAACAACCCTACGATGTAGAACCACCTAAAAAGAAATTCTGTCCAGACAATATTCTCGAACAAACAATAATGTTCGCAAACAAATCAGCATGATATAGGCTTGGTAATGAAAAGGTATATGATACAGACATTAATATTGTGACTAATTAAGCTGTAGTGTTCTAAAAACAGCGAAATTGAAAGCAACTCTCTTGAATAGCTTGATTGTTATACTGAATTATGTTGATATTGCTCATTCTAAATCAAGTAAGTTTTCATTGCTTTTGTTTTTATACAAGCTCAAGTTAATCGATTTTTTTTTTACAATTCAATTCATATCCATTTTCGCTCTTACATTTCAGCATGACACAAACAGAACACAGTTTGAGACATAGCATGCAATGGCAATACACGCGATAACATACAATCACAAAATAAGACAATATTACAAGTTTAACAGTTTAAAGAACATCATAATGGCATGGGAAAAAATAGATTGTGTGTGAAATGACCTCAAGTGGAAGTGCCATGTTAATCGCATTTTCCATCCGGCAAGCATGAAGCTGCACATGCTTCGAATTCATTGAAACTCGATTCACTCTTAACCTGCGTGACCTGTTGTCGGTCTATTGCTCGTCGACCAGTGGTACAGTAATGTGCACCAGTTTGGTACTCGGGTATAACCGAAAGTCAGCAGGCTCAAATTGAGCGAATTCACCGAAGGGCTTGCCGCCTCATGCTTGGGCCAAACATGATCTGGAAATTCTGTCTCCCAACTCTAGATTTATACAGCAGGCGTGAAAAGCTGGCTCTCAAATTGGGTAGTTTGACCAAAACATAGTCACCCTTCCACCATTGGCTCCCTCCTACCACCGGCGTAGCCAAGGGGGCGATGGGGGCGGTCCCCACCCCCTCAGGATTAGGACCAGGGATTTGGAAGGCGGAAAAAAACAAAAAAAAAAAAACAAAGACGAACAACTGCGTGTATAATGTATGAATGTGAAGCCGCTGCCCTTCAACTTTTTTTCAAGTAAGATTATTGTTCCAATATTTCATTCAAAGTGTGCACCAGATCGTTGAATTTCAATTCTGAAAATAACAAAATAAAAATCTCTCTTGCTTGGGAGGGGGATACACCCTCCTCCTTTGTGCCCTTCTCTCTATCCTCAGTACACTTTTCATATTGACATAGAATTCTGGATAATCATACATAATTCTGAGTGCACAAGACTTATTGCGTAAATTCCAAAAATGCAAAAGTTCCCTCATGTTACAAGGGGAATATCCCCCTTAAATCAATCCTTTCCTCGCTCAGTTCCCCGTATCAGATTTTTATTACAATTTTTGACAATTTTCAAAATTTTCCATCAAATTTTTATTCGTACACGAGATATCTCAATTTCAATTTTAAAAAGGCAAACATTCCCACGCATAGGAAGTATACATAAAAAGATTGCTGCACTCGGTGGACTGCAAGTTTCAATGTCACAACCAGAAATATCCGGTCAAAACTTCATCATAATCTTCTCCTGCATGGGGTGGAAGCTAAAGCGGCCATCTTCTGTATGTTTTTGACCAAGAGTCTGTACATGCAGTCTACGGGAGATTGTCTTGCACTCTCCCATTCTCCTGACTTTGTCGGACAGTTATATCGTGCTGTGTGTTTCTGGCCCCGTTAAATAAGCACAGAATGGAGCGACAGCCGCTTCTGTGTGTGATCACACCCATGATCAGAGATTTGCTATGAACTCTGCATGTACAGTACTACAACTAGGAGGGGGAGGGGGAGATCACCAAAATAGTTATCTGACGTAGTCCCTCCTGTTTTGGAGCAGCCTTAATATTACGAGAAACATGAGGACAATAAAGGTGGACTCACTGGATAAGGAAAGAACAAGAAATAGCACCACATAACTGTAGAAAACGCAAAAAACATATAAACAACACTGGAATACACACACACACACACACACACACACACACACACACACACACTTATGCACACACACATACCCGCATGCACATTATACACAAATCCGCATACGACTGTAGGTGTTACCAAAAAAAAAAGAACATTTCCCACTTTTGATTTTTATTAGTTCAAAAACTATGATCATCAGATAACATTGACATTGATATGAGTAATAGCTGAATAGTGTACAATTTTTTTGAGGCAATTTAGAAATGAAAGCATAAATCAGTTTCATTAAATTCAAGATGTACTCTCTTAAAAAAATCGAGTGAAAATTTTCACTCTAAAAAGAGTGAATACAAAAAAGAGTGAATTTCGAGTGAAATTGGAGTGAATTTTGAGTGAAAATGCTCATTTTCACTCATTTTGGAGTGACGTCAGGGATCACTCGAAGATTGTGGAGTGATCCCTGACGTCACTCCAAAATGAGTGAAAATGAGCAATTTCACTCAAAATTCACTCCAATTTCACTCGAAATTCACTCTTTTTTGTATTCACTCTTTTTAGAGTGAAAATTTTCACTCGATTTTTTGTAGAGAGTATATTTAATTTTTGCTCGATTTTCAGCCCTCTGTACAAACCTGTAACTTTGCACAGGGGACAATATTTGGTGTCTATGGGAGTGTCTGGTTAACACCCAGACAATGGTCCAGAGTTTGAACGCTCTATTTTAAAACACATTCACGAGAAATTCCACTATCACAGCTAGTTTTTATTCATCCTGAAATAGTCAAGCACATGAAAACATGTGCTGGGCAATTCCGCAGTTAGGACTTGACATCGATAAAAGAAATGTGCCTCTTTATCTTAATCTTTGATTTAGGTATCAACTAATGCCATGGATGTTCAGAAATCACAAAGGTCTTAAAAATTCAGTATAGATTTTATTTTTTCTTTTCATTGATTTTGCGAGATCTCAAGCCATCATTTAAATTGTAGGCATACATACATGTTGGACTGGGGACAAATTACATTGGGTTCCTTCGATATTTTCTTATATCCAAGTTTTGCTAAAGGGAAAAAGGATGAATACATGTTAATGTTCCGGAGGTCATGTGATATATCATCAATTAGGCCTACAAAAGTGTGACTTGCGGAACTACTCCGGACAATAATGTAACGTTACTTCCCATACTTTTGGGAGTCTACTTAAAAAATTATCGGTCGAAATACTAAAAAAGTTTGCGGGAACATTTGTCATGATGCATTATTTAGTAATTGAAATTAATGCAACATTTTGTTTGTAGTAACGTATACATTTTTGCACACTTTTTGTCACGAGACATTGATTTTCTTTTTGTCATGTCCTTTTTTGTAACGTTACTAACCAACCCCTTAAGTTGCCATGGCAACTCTAATATTTTTTGAATTGTATTCACTCTTAATTCCTGTATTATCATAAACCTAGGAAGGATGATCATGTTTTCAATCCGCATGTCCTGCTCCATACGTGTTATCGTTACATATATCGCTCAAACTTCGATCGCGATGGCGTGGGGAAACTCATCTCCAAACTGCAAAGGAGGTAATCACGTGACAACAAATGAACACGACACTCCAAGAAGTGCGATTGTACCAAGAAAATAAAGGGATATAGTAATATGAAAGCAAAAGAAAGAAAAATGAGAAAAATGGCGGGAAACCTAGAGAACTTATGCCACACTACCGTAATGCGACACAATTAAGTAGGCCCCTAATTATTATAATAAACAAATATCGTCACACGCGCTAAACTGGAATCGATATCACGATACCGCGCGTAAGATACCGTGCAACAAAGAGACTCGAACCCCTGATAGGTGAATAAATTTACCAAGAGGCACGAAGAAAATGCGTCTTCACATTTCGAACGTCTGTTGAGGTGCTTCAGGGATGTTTTTGTGAGCATGTGTGTGTAGACGCCCTATAACTTACAGTACTAAGTGTTACAAAAACATTTCCCACTTTTGATCCTTAATAGTTCAAAAACTATATATCAGATAACACTGACATTGATTATGAGGAATAGCCGAATAGTGTAGAGTTTTGTTGGCGGTAATCTAAAAATGAAAGCATAAATCAGTTTCATTATTAGAATTCAAGATTAATTTTTAAGTTCAATTCAATCATAGTTTATTTCCAGTCAACGAAAATCAAAAACATAATACAAAGTATACATGTCATGAAATGATATTGTCTAAACGTTTACAAAAGATTCATACATAACAACATAAATATGTACAATAATTACGGGGAACAATGCATGTATACTTCGTGAGCGTTCGGAAAATAACTTCAATCATGGAAAATAGCGATCCACTAAAAAGCAAAGCTTGTGGGACGTGGATCGCTAGATCCACGTAAGTTACGTTTCAGATTTTGCTCCATTTTCAACCCTCTGTACAAAACTTTAGTCTTGCACAGGGGTCATTGCCTTGGTGTGTGGGAGTGTGTAGTTCAGGGCCGGCGCAGTGTTTTCAAAAGTGTGGGGGCCCACTTCCGGGTTTCATAAACTGACAAGCAAAAAAAAAAAAAAAAAAAAAAGGGGGGGGGGGGGGTCCTCAGCTAATCTCTCCCCGTCCACTTCCGGGTTTCTTCAGCTGACAAGCAAAAAAAATCTCCCCTCCCATTTCCGGGTGTTATAAAAAAAAAAGGTATTCAGAAAAAACACATAACCTTGGTACCGCCGCCATACTTCAAGATCTCTATCTCTTTCTATCTTAGTGCCACTTACGTACTTTCGGGTTGAAAAAAGTGTGGGAGCCCAAAGTAATGACACCTTATGTATTCCTTTGTATGGTGCACAAAAAGTGTGGGGGCCCGAGCCCCCACGGCCCCCACGGCTGCGCCGACCCTGTAGTTAACACTCACTCATTTGCAGTTATTCATAAGTTTGATCATTTTTTTTTTCATTGAGCGTTATCAGGTGAAAGCAATTTACTTGTATTTTCTTGCTTTATGTTTGTATGATTTGTGCTGTAGTATTTCTATGTCTGATAATTGTTTATTCCAGGACCCTGTGGAAGACCACTGTATGTGAATGGGCTACCCTGTCTATTTTTAAACATGAGCAAATAAATGAATAGATATTTAGAATAAATAAATAATTAAATAGATTAGGTAGTTTGTTTGTTTGTTTGTTTGTTTTTCAAGGCGACGTCTTGCTTTTATTAAATCCAGACTGGCTGTCGGCGGCAATGATAGGTCCATAGGGGTCCACAGACCTGTCGTAAGTTACTCCTAGTACAGTAGTAATCGATTGAAAGGCTGTTCGGTCCACCCGAACCAAAGAGCTTTTCCCCAGTGGACTGGTGGGGAGGAGGAAAATCTCTTTGATCCGGACCGGACGCGTTTTTTTTTAAGACGGCACAGATTGGGCCATGGCGTGTGTTAAACCTATGGGAAAAACGTTGGGTTAGGGTTTTTGGTTATGGTTAGGGTTAGGGTTAGGGTTAGGGTTGGGGTTAGGGTTAGGGTTAGGGTTAGGGTTAGGGTTTGATGGTTAGGGTTAGGATTAGGATTAGGGTTAGGTTTAGGAATAGGGTCCCCGATAGATTTTTAGTTTCCCCAATCTGTGCCGTCTAAAAAAAACACGCGATCCGGACCCACTGAAGTTCATGTTCGTAGTGTACACGTGTGTGTACTTTTCTCCGCCGCACCGATCTATCTAGCTACTGGCTGATCGTTTGCGTGCGTGTGTACGGTTTTCTGCAGCACGATTAGAAAGTGTGCTAAAAGCGTGCGCTGCGATATTTGCTTTTGACGTGACGACTTCATTTCTGCGTAGTAGATTTACGCACAAGCCTAGGTAAGTACCAAAGAGATTATAATGAGAAGCGAGTCTCGTGGCCGTGCGTACGCGTGCGTGGTGAGTGGATGTGTTACAGTGTGATGTGGCGTGTACGGTGTAATCAAAGAATGTACGTGTACAGCTCAGGTACGTACAGCTAGCTGTGTACGATCTTTGGTGTAATTTCGCTCTCTAGTAGTATATTTACTGTATTTTACGCGTGTTACGCGTTAGAGTCGAGTCCTAACGTTAGACCTACGGCTACACAATAAACACGACTCCGATTGTTGTGCATTTTTTTTTTCTTCTGTATTACGGCCTGGCCTTTTCCCTTGGTAGCTTCTGCGTCTACGTTTCACATGATTTGTTGGTAAGTTTATGGATAAGAAGTCTAACAGAATAAGTCATGAAAAGGAAGTTAAGACAGTTGAGTACCGGTAAGTAAAGTAGGGCCTAGGCTACCCTAGCCCTAACTGCGACAGCCGCCACACGCAGTGTGGCGGCTGCGCCGTGCTCCCATAAAAGATCTTCATGTTGAACAAACGGGTGCCTTTGCGGCGCTATATTTCCTTAATTTTTCAACAGAAACTAGGTCTACTAGGAATACTTACATGGGTCGATGAAACCTAAATGACTATCATCGGCGACTGTTTGATGCATTTCATTGCTTGTGATGCACAAAATGATGTCTTATAAGCAGCTCACCGATGTTCACAGAATTCACAATCACTTGCACAAGCGCACAGAATACTTAGGAACTAACATAAGCGAAACTGCGGGGAAGCCGCCAGGACCGCGCCTGGCGGCGCGGTCTCCGGGGCTACCCTAGCCCTAACTACACGCAGCGCTGGCGACAGCACGGTGTCTGGTCAGGCTACCCTAGCCCTAACGTTAGCCTTTACCGCAACAGCGACCCCAACACGTAACACGTTACGTGTCGGTAGCAGCGCGCCCCGCAACGGGGTTAGTTAGGGCCCATAGGCCTAACGTTAGGGCTAGGCCCTAGCTAGTAACTATATACCATAAACTAGAATACGCATTACTCTTTACTGAGCCGTTATTCTGCCGTTATTCTGTACTGCCGTTAAATAATGGGAATCAATGATGTATCATTGATTCCCATTATTTAGCAAAAACATTTGCCACATTAGAATGGAAAAATGTTATTGATAGAAGGCCTGGTCCAATTTCAGTCATCCCTCATCGCTCTATCATGAATGATAATTTAATCAAGGGGGAAATTTCACTCTCATTCGAATGCTGAAACACATCTTTCTCACGCGTTTGCATCAACAGGTATTTTCTTAGACATCACTAGTCTACGTCATGATCGGTGTCAGATTATTTCGCGGAGGATGCAGGGGGCGAGAAGCTGTTCGTCTTAGAGCGCACGTGAGTACCGGTACACGCTAAAATTTATCCAACCGACAATCTGTTTTCCGTCCTTTACTAGTATAGTAAATTATACATATTTTCTCCGAAGCGAGTCATGGACATCTAGTACGACATGTCCTAAGTAAGACGTTGAGTTTATACTAGTACAGTTGTACGTGAAAGATGACAGCAAACCTTGCTACGTAATGCAGGACTTCTGTCGTAATTTTTGAATTGCTTAGAAACCGTCTATATTCCATTTGATATTTCCTTTTGTGTGAAGTCGGGTGTTTATGCGGCATCACAATAAACTCGGGCAGCATTGTAAGCGACAGCACCGAGTGTCAATGTTTCATACAGGTCGAAATATAGTAAATAGTATCATTGCTAGGCACAATCAACCAAAATCTTGTAAGTCACATTCAACCAAAATCTCGCTAGTAACATACACGTATATTGCAAGGTGGGGGGGGGGGGGGGGGGGTGTTACGGCACATTTTGGTAAATTGCATATTTTGGTAAATTACCAAAATGTGCCTTGTCTTGTCTTCTTGTCTTGTCAGTACTGCACCAACCGCCGCTGCTGGGCTATAAACGTGCAGTCCCTCATGCATACAGTTGCAGCACTTTAAAATCTCATTTTGGACAAGCGAGATTTAAAGATATCAATATTGGTTACAGATTTTATTTCAGCTGGCAGTGTGTTCCAAATTGGGATTGTCCTTGGATAAAGTGAATGGTGGTAACAATCTTTGTTGGTCTGAATAGTATTGTAATTCAAGGGTTGATTTAACCTGGTTGCTGGTCCACTTCTGACATTCTTTTTAAGATGATTTATATTTGACGGGATTAAACGATGAGTTTCTTTATAGATCAGTGAAAGCCTGGCAATTGTGCGTCGTCTTTGAAGAGAGTCCCACTTTAGATCTTGGAGCATGTCTTAACATGTTACGGCACATTTTGGTACCTGCACATTTTGGTTAATTTACCAAAATGGGCAGGACATTGACGGCACATTTTGGTAACGTTCTGCTCCACAATCATTATAAAAACACATTTAATTTTGTAAGTGCAGTTGGTTTTTGTCCCCACCGAATGAGTTCGGTAGCCCAAGGGGACTATGCAACGGCGTGTTGGTGTGTGTGCGTGTGTGTACATGTATGTGTGCTTGAAATGATAAGATTTGCTTCCTCTCTGTCATTTCTGGTTCTGATTGCTCTGACTTATGGAGATATAGGTAAGGCTTAAGGGCTTTGAAACTTCAACACAGAATTCTGAAATTCTTTAATTATGCAAATTTATGCGATTTTTTTTCCAGAACTGAAATTAACGAAAATGTTACTTCTCCTACATTCAACAGTGGGTTTTTATTCTGCTTGTTTTATCTGAGAGGGCTTGGTTGGGACTACCAAAGTTCAATACAGTAAAGAATTCTGAAATTTATAGATTATGCAAATTTATGCATTTTTCCTCAAAAGTAACCGAAAATGCTACTTCTACATTTTACAGTGGATCTTTATTCTGCTTGTTTTAATGTGATGGGGCTTGGATGGGACTACCAAACCTCAACACAGAATTCTGCAAATCATGAATTATGCAAATTTATGCAAATGTATGCAATTTTTCAGTTTTTTTTTAAACCAAAAATGTTACTTCTACATTTAACAGAACACAGAATTCTGAAATTCATTAATTATGCAAATTTATAAAAATTTATAAACTTTTTTTAGAAACTCACAAAAATGCTTCTTCGACTTTTTAAAATGGATTTTGATTTTCGTTGTTTTATCTGATGGCTTGGTTGGGACTACGAAACTTCAACATCGAATTCTGAAATTCATTAGTTATGCAAATTTATGCAAATGTATGAAAAAAAATCAGAAATTAATGGAAATGATACATCTCCTTCATTAAACGGTGGATTTTGATTCTGGTTGTTTTATCTGATGGGGCTTAGTCGGGACTAGCAACGGTTTTTAGATAAGAAGATGAACATTTATGCACGACGCACGACGGATGAAAACGGATGGCATTAGCTCACGTATAGGCCCCCGGTTCAGGTGATCTAAAAGTCATAGGGGGCGGTCACCCCATGCCCCTCTGTATCGCCACCCATGACCCAGACATATGAAAGTGCCATGGCAGCACAGGGACTCAATACATTGACATTATCTTTACCAGAAAAATGCCCCCCCCCCCCCCTTCAAAAAATTACTAGCGCGAACACTAGTCTTGCCTGGAACAATTATTGATCATCTTAATTCTTACTCCTGGAATGCATAATCTCCTACCAATGCACCCTAAATAAAAGAGAAAGATATCCGGAGTTTTTATCTCTGGAACGGTTTCTTACCCCCCCCCCCCCCCTTAACTGGCCGATTACACACTAGCAGTTCCCCTTTAACAAGCCAGTCGAGGCTTCATTCTACACCAACTATACAGAAATATCACAGAAGATAATGTATACCTACCCCGTAGTTCGCGTACGACGGCCTTATGTGGGAAACAAAAACGAATTTTGCATTTTCTCCGATTTATTGCTATATCATTACCATGACAACGCAGTACCCATCCTTTAACGAATGTGTCTTGTACGTCTTCACTCCAAGACCAAAGTGCGTGCCAACTATTGTGAGCATTTGGCAAAAATTAAGAAAGTAATTTGATCTGCAAAATTTTGTCATAGTTTGTTGCGATGATATACTGTTACCATGGCAACACACTAACCATCATATTTCAACAAAAGGCCCGGGGGCTAGCCGCTAACCCGAGTATCGCAGTCAATACACTTGACGCAATTTCCCTGTAAATTAAGGCCCCTTCTCCCTTTTGCTAGGAGAACCCACCCCCCCCCCCCACACACACACATACAAAGAACTTTTATCCTTCTACCGAAAGGATGATTCCTAGCATTTTTGGTTGAAATCTGCCCATTGGTTCTGAAGAAGGAAATGTGATTTAATTTCTTCCCCTCCCCCTTGTTTGTTCCCCCTCAAAACTTTTACCCCTCTAGGAACCCAAGGGGGCTATCCTAAATACTGTATTGCCATGATCAGCTTATATTCCTCATCTATAAAGGTATCTACATGTATAATATATGTCTTTTTCCCTTGCCACCCCCCCCCCCTTTGGGGGCACTTGACACACACTTTTCAATTCAATTCAATTCATTTATTTTCATACTTCTCATTTATGAACATTACAACAGAAACCAGACAAGTTCTTTTACCTTGTGAACAATGTGCAGAAAACAAACAATATACATGGTGATAATACAGTAATTACATGTAATGATAACTGGTCAAAATCGAAATCGAAATGGGGTTGATCAAAGAGAAGTATGACGGGACCTACATGAAAGCAAGCTTGTTTGGCTGTAAGCCCCGAGTAATCAGTGTTTGTGAAAAAGAAACGGAGAACGGATAGAAGATAAGACCAGAATGATGATGTAAGGTTGCCAAATTTTATGTAATGAAAACGAAGAAGGAAAAGAAGAAGAAGAAAAACAAACAAACTATACATTAATATGAAGTTACTGTGACCGAGCCATCATTATTATACAGCCTACTTTGGTATATATACTATAAACTATTGTTGCATTAAAACTTTCACCAGGATATGATCAGTAAAGCGGGGTTCCCACTATCACGATTGGCGCCACGATTGAAATCGTGGTCTTAATCGTGCAGCAAGCGTGATGGTCTGAACAGATTGTATCAGATCTTAAGGTCAATCGTGGCAATCGCGTTAATCGTAGGAAAATTTTGGACGGTTCAAACATTTTCTACGATTAACACGATTAGTTTTTGATCGTGATCATCGCATCAGATCGTCTAGGATCGTATCCAAACGCAGCAAATCTCTTCTAATCGTGCTTCTTAATCGTGTTGATCGGGATCGACTTCTTCACTTCACTTCCGCTTATTATTATTATTATTTTTTGCCCATTTGCCCTTATTTTGCTCATAAATTGATTTATTTTGTATTCTGATAGGTGGTAGCCTGCATCTTTAGATTATTATTTCCAAACGGTAAATTGTATGACGGTGTGGGGTTTAATTGTAATTTTTTAGGTACATTATCAAAATCATTTTTTTAATGATTTCATAAAATGAAAGTTATATTACAGATTTTTAGATGTTTTCATACATCATGTTAATGATGTTTTCATTAATGAGTTGCTACAGACCATTATACCATTATACAGACACACAAAACAGGATATGGGATAACTTTTGTAACAAAAACAAAAAATGAGCAAAAATAAAATGGCAATTGTATGTCTGCACGTATTGACTAACGTCAGTGCAAAGATGAGAATAATTTAATGAATCGTGCTTGAATGGGTACATATCAAAGGCAAATGATTAATTTTTAAAAGTATATTACAGAATAGTTTTGGGGTGCAGTATCTTGCTGTTTGTGTATTGTACATAGTAATTAAGAGTTGTTGTTTCATCAGCCATCGTTTGACCCCTTTACATCTATTTTGACACTTTTCAATGTCTTTCTTTTGTATGTTCGGTAGAGCATAATTTTAGAGGAAAATGGTTATTTTCAACTCTCATTATTACTGCAAATGTAAAAGTGACCATTGTCGTGGATGTGAGATCACTGGTATGATTATGACAATGAAGATCACTCTTATTATTTTTCACGGTTAGTTATTCAATAAGTGTAGCAATATACCCCTGCGAAATAATTTTACGTAAAACCTCCTTTTTTGTTAAAAAGTGACATCATTTGATTAGGGAGTCACTTTTCTGTTATGTGCGTGTATCAGTTATGTTAAACATTGTTAAGTAAAACACTAAATCAAGCCGAATAAACCAAACTGTTAATAACCCACGGGATAACGACATCGTGAAATAAAAAGGCATGTGATACATACACTTTGCGAATATGAAATCGAACACATATGCAATACTATCCATTCGGCCAACTTTCTTATATCGAGCGTATATGGCCATTTTTACAATCAGTGGTGTAAAACACGGTTTTGGCACTAATTGGTGTATAACTTTCTTATACACTGACAGATATGCATTATTTTTTCTCATAAACTTACCACCCACAGTGTCTACCTTGGGTACCTTAATGAACTTTCCTCTCTTTTTCTTTCAGATGTGGCATGCACTTACATGCTTGAAATCCAACACTTTTGGTGTATGCACTCTGACATGGTTTTTTTTGTCAGACCTAGCATATTAAATTGTTCATTCCTTTTCATTATTTTTGTTGTTGTGGTGATAGACAGGTATCCAACATTAAGAACTATTATGTTTACCAGGTTCTGCTTTGTCTTCTTTAAAGATTGAAATTGTCCAAACTTTATGTTTCGGAGGTGACATTTTCCGTTAACAATTAACCCCTCTTTTGAGTTAGCTCTTGCTCACAATTATAAAATTCAACTTTGCTAATTTCCATCAAAACAGAATAGTAATCAATCTGACTTAACTTTGATCCAAAGATTATTTGATTCAAATAGCTTATCATTTTCTGGTGAGTGTTTATAAATTTATGCAACTTTTCCGTTAACTTTTCTGTCACCTCCGAGACAACAGATTTATGTATTTGATTTTTTTATTCTTGACATCAGTTATACATTACATTTACAAAAATGTAACATATCCCCTCACATTATCTCTGAAGGAAGGTAGTAGAAATATAGCCTGTTGTTTTCATTTCGGAGCAATTTACAATTTTCCGTTAACACTTGTCACCTCCGAAACAATCGTCACCTCCGAAACAACAAGCGTATTATATTTGATAATTTCTCGAAGACAAAGCAATTTTGTTTGATTCTGTCCAATTGACAGGAATCTCTTTTGGATGAAAATAGTAATATGGCAACAGGAAGTGAGAATTTTCTAGAGATTAATAAAAGATCTTAATAAAAACTAAGAATTACTGTTTCGGAGGTGACAAAACACTGTTAACAAGAGTTTTTGCTCATTTCTATTGAAGAGAAACCATATCATGTACACCAATGGTTTCATTTATTTTAGTAACATAAGTCTCAAAGTGGAGAGATCAACTAACACACTCTCACTCTTATTTTTATTACTATACTGTACGTTTTAGGGCAAATTTACATTTTTTCACTTTTTTAACAAAGAGAATGCACAAAATATACCCATCTGTTGTATATATAATATTGTAATCAAGATCAATTCTCCTGCTTTAGTTAAGTAAACATATAGATGCTTTCATCTTAGAAGCTTGATTTCCAATTTAAGCAATTTAGTTGTGAGGATTTACCAATCACAGCTGTCCATGTAGGTTGCTTTTTCTTGTGTTTCGGAGGTGACATTGTTTGTTAACACCATATTGTTATGTGATAGTGAAAGGCAAGACTTCAGTTCCTTTTCACTATCTATTAACATTTTCAAATACATTTAATATCTACAAAATCATCACAACAGAAGTGACTTTTGTATACCTAGCTCACCAGAATTCCCTTGATACCAAAGTGATACATGCGGCAGTTCATGCATGCCCTAGTCCACAATCTTAAAAAAAAATCATAAAATAATGAAACTCCACAAAAAGGCCATATGCCTACATGCATAGCTGGTACACAACTTGTTCTTGAATTCTTAGTTGTTATTTTTCCATGTACAACGTGGTAATCATAAACAAAATTATGTGATTTTTTTTTAAATATTAATGACAATAATTATTACATTTTCCAAGTTGAACCAACTGTTTATGACATTGTATTTTTTAAGATTATTGAAGTTATCTGACAACTAAAGTGAACAGAGGAACAAGTCCTCAGGAATGGAAAGGGAAAGATCCAAAAACAAGATTTGTATTTCTATATCAATATAATTTTGATGACGTCTTTACCTTGTTTTGTTATTATGTTTTATCTTAGAATTTGGCTTTAAGTACTGGAATTTCAAGGAAAAGAAAATGGTTTCTTAAAGGACAAGTCCACCTTCATATACATGTGGATTGAGTGAATGCAACAACATTAGTAGAACACATCATTGAAAGTTTGGGAAATTGGACAATCCATTCAAAAGTTATGGGTTTTTTTAAGTATCTATGCAATCACTGCTGGATGAGACGACTACGACAGTGTATGATGTCACATGCATACAACGATATAAAGAAAATATAAGTGAATTTCACAAAACTTTACTTTTGAAGAAAGTGCACATTTCTTCAACTTGCTACTGATGTATGTTAGGGCAATATTATTCACCCTGCCTTCCAAAAGAGAGAAGTCAAGTGTTCTTTTGTTATGCAAGAAAAGTGAAAATATGTTGAATTTTCTTGATACTTTCTCTATATCCTTGTACACGTGTGACATCACAAGCTATAGAAGTCTTCTCATTCAGCTTTGACTGAGCAGAAACTTCAAAAATTCACAACTCTGGAACGGATTGCCTTATTTTCCTCAAACTCTCACTGATGTGTTTTACTAATATTGCTGTATTTACTCAACCCTCGTGTCTATTGAGGTGAACTTGTCCTTCTTCGGTCCCTTATAGGGTTATTTGAGACCAGTTTGTGTCCGGGACCTTCTGTGAAGTCGATGGGTAAAATTACTGAACAAAAAAAAAAAAATTCCCCATAAGTTCACACAAAAGCATTATGCTGCTCTCTTCAGCTGGGAAACACAAACTGTTGTCTTAACCAAACTGTAAAAACTTGCTAAAGATTAGTATGAATTACAATCTAAAACAAAATATGAGCTGGTATCCACTATCATGAAAGAGAATAACTAAACAAAATAACAAGTAAGAACTGAAAGAAAGAGCTTATATTTGAAAATTAAAGCCATGAGGAAAGACATGAATGTTCACAATATATTAGTTAACACCTGAGAAGTTGGGTTGTCTCTGTGTTGTGTCACCTCCAAAACAATAAAATGATTTTTTCTTATCTTATACTTTTTACTCTCAAAAGTGACTAATGATTGCTGGTAATTTTCAAGCAATTCAGAAAGATACATAAAATATATTTTAGTAATGTCAACAGTTTAAATGAATCTGGTACATGTATATAGAAAATTTATCCCAGATGAACCAAACACCTTTCACCAGTATTATAACATTTGTATGGTGGCTATCAAGAATGATGAAGTATTCATGAACATCCTTGAATTAATCTACATGTATTTATAATACTATGTTCAAACAAAAACATAATACAAGTCAAATAAGAATTTTTGCTTTTGGCATTCATAACCTATGTCCCCACCAAAAAATTACAATGGTACCCTCCGCAACGATAACTTTAAAGATAGTGAATCAATCTAAAATACAATTTGAGGGATTGAAACTATAACTCATTGCCCACACCTTACAGAAAACCCCATTCAATTTGCTTCAGAGGTCAAAGAGAAATGAGGATTTTTGTAGAGCATGTCAGGAATCCCTTCCCTCCAAGTTCTGTATATTGTGTTTACACATTAATATGCAGTTCCAAGAGCATCCAAGTGCTAAACTTGGAAGAATCAGACTCCTGACATCCTTTATAACAATCCACATTTCTTTTAGACCACTTAACCAAATTGACTGGGGCTTTCTGCAAAATAGAGCTAAGATGTTATAATTTAAGACACCAAAGTAGATTTTAGCTGATTTAATCATATTGGGTGCTATCAATGCAAAAGTCTAATTGTTGTTGTTGTTTTGTTTTTTTTTTTTTTTTGGGGGGGGGGACATACTATATGAATACTTGAACACAATGTTAACATTGAATGTCACCTCCGAAACAAAGTTATTCTTCCCTGGTGTTGTGGAATAAAATGTTCTGAGAGCAAAGAAACATTACTAAAATGATCTTACACCCTCATTTCAATTTAAGGTAGAAAATGGAATGCCATGTTTCTTCAGGTTACAATATCTAGCTTATGTCCGTCATATTCTTACTGTAAATGAATATTTCAACACAATGTTAACATTGAATGTCACCTCCGAAACGAAGTGATTCTTCCCTGGTGTTGTGGAATAAAATGTTCTGAGAGCAAAGAAACATTACTAAAATGATCTCACACCCTCATCTCAATTTAAGGTAGAAAATGGAATGCCATGTTTCTTCAGATTACAATATTTAGCTTACAACCCGCGTCCAAATGGAAGGCAAACTACCGGTGCCCATGCTAATTAATAAAGTGTAAAAAAACACTTGTTCTGTGTGGTTTATCTGCTTGAAACAGGAGTTAATTTCTTGTTCTCGAGTTATAATTGTTAAAAACATTGATAAAAAGAAGAAGTTTTGTGTTATTGTCACTTATTCTCAAAAAAACTGAGTGTTAATATTAATGTCACCTCCGAAACATTCTATTATGTTAACTGTCACCTCCGAAACATCCATGTGTGAAAAATCCAAGATTTAAAGAAATGATTGGAATTTCATTTAACCTACATAGGAAGGTAGCCCTTCTTAAAGACTTGTTATAGTATAGAGTTTGACCTGGCTTGCCCTCCAATAAATAGTTAAAATCTTAAAAATTGCATGTCAATTGGTATTTTTACCAAAAATTTATAAATCTCATGTATTTTTTTTAATTCACTTTATATTCAACCCCCAAATAGTTTTGATTCACAAACTATATGTTGTTGTTAACCATATAAACTTTGCATGGTGAAGTTTGACTACAGAGTTTTGTCATTATGGTGCAATTCATGAAAACAAAATTTTGCTTACATTGTACTTCAGGTGCCAGGGTTTTCCTTAAATTACACCAATAACTCTTCAGCTTTAAGGTCTGAAATGTTATTTTTTCAAAAATTTGAATACTTTCCAACAGGAATCAAACAGAATAATGAAAAAATATTTTGTTTGAAATTTTGACCCTCTGAGTACAAAAGTTACACCACTGATCGTAAAAAAGGCCATATATAACACATAATACTATGTTACATAACATTCAAAATGATCCCATCCTCTTTCTTAGCTTCCATTTCATCATATAATTGTTTTCTTCATGTATTGGAGAAAAAGGTCATTTTGTCTTACTGTTTGTTTTTTTCTGGGGAAGAGGGGCAATCATCTGATCTTATGTATTTGGGTTCGTTATTTCATTTTTTTTTTTTTTTTGTGAGGGGGAGGGTGAGCATGTCGATTTAAATAATCTATTAATTTCTTTGCGTTTAATATTAGACGAGGGAATATCTGAGGTTATGGCTGGCCTGGGTGCTGCTTTCTCTCTAATAACATAATCGTCATTAGCAATACTGCAAAGGTTATGTTGTCATCATCGTCAACCTGTCAAGCCTTGCCATCATCAATGGTTGTGGATAAGATTAATAGGCCTAATCACTCTGCACAATTTAAGGGAACAATGAAATCCATCGTCAGCCGGACTATAATATTCCCATTCGGGTCCAATCGCGCCTTAAATGGGGGTCGCTTCTGATCCCGATCGTAAAAGATGTCGTATCTTATCTCAGCAGCCCGTATTGGTTCACGGTATTCGTATTGGAACGTATCAGTACGTTGCTGCACGTACCAGATCGGGGATCCTGATCGTAATGGTCATGTTAGATCGGTACCAATCGTGAACTCAATCACGACAATCCTGTCGGATCGTATTTGAACGGCAGACCAGATCGTGACAGATCGTATCGCTTGAAATAGACCAATCGTGACCATATCGCATCCAAGCGTACCAACACGTATTGACTCGCATAACCTCGTATCCAAACGTGAAATTTCAGACGAGTTCAACAAATTTTCCACGATCAGTTACGAATGTTCAATCGTGGCGTTCGCAATGGATCGCACGATAGTGGGAACCCCGCTTAAGACACAAAAAGTAACATGTACAACTATTAAGCCATTTGGTGCCTGCCGTCAAGCTCTGCATAGAAGGTTAGAGAGGGGCAGAGGGAAAGAGGAAGAGAGGGAAACGAAGTAGAATGTGGAATTGCTAATGATGAATTCAGAGAGCCCGATGGCAAGACCCTAAATGGAATTTGCAACGTGTTGACAAAATGTTTGATTGGACAATAACATAAACCACAGTATTACATAAGAGATTACGACTGTTCAGTGTCTGCAAAATATGCACTCAATAAAAACTCTTTTAATTTACGTTTAAAGGAATATAAAGACGAGCAGCTTGTTATTTCGGGGGAGAGGTCATTCCAGTATCTAGGGCCCGTATACATTATCGTTTTTTTAGCGAAAATTGTTCGAGTACGTGGAAGGTGAAATGCGTCACTTTGGCGGGTAGGATAATTATGAATCAAATATTTTTTTCTGAACATGCTAGTAAAAACATCCGGTAACTCGTTGGCAGAAAATTTGTACATAAATATGCCGACGTTGTAACTGAACAGATCTGATATTTTCAGTATTTTATTTTTCAAAAATAAATCGTTCGTGTGGGACAAATATCCGACATGGTTGATATTTCTGATGGCACGTTTTTGAATACGGCACAGTATATCAAGAAGATTTCTAGTTGCATTCCCCCACACAAGAATACCATAATTTAGGTACGGAGTAATCAAAGTAGAATAAAGATTAAGCAGAATTTGACTTGGAAAAACACTCTTAAGTTTATTAAGAACACCCGTATTTTTAGAAAGAATATTACTTAAATAACTAACGTGGGATTTCCAAGATAAATCACTATCAATAAAAAGCCCTAAAAATTTTATACTACTAACTTGATTTAATTCAGTTTCATTAAACTTAATATGAAAAGGAAGGGTTTTAAGACTATTGCTAAAAAGCATACAATGAGTTTTATCAATATTAAGTGACAATTTGTTGGCGTATATCCAAGATTGCACAGATTTAAGTTCTTTATTCACTGTGTTAACAAGAGTATAAGGATCTCTGTGTGTAAAAAACAGATTGGAGTCGTCAGCAAAACATATAAAGAATTGGCGAGGAACTAGGAAGATCGTTAATGTACAAAACGAACAATAGTGGGCCTAGTAAGGAGCCCTGTGGAACACCACATGAAATTAACTTTAACTGGGAATCACGGCCATTTATACTCACAAATTGTTTTCTGTTTGATAAATAATCTCGAAACCAGTCCAAAGCCTTCCCACGTATACCATAATGTCGTAGCTTGTAAATCAAAATATCGTGGTCAATTGTGTCGAAGGCCTTCGAAAAATCAAGAAAAACTCCAATAGTGTGGGAGACATCATCTATAGCATGAGCAACTTTATGGATAAAGGTGAGTAAGGCATGGGTCGTACTGTGGTTTTTCCTAAAACCAAACTGGGAGTTACAAAAAACTTCACACTTTTCGAGAAATTTGTGTGTGCGCGTATATACCAACCTTTCAAGAAGTTTTGAAAATGAAGTTAACAAAGATATAGGGCGATAATTTGTCACAGATTCTTTTTGTCCTTTTTTAAAAATTGGTACTACTTTAGCTATTTTCATTTTTTGTGGAACTATGCCAGTAGATAACGATAAATTAAAAATGTGTGTTAATGGTATAACTATTTCATTAATGATGTTTTTAAGGAGAAAATTGGTGATTCCATCACATCCAGAGCTTTTCTTAGTGTTCAAGTTTTGCACGATATCTTTGATTTCTTCTTCAATGACAGGTTCAAAAAAAAGAGACTGCTGATTCTGGTCTTTTAGAAAGTAATAAAAATCAGTATTTGAATGCGGAATACTGCTGGCAAGATTAGGTCCTATGCTTACAAAGTATTCATTGAATACTTCTGCCACATCAGCTTCATCTTCAATATACTTATCATTATTAATAATATGCCTAGGTGGTTCGATGTTATTTTTAGTGTTCAGCGCTTCATTTATCACCTTCCACGTACTCTTGATGTCATTTTTATGCTTGATAAATTGCTTTGAAAAATACATTCGTTTGGCTAAACGTATGGATGATGTAAGAACGTTGCGATAATGCACATACCGAGACCGAGTTCGACTGAGTTCGACACTTATTTACAACTTTAGGACCCTACCCCCTAAAATGATCCTCACCAAGTTTGATTATCTGAAATCCGCCCACTGGGTCTAAAGAAGATGAAAATGTGTTTTTCCCCTTGCCCCCCCCCCCCCCCCCCGGTCTCCAAGGGGGATACCCTAGGTATTCCCATAAAACAAATTACATTCGTCAGCTATAAAGATATCCACGTACAACATATCTTGAGTGTAATGCTTTTTGGTCTGGAGCACAAATTTCTACCTATTTCCCCTGGTGGCCACATGCCCAACATGAAGAACCTTAGGACCCAGCCCACTAAGAATGATCCCACCAAGTTTGATTGAAATTCGCACACTGGTTCTGAAGAAGAAGATGGAAATGTGTTTCCCCCCTTGGCCCCCACCCCTCAAACTTTCATCCCCATCTAGGGGCCCAAGGGGGCCATCTTGGGTCTTGCCATGAATAAACTATATTCTTCACATATAAAGGTATCTACATACAACAACATACCTAGACTATTGCTCTTGGGTCTGGAGAAGAAGATTTTTAAAGTTTACTCCTTTTTTTCCCTTGAGGGCTCTCTCCCTGGGCCCCCCTGGGGGCCCACATGCTCCACATGAACAACTTTGGGTCCCTACCCCGTTAGAATGATCCCCACCAAGTTTGATTGAAATTCGCCCACTGGTTCTGAAGGAGAAGATGAAAATGTATGATTCCCCATTGGCCCCACCCCTCAAACTTTCACCCCCTCTAGGACCTAAGGGGGCCATCTTGGGTCTTGCCATAAACAAACTACATTTTTCATAAATTATGTAAAGGTATCCACATACAACATATCTAGACTGTACTGCTTTTTGGTTTGGAGAAGAAGATTTTTAAAGTTTACTCCTTTTTTCCCTTGAGGGCTCTCTCCTTAGGTCCCCCTGGGGGCCCACATGCTCCACATGAACAACTTTGGGTCCCTACCCCGTTAGGATGATCCCCACCAAGTTTGATTGAAATTCGCCCACTGGTTCTGAAGGAGAAGATGAAAATGTATGTTTCCCCATTGGCCCCCACTCCTCAAACTTTCACCCCCTCTAGGACCTAAGGGGGGCATCTTGGGTCTTGCCATAAACAAACTACATTTTTCATAAATTATGTGAAGGTATCCACATACAACATATCTAGACTGTACTGCTTTTTGGTTTGGAGAAGAAGATTTTTAAAGTTTACTCCTTTTTTCCCTTGAGGGCTCTCTCCTTAGGCCCCCCTGGGGGCCCACATGCTCCACATGAACAACTTTGGGTCCGTACCCCGTTAGGATGATCCCCACGAAGTTTGATTGAAATTCGCCCACTGGTTCTGAAGGAGAAGATGAAAATGTACGTTTCCCCATTGGCCCCCACCCCTCAAACTTTCACCCCCTCTAGGACCTAAGGGGGGCATCTTGGGTCTTGCCATAAACAAACTACATTTTTCATAAATTATGTAAAGGTATCTACATACAACATATCTAGACTGTACTGCTTTTGGGTTTGGAGAAGAAGATTTCTAAAGTTTACCCCTTTTCCCTTGGGGGGCCTCCCCCTGGGCCCCCTGGAGGCCACATACTCCACATGAACAACTTTGAGTCCTTATCCCCTGAGAATGAATCCTCCCAAGTTTGGTTGAAGTCTGCACACCGGTTCTGGAAGAGAAAATGGAAATGTAAACAGTTTATGCACGACGCATGACGCTCGACGGACGACGGACGGCGGACGAAAAGCGATCGCAATAGCTCACTCGAGCCTTCGGCTCGGGTGAGCTAAAAAAGTCTTCCCTGTCTTTACTACAGGACCATATCACCTTAATTCCTTGACCGTATAATAACTCTCAAGCCCATCCATATGTTTTTAGTTCAGTTACCAAAATGTGCAGATTGTCCAAAATGTGCAGGCAAATCCACTTTAACTGCACATTTTGGTAACAGTTGATCCCGTCAGGTATAGGTGCACTATCGGCACATTTCGGTAACAAATTTCTTTCCCCAAAATGTACAGTTACCAAAATGTGCAATTTACTAAAATGTGCCGTAACGGGGGGGGGGGGGGGGGGGGGGGGGTGGGGGTGGGAGAGAAAACAGACAGAAAACAGACACACACACACAGCAAGAAAAAAAAAACATTCAAGTACTTGAAGATTGATCTTACAAGGGCTTCTTCATATGCTTATTTCCTGCTTTCTATTTAATAGTCTTTATCTATTTGTTTTTTAAAACTTTTTTTTTTTTTTTGCTGTTCTTGCACTAACGAAAGAAATTATGATATGCACAACTCGGTGGTTTTTATTTGCAGTTATCCAGATCAACATCTGGTAACACTTATAGGCATAAAAAGTGCGTTGCACAGCCCCATTTGCACGACTGGTTGCAAATACATAATGTAGTACACTGTATTGCAAATTTCAGGCATTAAAAAAGAAAGTCGAAAATATCTGAAAGCATGTAGAACTCTTCTATATTCAACCCAATACATGTGCTTTCACGTCTTTTTATTTCTTTCTGTGGTTTTATTCTCTCTCTATATATATATATATATGAATATATATATTTGTATGTTTTATATATATATATATATATACATTGTATATATGTACATTGTATATGTATATGTATATGTATAATTATATACATTAATATATACTATATGTATGAGTCTCGCTATATATGAACTGTGAACGCCATGAAATGCAGAAGTGAAAGAGGATTAGACATTCTATCTAAAACATTTAGCAAGCATTTCCCCTTACAATATTTTGTGTTTCTTGTTGTAGTGCACTTTTAAAAAAATCATCTTTTTTCTCAAAGCTTTTAATGTTCCATCCGTAACCCCATTATGAAAAGGTTGTGTTGTATAAAGCAAATAACACTCTACGTAGGAAATAAGCTAGCATACTTTAATTTATACGTCGTATCTGTCAACTTTGGCCGCTGTTGCAATCCGTTTGTGATGACATTCACCCGGGACCTCCTTTGTCGTACAATTTCCCATGGGTTGTTATTGTCTGTTCGGTGATTTACTTTGTCCCCACAGATGCGCTGTGCTGGTTTACTCTCTAGGAGTTTTCAAACCACGTACAGTGTAATGTCGTCTTCAGCGCATCCGGTTGCTGATCGTAACGTAACCGCAGTGGAATCGGCTGAGCAGGAAATGAACGATTCTACGTTGCCGTTTGGGAAAAAAGCGGCAAAATCAGCGGCGAAGAGCCCAGTATGGTCCAACAACGAGTGGGACCCGCTGGAAGAGGTGATCGTTGGCCGAGTTGAAGGGGCAACGGTGCCGCAATTTACTGCCGAGGTCAAAGTGAGCATAGATTATTAAATTTTACAATTGAAGGGTTCAAGGAATCGAACTTCATTTTTGTTAATTCATATATTGTAAGGTGCAATATCAACTGTTGTTGGCCTGAAAGACCTAACTGGGCAGAAGGAGTTATTTTTGTAGAACAAATTGACGAGAAATGCAACCGTATAAATTGCACGGCAAGTTTCAATGCTTACACGTTTATTTGGTTGTCGTCTTATGTTATTGTGCAAAGATGCATTCTATTATCATGCCGTATGTGAGGTGAATGCTATTCCACTCGCCAGTCTCATTATCCTTCATTTTCATCTTCTACCGATATTTTTAAGCTCACCTGAGCCAAATGGTTCAAATGAGCTATTACAATCGTTTACCGTCCGACGTCCGTCGTGAGTAAATTTCGTTCACATTTTCATCTCCTTTTTCAAAATTGATATCTGGATTTTGACCAAAACTTGGCCTGAACCAGCAATGGTTGTTGGGGTGGGGGGTATAGCTTATATGCCCTATAGATAGTGACGATCTTCGCAGTGCAACCCCAAATACCCCAAATTAGCTAATTGTCATAATGTTTTGACACATTCACCTTCTTTAAAACATGGCTAGACTTAGACCAGACCGATCTAGTATCACCAAGGGTGGGGGGGGGGATCACATTTTGTATTTAATGATGGCGATGTCCTTAGGCAGGACCTTTATAATCTTGCAGAATGCTTGACGTTTTCATCTTCTCTGAAAAAGAGGTGGCTGGACTTCGATCTAACCAAGGAGGTACTCAGTACCTCCTTGATCTAACTTAGAAGGAATCATTAATGGGAGAGGGGATTATGATTTGCACAAATGATGGTGGTGCCCCAGCGTCCCTTAGGAGGGTGGTGCGTATAAGGTGGAGTGTCATAAAGGCGAAATGTCATGCTCAGGGGAACGGTAAACCCACTGGTCTCGTAAAGGGTGTAACTTTTTCGATTTGCCACTTCATGAGATTTGTCTTATCTTTTCTGTTGCGCTTCCACTCTCTTGTCGTGCCAAATCGAACACATACTGCCTAACCAGCATTTTGCTTAACCCTCCTTTTTACAGGCAAACACAAGTAGCGAGTATTGGGAATTTTTCGGCAGATATGGCGGACAGTCTTTCCCGCTGGAACACATGAAGGCAGCCGAGGAGGAAATCGAAGAGTTCGTCAGCATTCTGACACATGAGGGCATCACAGTTCGTCGTCCCGACATTTGCAACTACCAAGAGGAATACACCACTCCTGACTTTCGTTCTACAGGTTCGGCCTTGTGTTGCTCCCAGTTTGCGACATGATTTATTGTTCTATGTTTTCTGTTTGTTCCATCGAGGATGACGCAGATGTTTTGGGTATGAAATAGTTTCATCCCACTCGAATTGTGTTTCCGTAAAAACTGAAATGTCTGAATGCGACAGTAGATGATCGGATGTTAAAAAAGTAACCCATGACTGGCCCTTGGGGTTGATATGAAGGTGGGAGAGGAGAGAATGGCAGGGCAGTGTCAAGGAAACAACTCGACTCCAAGAACCTCACTCCGAATCTAGCAGGGTGATGTGATTACAAGCATTCAGGGGTTACCCTTTTCGTTGGGAGTGCTTAAAGTTGGAGCCAAATCAACCCAACATTATTCAATCAGTCAAAGTTGGTACAATTCATAAGCCTGCACAGATTTTAATCAGGAGGGTAGTTGGAAGAAAAGTCAGTGGTCAAAAGTATTTCTTGGTATGCAGATGGCAATTGAATTTCATTTTTTTGATTTACGCAAAAGCGGCAGGGAGATTGATTTTTTCTGAGGTCATAAAATCTGCAGTTGTATTTTATAGAAATACATGTGAATATTGATGCAAGAGTCAAGCTGATATACCATGTTTCCAGAAATGTTCCAAAAGAAATACCTCTTGATGATGATATTGAATGATGTTAGGGTACATATTATTATAATGATTGACTTGAAAGTAAGATACTAGATGTCAACGTTTGTCTGAAAAGGGGCAACAAGAAAGTTAGATACCTCTTCCCTCTCCTACCCCCCATTCCACGACTCGTTCTGTCATTACCTCCACCCTAAATTGCCAAAACGGCACGACTTGCGTTTCGTTCGTGTTTTATGAGAAACCCATAGAAACCTGAACTAAATTAATACTATGATAATACCCATCAGGTATGTACGCTGCGATGCCCCGTGACATCCTCCTGGTCCTCGGCGATGAGATCATCGAATGCCCCATGGCATGGCGATCACGCTTCTTTGAGTATCGGGCCTACAGGTCACTGGTGAGGGAGTACTTCAAACAGGGTGCCAAGTGGACAACGCCGCCAAAGCCGCTGATGAGCGACGAGTTGTACGACCAGGTGAAAATGATTAACTTCGGTGGTGTGCTGGTGATATATATCTTTTCGTCGTTCGTTGTATTGAGCACAACTGCATTTTTTCGTGCCTTCGCCACGAAGTGTCGCCGGAGGCATTATGTTCTGGCGGAGGCATACCATTCGCGATAGGGACATTACAAGAATCAAGAAATATTGTGGTCATAATATCACCATCTTGCTACTTGACTATTTCAAAAACGAATTGGTCAAGTGTCATGAAGTACTCTTGACACAATGCATGATATTCATTCATTCCGTTGACGCTGATACAAACGGATTATGAAAAGCACGAATGATACTGGAATTTACACATAATTCTGTAAATGACATAGGATTGCAGTGACCGTTCTGAAGGCGTTAGAATCAAGAGTTATATTCTTTTAAGGAAGACCAATGGAAAATATCTGCATACAGGTTGTTGCTTTGAAATGTTAAAGTGTGGAAGTTTGACGTTCTGATTGTGTGCCTAAATCACTTTGTAAATGTAACACTTGCATCACAATTTTAACCAATATGTAATCTCTCCTATGTCTATTCCAGACACACTCTACCCGGCCCCATTCTTACTGCAGTGCTTCCACACTACCTATTTCAATACGTCAAAATGCTAAACATTTTTTTTTTCCTCACAGGAGTACCCAATGGGTAACACGGTAGATCGCCATCAACTTGCGGCCGAAGGTCGATTCGTTACAACCGAGTACGAGCCCTGTTTTGACGCCGCAGACTTCATGAGAGCCGGACGAGACATATTCGTCCAAAGAAGCCAGGTAAGAATAAGTCGACATTTTAACTTTTGGTATTTCTTTTAACAAGCAATGCAACGAACATTTCTGATACGCTGTTGTCACCACCCTCAAAATTTATAGTTTCTTCTAATTGATTCAAAATGGAAAAGATACCAAATGACAATCTCTATCGTGGAGGTACCTATCATGCCTACCTTCGGATGCCACATAGACAGAAATATCACGACTAATGCTGTCTACCACGATTGCGTTCTAGACTCGATTTTCTCATGTTTGTTATGGTCTTACATTGGCTTTGGCACTCTCGGATGGCTCGAAATGCAGCGATTGCTGCAAAGCAAATTCATCGCTAAGAAGTTTAACTGCTTTATATATAGACAAAAGACGAAACACAAACCTAAAACTACTTACATACACCTTCCGGTTTCCGACAAAGAGCTAAACATACTTTTTTCTTTTGTGCGACAAAATCAAAATTCATCGTTAAGAAGTTGTAACTGCTTCATATATAGACAAAAGACGAAACACAAACCTAAAACTACTTACATACACCTTCCGGTTTCCGACAAAGAGCTAAACATACTTTTTTCTTTTGTGCGACAAAATCAAAAGAAGGAGAGAAAAAAAAACAACAGGAGATATCTGACTACATGACTCCAGCATGTTTACATCAGTATCCACTTTTCGTTAAGAAAAAAACTGCGATACTGCTGCTGACCTGTACTGAACTGGAGCACATGTTCTCCCACTATATTAACCCCGCGCTAAAGGTCACAAATATGTTTGGTATCGAGTGGATGAAACGGCATCTGGGCAACCGCTACCGCCTCCACGTTCTCTCTTTCGACGACCCCAACCCGATGCACATCGACGCCACCTTCAACATAATCGGGCCTGGTCTGGTGCTGTGCAATCCCGAAAGACCTTGCCACCAGATCGACATGTTCAAGAAAGCTGGTTGGACGATAGTTCAGCCGCCAAAACCTGTCATGCCAGACTGTGAGTTGTACGCTATTATGCTGGATGATGATACTGATGAAACTTTCAGTCATTTTACATGTGAATTCAGCATTGAAAGTAATTTACTGGAAGTAGCAAAGTGGCATTGTAAGTTGTAGCATTAGTTAGCAGTTTCAGAGTAATTTACGGCAGTATTATATCTTAAAGGTAAATGAAATTTGCATAATCTATCCAAAAAGATGAAGGGTACAAACAACAAAAGGAGTAACGAAAAACGCTGGTCATGTGCTATGAATGCTTGTCTATTCATGAATTTATATTCCCTGACATTTAGTCGATGCTGGTGCAAATTTTAATGCATTTTACGTTCATTCATAATTTGAACGCGCTTTTCACACGATTATGAGAAAACATCACAATATCACATGCTGATAGAATTAAACTAAATGGACTAATTAGCTACTTGAGTGCTGATTTCGTCGATTGTCAAATTTGCTCACCTCAGAATGATAACATTGTTTAATCAGATACAGTTTTTCACGAGAGTTGGTTGGGAAAACCTATTGTAACAAAAATAATTCTGACCCGTTAAGTCTTGACAGGACTTTAACCTCTATGAATGAATAAATGTCATAAGTAAAAAATTTTTGTATTCGATTTGCCTAATTGATCTTCTGCAAGTACCTCCATTTAATTACATGCTTAAGAGTGGATATTCTCACCGGGGGGAATATTAGTCAAGGTTGTTATAACAGGGTTTTAATAAAATCTAAGTGAATTCGCATTTTCCATTTTCATTTATGTTCGTATCTCTGCATACTTTATTCAATTCACAGCTCACCCTCTCTGGTTGTCGTCCAAGTGGCTATCGATGAATGTTCTGATGCTGGACCCCAAGCGCGTGGTCGTCGACCGCAACGAGGTCCCCATCATCAAAATGTTTGAGTCCCTGGGCATCGAGTGCGTCAAGGTCTCCCTCAAGTACGCCAATTCACTCGGTGGCGGCTTCCACTGCTGGACCTGCGACATCCGTCGCAGGGGATCGCTTCAGTCCTATCTGTAGGGCCTATGGCTATACACCCCCAAAACACGCTTATAATTGTAGATACACTGTGTAGTGTCTTTGTGTTCAAATGCAGTTCAATGCCACTAAAGGATTTCCCGGTCAACTAAACGTTTCGAGCAACCAATGTGACGTTAAAAGTAATTACAGTTCCTGCATTCGTGATATATCCGTCTTTGCGACCAATCAGATTCGTTTATGAGGGTGCATGTTTGATATACGATGTAGCTGCAATCAAATTAGGAATGTGTGGTTTGTATCAAGTAGAACATCTAAATGGGGAGGCGTTTGGGGGGAACGCTTATTCATGTCAATACTTTGCCATTGTGTTATTACGCTCATTAGGCAAAGAAATATTCTCCTTTTCATGTCAAATCTTGGTGGAAATTTGATCTCTTGTGAAAATGGTGTTTTGATTACTCCCCCTTAGGTTTATTGTTGATTGGATTTCTATACGTTCCAATTTATTTGCATACTCTTTACACAATGATAGTTCTCTGACTTTATAAGAAAAGAATGTACAGGGAAGAATTACTGTACATGAAATCAAGGAAAACAAAGACAAAGATATAAAAAAAAGCACACAAAAGATTTCACAGTGAATTGAACGTCCGTTTGTGTTTGCATGCATGCAACATCCAAATGTATATTGTGTCCACGTTGATACATCGTAAACATAGAACTTAGTGAATAAAGAACAAAATCGACTTATTATATGACGAATTTAAATATTTGCAACACATTCACCGGCCGTGACTTATCGGGTTCATTGCAGAATTGTCGAATTTCAGAGCACACTGTTTCCCATGAACACCTTTAATCGCTGGTAGCGAAATTGCTCGTTCTGGAACAAAAAATCGTTCAATTTGAATGACCATTTTACGAATTTTATTAGCAAGAGTCTTTCAATTGACTGGAATCCTCATTAAAGGGTTTAATCAATAGAATCGCAAACTGAAGCTGTTATCAACCCCTACTGACTGCCGTACGCATGTACATGAAGCATTCTTAGTAACATGCCAAGTACTTGACTTTCTGTCCTGTTTACTTGAAAAAAAAAAGATAAGCAGATTGGCAAGTTTGCTCGGATGGGTCGATGGGTGGGGACACGCTGCTGCGACTGTGTTATATTCCATGTTTCTGGGCTGTAGACGCCTTCTGAGAAAGCCGAGGTCAATCTTAGTATCCAACCACCTACAGAATCCTACATGTTTAACACATCTCTGTACTTCTACGGAGTGTACCTTATGGTGTAGTGATGATAATGAATGATCGTGTTCAAGATTAGTTGTTGGGTTGTTGTTTTGTTTTTCATACAAACTTTTTCATCTTCTAAGTAGTACATGCATATGTGCAATTTATTGGGGCCATGTGCCTGATTGACTGATATCTAAATCTACTTAAACGACATGGGTGTAAACTCACTGTCCCCTCGTCTATTACATTATTCTAATTACTTATGTGTACTTTTTATCCTATATTCTATATTTTTCTGTTTCCTTTGTTTGCTTGAACCCCCTGTATAAATTCCATTGCGGAAAACACATTTCTACATATTGTCTCATTTCAGCATAATCTGGTAGAAAGATATAAATGAATAGGTACTCAGCTGTCTGAAATAGAAGGAATGTAAGTTCAAGTTTACAGGTCACAAAAAAAAAAATGGCTGAACTATTCTCTGAGTCACGAATTCCACTGCGTGTTAGTCCAAGACTGATTTTGTATGGTGAAATTGAGAAATAAATTGGACAATGTGTTCTTTGTGCACAAAGGGTTAAAAGTCAATCCTTGATTAGTTGTGAAGGGTCGTGACCTTGCTCATAGTGTACACAAAGGGCAATGTACTCATGGCAATTACTGTGATTCTTCTTTCATTGCGTGAGAAGCGGCTGCATCAAAGCTTTTGTATCTCGGAAAATAATCTGGAAATTTGTTAAGTAGTTATACACGTACAATATGTAGTTACATTTCTTTACATTTCCTATCTCGTTGACTCCCATCAGAAGAAGAAGAAAACGAAAAATTACAGTGCTGCGATGTATTCTAGCGATTGTAAGACGAAGAATAAAGTTGTATTTCAAACCATTCTAAATTGATGCCACATAATAAATTGTCATTGTGTCACTGTGTCCGACGCACTTCTTCCAAGCATGATGACGATCATCTCTATTCCAACCAACCCTCTTACTGACGAAATCACAGGAAACAGAAATGAACGGACATAACAAAAGAAATGGTGTTGTTATAGTCATCATCTTTCAATTTATACATTCGGCACCACAATTTCAAGAAATAGAATTCACATTGTACAGATCGAATATTGAATGGCTGCACCATTGGTCCCTGATACATGCAACGTTTGTCCATATTTTATCCAATTGGACAGTACATGAGCATACACAACACTTTTTTTAACAGTGTCACTGCAAGTAGATAGCCCATTTTTTATTTTGATTGGATTGATAAAGCATGGATCTTGAGTCATTATCTTCAGGCATTTTAACATCTGTAGCCATTGGTAGCTGGGCTACTTTAAAGATGAGCATAATATTGATTCAGACTTAACATTCTAAAAGACTTAAAAATGATAGAGATTTGTATGAGCTCATATTGTTTTTTTCGCGCAATTTGACAAAAATTCCATTCCATTTCGTTGACAAACATTCGGGTATCAGCGATTCTCGTCAGTCGCTTTTTCGCATGGTTCGAATTCGGTATTAAGAACTTTCAGTTTTGTGGAAATGAGAATCATTTAAATACAGTACACTGCATCTCGACATCGCGATATCTCTTTTCAATTTCGCACTAGTCGAGATCAGGGCACGACAAAGTCATGAAAGTTCTAAATTTCGTTTTCAAAGAATGCAGATTCGTATTTCTAGCAATCAATTCGTGCAACATTACCGTTACCCTGATCACGTGCGGCTGTTTTGTTTTGTTTTGTTTTTTCGTTGTTGTTTCCATCAGAGTCTTCTAAGCTGCCAATTTCTTGGCTTTTTAGGCATCCGGGCAGGTTTGTCTGGGAGCGATTAAACCACTGGTTGCACTTGGCTGGTGTAAACGAAATCCAGTACCTAAATATCAAACATGTTTTCCTCCGGAACGCGCTCGCAACTGGGAAGCCATAGCAAATTTGAATGACGTTTTCACGCGTTTTTATGTGAATCAAAATATTTACACTTTCGATTGACAAAATCTTGAAATCGCAGGATCATTGCTTTAAATTAATAATACCTATTTTTGGTCTTTGAATTTTGATGTCGGTCATTCAAATTCGCCCCAACTGAATGAAAAATGTTACGAACACAGTTTTAAATGTAATCAATTTTTATTGATGAAATTCCGTACTCTTTAATAGAATCATAATGGTAAAATGGCAATGGGAAGGTCTATTAATCAAAAAAAAGTTAACCGTGTTAATTGCAGATAAAAGTAAAAATCAAAAAGGAATTACTTTTCGTCAACACACTCTCTTGTAAATGGATTATTCGTCTTCGAAAACAACTAGACAAAATATTCCGAGGGATTACGAAAACAGAGGAAAGAGGTGTAGCGTTTGACGCACATGATAATTTCGCCAATTTGACCTCATCAAGTATTCATAACGTGCTTTGTTGACAGGATAGACACACGTCCAAAATACATCATATTTTTCCGACCATCGTCAAATTGACGCAGAGATTTCATCGAACATACAATATACGCAAACAGACGAGTTCTCAAGAGGACAGTTTGGTATAGGTTGAAGTGCCTAGAAAATACTTAAGTTAGATTATTCAGAAATGCTACCATTGGTTCTAGGAAATTTAACCAAAAATTAATGACCGCTGTTAAAAATACAAATTATTAATATGAGGTTAAAAAAGAGAAATGTATTAAAAAATTTCCTCTTATGAAACGCCTTCTTTAATAACTTTTGTCTGACTCTATGGGCGTTTTCTCTCTTTTTTTTCTGACGACATTTGCGATGGATGCACTCCTGTTTCTTGCATTTTCTTTTTTGCCATCTTGCTTTATGTTTGCCCTAATTTACAGTAATTTATGTCTGTGTGTTACCAAAACTCTTATCCCCACTGGCCGGCAAAATGAATTTTGAAAAAGAAAGTTCTGGATCACTTCGAATGCCTTCGATCGAGTTGTACACGCGACCAATATTGTGTGGAGACTTCGTGATCGGAGGGTTGCGACCACAGGGCGAGGAAGCAAGGGCCGGCCCTTTCAGTCTGGACTCTGGAGCGCCAACCACGAGGCGATGGGTCTATTTGGGGTCCTCATGATGTCGACCCAGTGCTCTAGTTCCTCGCACGTCGACGACCATCCTAATTCCAGCTGGAAATGGATGAACACGGAGATCATAATCATATCAGTAATAAGTGGATATAGATGGTGGAACATTGTACGTTGTATTATGATAAAGCTCAGTAGGTGAACTTTCAGAAAAGTGCAAATGGCCTTTATAGTCAGATTTTTGATCTTTTTTTTTGGGAGGGGTCTGTTTGTTTTTCATTGTTTCAAGTTCATAGAAAAACAATTCGAATGGACGTATCACAGCTCCTCACACGGTTCACGAAGAAATTTAATTTAACTCGAGATGATCAAGCTGAATGTAGATTGGCAATTATGGAGCGCCATCTAGTGATCGATATTTTGGAATCGTGGCAACATCCGTGGGAACATGAGAAATGAGAAGGCAGTCTCAAGCTCGTTGCCTGAGGTATGGTATAATTCGCCAATTGTACAAAATGTACATTGTACTAGTACATCAGTGCCGCCCTCCACGTTACTCACCCGTCCTACCACGTGACCGCCCTTGACAACGTCCCGGTGGACGAGCGAGACGACGAAGGTGACGCCCTGGAGTCGGCTGTTGCCCTCGGGCAAAGTGAAGACCAGCTGATCGTTCCATGACGGGTCGTGTGTCTCCCGCACCAGGTGTGTTTTCTGTTTGCTCAGTCGCCAGTCGTTATACAACATTTCGATTCGCGTGCAGGAATCTAGAGAAGCAATAATAATAATGATAACCATCCTCATCGTCATCATCATCATCATCATCATAACCATCATCATCATCATCACCACCATCACCATCATCACCGTCGTCGTCATCATCATCATCATCATCATCACTTTTTGTGTTATCCTGAACACAACCTTGTGATAGTTTTAATGCAATATCAGTAAGTGTGTGATAATAATAAACGTACAAAAATAATAAATATAACAATAAAAGTAGGCCCTATATGTAAATCATGTCCCCTTTCAGAAACAAATGATAGCTTGGTCACAATTATGGTATACATTTTAGTATAGTTTTCTTTTTATCTTTATTTCTTAATCATATGGACATACCCGCTTCCCTTATTTGGTACCAATAAATCACCTGGTCTGAACTTCTATCCGTTCTCCTTTTCTCTTTCACGAAAACTGATTATCCGGGGCTTACAGCCGAACAAACTTGCTTTTATGTAGGTCCCATCTTGCTTCTCTTTGTTCAACCCCATTTCGATTTTGACCAGTTGTTGTTATAATTACTGTGTTATTATCATTTATGTATTTTCTTTATTTTTTTTTTCGTAATTGTTGACAAGGTAAAAGAATTTGTGCTGTTATTTTTCAATGTAATATTGATATACGGGAAGTGTGAAATAAATTGAAATCAAATTGAATTGAATAATCATGATAATTAATAATGATTAAGAATTAGTAATATGCGAAGCAACAGCTGAAAACGCACTTATTTTTCGATAACAGATAGTGAACGTTGGCCTTATGGATTTATCCCAAAATCTAAGCTCATCCACTCCTCATGTAGCATACCTGGGCCATCAGCTACCAAGAAAATCCACTGACCTGTTGGTCTTGCATAACGGTAATAGCGGTGTACTCGAAAGGACGGACGTATCTATAATGTTGTTTTCTTTTTGGAGCATGAACTTAGAAACGACTAAATAGAGACTATTGATCACCACGTTGATCAAAAGAAACAAACAAACAAAATATTTTGGGACCCAGCGCTATATCATAAGGGCTAAGGAAAAAACAGTCAGAATTTGATTAAGAATTACCAAGTGATAGCAGACCATTTGCAAGGGCCGCGGAACCGGGGCGGGGGGCTACATCCCCCCACCCCTCCCAGCTTGGAATAGTCACAAAAAAAAAAGGAATCGGAAAACCCAACCACGAGCACTGCCCGTGACCCCCCCCCCCCCCCTTCTTTCCCACACACAAACACACACTGACTTCTTAATGTTCTCCTTTGGGCAAAACATTGCTTGGAAATGTTCTTCTCTAGCTAGGTGAACATTCTAATGTAAACAAACACAGGGAACTATACCGTAATAAAATAAGGTTTAATATGCGTATACGTGTATTTATGAAACAAAATAATGTACAGTACTGTGCTGTGTATAGTTCTGCGTAGCTATTGGCTCTACTAGTGCTATGAAGATTCATGCTGAAGACATAAAATTATTATAATGAATTGTACTGTACAAAATATAATTTTACCAGGCCATCAAAAGATGGTGACTTTTGTTGTCGGAAATGTTATAACCTGAGGTCGTCTCGTGCAATTTCGAGGAGATTGTAAGTACGCTTCCCCGGGAGTATTTCAAACTCTTCGGATAGAGTGGTTCGCACGTCCCCCCCCCCCCCCCCTCCTTCAGCCCCTTGTTATAGTACCTGTAATTTGTGTAGCGTGCGTTTAGTGCGTGGCACACAGTGATATCCCATCAATATATTGGGAAGTTTGTTTTATTGTTGCTGTTGTTACAGTGGCGGATCCAGAGAGGGGCGCAACCGGCGCACGCCACCCCCCCCCTTTATTCTACGTTAAAAAGAAAAAAAAATGAAATGAAACCCGAAAGTGGCACCAGAAATTTTAGTTGCGCCCTCCCCCCCCCCCCCCCCCCCTTTACAGAATTCCTAGATCCGCCCTGTGTTGGGTAGATCATCAGAGTAGAGCAACTAGTGTCTCCTTGATTTTTTTTATTTAATTCATTGACAACCCCCCCCCCCCCCCCACCTCCTTAGTTAGTATTGCAGTCGAGGCAGGCGTGGGGTAGAAGATGCACGAGGATGCATATAATGTAAAGCCCCCATCCATCGTCTGCATCTATCTCCATGAGATGACTTATTATTGTACCGCCAAGCGTTTTTATGGCGCTGTCTCTATGGCAACCCACTTACGTAATGTTCCAATGATGGTGCTGCGTGGTAAATCTCGAGCCCCGTAAACAAGAAAAACGATGCGGTAGGAATCCGGCTGATAGCACACTGATAGATGAATGTCACCGAGTGGCGACTGGAAACAAGAGAGAGAAGAAACCAAGTGCAAAGTGAATAGCTCTGATTTGAAGGGAGTCCATTTCGAAATCTAAGGGTTTTTCTTTACATCATACTTAGAGAAACACTGATCGCTTCTTATGCTAACGTAAAGCAAACTGTCGGCCGTGGATCGAACACAAAGGTGTGAATGATAATTAGTTATTCAAGTCATCGAAATAGTAGTTTTCGTCAGCAAGCCTTGCCAGGAAATACGAATCGGAATTGTCTGTGGCAATGTAATAGCATAAATGCGTCTTCTTTTGAGTAGTGAAGCAGTCCTTAGCATCTTCTTTATTTATTGTTTAGCCTTCAATTACCGCTAATCCTAGCGGTCAGGAGTGTACAACAAAGGGGAAAGTAAAGGCAGAAAAGTATTATCTTTTGTGAACTATACAACTATAGCGACATTGATACTGGATACATTGACTAATAGATCTACAATAACCATTCTGTTCACTTGATTATTGTCAAATGGGTAAATTATACACTGCATTGGCATCTTATTTAGTTTATGCTTATTGTTTCATTCAGTTTTATAGTCATAATTATATTGTGCCATTATAACTATTATATACTCTGTATAATGCGACTACCTTACCTCGTTTACCTATAGACCACTTTCAGTAGTTTATGAAGGAAAAATAACAACAACAACTGTCAGGGATCCTAGTCTAATTTGCACACACGGATTATTTCATAATGCATCTTCTGATGACCCTAAATGGACAGATTTTGCATTTCGAAAAGTATGTGTAGTTGATAGGTGATTCTCGTTCTATTACAGCTTACAGCGAGATATCTATCGCGGATCGACGCATCTCGGAGAGGAACTTTCGGAAGACAAGTTGTTGTTTTTTCAATTTACTTTTTAGTTTCTTTCAATTGTCTGCTTATTTTTTCATAATCAAAAAGGCTCTATCTATCGTGAGAAATCAGACCTCTTCAAAGCTGTGAAGCCTGGCATATACGGTTTGGGTATTAGGGCGTTGAATACAATAATTTATTTAGTGTTAACGTACTCACGTGTTAAAAAAATGTTGAGTGTTCGACATTATTCTAATATGCAAAACATTTTAGCAGGTTTGGATACTCAACAGCCCGGCGTTAACTAATTGCAGTTCCTTAAGGCTATAATCCGTATGGGTTTTATTATTATTATCATCATTAAGCTCAGTGAATCTTCAATGACAAAATGGGCACAGAATACTGCACCACGGCTTCAAGTCAGGAAATTGATTATTGCAGTCAATCGGCATACGAGTTCTCATCCACTTTTGTTTGTTTGTTTTTCTTAATCTTTTTCTTTGTGGCTTGGGAAGGGGAAGAGGAGACAATGGGGGTTTTCAGTGCTGCGTCGCGTTTTTTTTTTTCCTGTTTCTGTTTGTCTGTATTTCTTTTATCTATAAACATCTTGGTCTTGTCTCGATCATAATAAAATAACATAATATCAAACATACCTGTTGGTTACTGGATTGGATGAAGTAAAGAGTCTTCTCGACTGGCTGATGAAGCTCGAGATCACGTAGAGGTAGACTGCAGAAAGCAGCCAGTGCTGGCCGCTGGCCCGGGCCGGCCCGGTAGACCAGGGTGAAACGCAGGGTGAGCTGCCACACGGCGGAAAAGGAAATGTCCTGGAGGATGAATTCCTCGTTCCAGACTGGATTCTATCGTGCAAGATTGAAGAGAGTTAGAGAGAGGGGAGTGTAGGAGGGGGGTGGGAAGGTATGTAAGGAGAAGGAGGAGGAGGGTGTGACGGGGAGGGGAAAAGTAGGAGGCGGATCGAAGAACATGAATGAGCACTGATGAGATACAAACCAAAGAGCTACTAACCCAGCTCTTTGTACAAACTCAACTGCCTTGTACATGAAATAAGAATGCATGATGTTTTGATGGGAGAACCAAGTGTGGCACAGTAATCACGACAACTGCTCTTAATCTAAGGACCAGTTCGATATCGCAAGTTTCATAAACATGTTGTAATATATTCCCGTTTTGCAATGAATGTGGTAAACACAACATCAACAATAGCAAAATGGGTACCGAAAAAAAAAGTCATCATTTTTTTTATGTCAGTGTCAGTTATTTCCATGGGTCAGAGCAGGGAGTCATCTCCGGCTGGGCTTTTATGGCGTCTGGTCTTTTCTTCCCCCCCCCCCCCCCATCCCCATATCCACCCCTTCTCTTTTGCTTTTTCGTTTGTATCTTCGCTACTCGCGCTCCTGTTTGAAAAAAAAATGCACTGAATCATTTTTATCGCTTTTAGCCTTTGCCAGCATACACAGGCGTTATAAAAGGAAACGGGGCAAAGACATCCCAATGGGAAGTAGCGATGGGACCCACTTAGTTCTTGCGATAAAATAACTGACATTTATTCCGTCTGCTGCACTGTGCACCGCCCAGCAAATGTGGGAATAAAAGTAATTGAGCAGCTCTTACACGATGCATTATGTTTTCTCATTTGCTTTGTCTTCCTTTGTTTTATCCCACTTGAGTGGTAAATTGCCATTGTTACCCCTGGGAGCACTATTTTCATCAACAGTAAGCTGAGGGGAAAAATCGCAGCATCACATTTTCTAGTAAGGGGCGATATGAACGCGATGTCAGTTTTGATATTTACTCTCTTGATTACAGTAGCACTTATAGTCATGATGATTCCTTCTATCTTTTTCTTTGTGGGTAAGTGTGTGCATGTGTGTGTGTGTGTGTGAGTGTGTGTGTGTGTGTGTGTGTGTGTGTGTGTGTGTGTGTGAGTGTGTGTGTGTGTGTGTGTGTGTGTGTGTGTGTGTGTGTGTGAATTGTGTGAGTGTGTGGGAATTGTATGAAATTTGAAATTCCGCAAATTTGTATGGATATTTTATGGTACAAATGTGGGAAGAGATTCGGGGTGCAGGAATATAATATAGACGGTGAATTTGTATTTTGTAAGCCCGATTATTTTTTATGATAGAAATAATATGAATTTAAAAAGGAAGATGTTCTTTAATCAAAATTTGCATGGAAAAGGAATTCATAATATCGATTACATATTAGATAACGATCATGTCAAGCCAGATGATATATCTTTTTAAATCTGGGTATGATCAGCATCCATTTGTTAACAATTATCAACAATTATTACCAGATGATTTTAAGAATGAAAGAATAATGAGAGGATGGTCATTAAATTGCAGCATAGAGATCTGTGGTTACGTTTGATTTAGAATTGAAGATTTTAGGGCAAAGAATACCATTAAGAGATGCAAATTCACGGAAATTGTATGATTTTCTTATTAACAATTTGCAAAAAAAACACAAATCAAAACAAATGTATGATTTGAAGACAAAAGTTGGTCAAAATAGTTTTGAGTTCACGGAAGAAAATAAATCAAAGAAGTATTTGTTAAATCAAGATCTACAACTCTTCGCAGTATGATGAACGCAGAGAATTTCAGTTCTGGTTATTACATTGTAAGAGCGATTTATTCTAAAGAAGAACTTTTGCAATTTGGTTTTGTACCAAACAGTGTGTGCTCTTTTGGCAACCAAGAAATAGAAACTTACGAACATATATTTTTGTATTGTCAGATAGTTAAAGTTAAAGTCAAAGTCAAGAGTCAAGTTAAGTTTAAGTCAAGACGTACAGTTACTTTACCATCCTTTAACACAAGTCAGAAAAGAATAGTAGAAAAAACAATGGAAAACGTGGCCATTATGAGAGGGAAGTTAGGTTTGCATTTAATTAAGTGGAAATACTTTAATTGTTAAAAAACATGATATTCGAATAGTTTAGTAAATGAAGTGCTTCAATATTCATTTGATTGACAGAGCGCGTATGGGGGTTTAAGATGTTACAGATTAGTTTTATAATGGTTCACATTTACATATTTTTATGACTCCGCTACGAAGTGGTGCCGGAAGCATTATGTTTTCGGGTTGTCCGTCCGTCCGTCCTTCCGTCCGTAATCAATTTTGTGGACAGCGTAACTAAAAAACCGTTTCAGGTATCCTAATGAAACTTGGTATGTATATGTATGAGTGGGCGAAGTTGTGCCTATCAACTTTAAGGTGCACATGCTCAAGGTCAAAGGTCAAAAGGTCAAGGTCAAGTGCTCAAAATTTCACTATTTCCCTCATATACATGCAATGTCAGAAGGTATTTTCTTGAAACTTAGTGTATAAATGTACTACCAAATAAAGATTCTCCAGAGAGAGTTTTGGGTCATGAGGTCAAAGGTCAAGGGTCAAAGGTCAAGTCAAAATATTGAAATTGTACGTTTTTCTCCATATCTTGCAAATTGTTCAAGGTTTCTTTGTAGAACTTAGTATATAATGCATGTACTGGCCGGCAGTGATTATCTAGGGAATTTGGGGGTCATGGGTCAAAGGTCGGGGTCAAAGGTCAAGGTGAACTCCTCAAAATGTCACTACTTCCCTCTTATGCATGTGCTACCTAACAGTGATTCTCTTTGGAACTTTAAGGTCAAAGGTCAAGGTCAAAAGCCAGGTTTAAATACTAATATTTTACCATTTAATACTGAAATTACACTTTTTCTCCATACCTTGTAAATTACTCTATTCATAAACTTATAAAAGGGTCAGACATGTCAGAAGTCAAGTAAAAATCCTCAAATCCCCAAATACCTACATTCTGACAATTTAGTCATTCTGACAGTTAAACCTTATAGTTCACGGAAAGTGAACATTCAGCACATTTGTGACAAACCTGTCATTTTGATATTTTGCCAATTATGTGAAACTGTCATCACACATTGTTAAGACATTGTACTATAGATCTATTACGAGAACCATGCATGCATTATGGCGGAGGCATACCAGTCGCCGTAGCGACATTTCTAGTACGTTTCTTTGTTTCTTACTGCTAACGCGTATGGTTTATGATTACACTTATTAGTACATTTTACAGTATAGGCATGGATATATAATGGAATTTATGACTAATTATAGTTGATTGAAGTTTAGGAAGAGAATGTGAACAGGAACTCTAGAACTGCATGAGGAGGGGTTTGGAGGTTATTTCTGTGTGTGTGTGTGTGTGTGTGTATATACGTGAAAGTGTGTATGAATTTGAGATGAGTGTTATGATCTTCGGGTCACGTAACGACTGATTGCTTTTCGTTTGATTAATCATTCTTGATTGTATATTGCTTCCATGCATTTACGATAAATGTCTTGTGTAAAATTATAGAAATTAAATAAGGATTCCTGAAAAACAAAAATGTGTGTGACCGTGTGTGTGTGTGTGTGTGTGTGTTTGTGTGTGTGTTTGTTTGTGCGTGTGTGTTTTGCGTGGAGCGAGAGATGTTTGTTTCTCCTTTCAAGTTGACAGTAATGAGTATACACGATGCTGGAAGATATTGCATTGTCAAAACTTCAAGTGCCACTAGGCAATCCATAGAGGCACAATATGTATTTCAATCGACGTCTCTAGCTTCGCCACGGGTAGCTCTTAAGATATTGATACGCTATGATAATAAGCATTAAGTCAACGCTCGTGTAAATAGTACAGGTTGATGAAACAATCGGCTCGTTGAGTTGTCGCGTATACTTTGACGGCCGCCAGAAAATCACGCCCCATGGCTTTTTTGCATGAAATTGTCATAACAAAAGCTGCATCAAGAAAATAAGCTCATTTTATGGATTTTCAGAATAACATCTCGTGATGCACGGGTACGTTACAAAGAAATGAAATGACAGGAGCCTGATGTGAATATCAAAAGCACTACAATATATAAACCCTCACAACGTTTCCAACCATTACGAAGATGAAGGAACAAATCTGACTGACAGACCTTCTGGCACACAGGAAGCTAAAAGTGAATGTGGCTGGATAAGAAATATTATAAGCTATTTTACACTACTTTCTGACATCATTCAAAAGATGAGAGAAAATGTGCTCATTTTTATTCTCCTGTGATTGACTTAAGCCCATCAACATGAAGGAAAAAAAATAAGGCGCTATAATAGTAATGATCCGAGAGGTTTGATTTCCAATCTCGTGAAAAATAGCAGATCAATTTGATATATATCCTACAGAGATTCTCAACAAGGCCACAGGCTCTCTGTCAATATGAATTCATCCTGGAAACAATATCGCAAAAGAACGACTTTCCGCAGCAGAATAATGACAGCTGAAAACCAAATAATTCTCCGCTTCGAGATGCTTGTCAGTTTTATTGATAAACTATACGCATGGACAATTACCACGAAGATAATCACCTTATAATGTAAACAGTGCCCTGTGAGATGATTATGATTGTGTTACCTTATAGAGGCATCATCACCGGAGAATTGCTCTCACCTCAGTCCCAATGACAAAATAATCCCTCCCATTGTCAATGGTGAATTTGTCCGCCAAAATACCACGTAGGAGTTTTACTGGGAAGGTGATAGCTTTCATGGATAACTGTCTACATGGTATCAACCTGTAAGCTTCTTACAATGTCATCAGGCAAATGAACGTCACTCTGAAGACATCATCTCTCAAAGAACAAACACACAACACACACAAAAAACAACAAGCAACATGAAAACGTGACATGTTTATCATGGCTTATTATTGCTTGATCAGTATAGTTTTGATCAGTCTATATACCTATAATACAATTGGTATATATGCACCATCAAAGAAACGACGGATTCAGCTTGATTTGTGTTTTTTACCTGCAGTTGTTGGGAGTTTTTGGTCTTGAAGCGTTGCCTTTGTCCAGGCAGTATACATCCTCTGACGTAGACAAACGGATTGACGCACGGCTCCGCTGCGTAAGGTTTGTTCGCTATTTCCAGCTCTTCCGCCTATACAGACAGAAGGAGAAAGTAATGATATCTGAGCTTTTTAATTTGCTAATGAATCAACACCGCACCTTTTTTGTATCTTTCAATACCATTATCTGGGAATAATCAGAGTAATTAGTCCGTCGATAAAAGAGCACGCGTGTGATTTCTTCAACATTGTTTGAACATGCATTAGTGTGCAACCTTATATCATCGTAATGAATTTTATGAAATGAAACTGACTACTAAAGAGTGAATGAATGGCGAAGTATTTTTCAGTACCTCTTTGCTTGGTCTTATTTAGAAAAACACTCTTTGTGAGCAAATACATCTTTATCATGACGAGTAATATAAGTTCTTCCAGATCATTAATTTATCAAAATAGTCGATGTAATCATATAACACGCAAACACAGACACAGACACAGACACACAGACACAGACACACAGACACACACACAGATACACACACACACACACAGACACACACACACACACACACACACACACACATACGCACACACATAGAGAGGCACACATGCTTCTTTGTATCTGCTTTAACGGTACCTTCAATTTGTCTTTTTTTTTCAATGAAAACACCAGACGGACTCAAATTCGTTCGAGATTTGTTCTCAATAGAATTACTATGACGACAAGAACATGGCTCCATTGCGCTACCTATACCGTGGTATATATGAAAATCACATCTCCGGCCCAACCCGAGTTAGAATTACTCATCAATTTGCTGACTTGCAAGGTATAATGCTGAAAGTGCGATGCCTCCACTCCTTGCTATAATATACACGGATACTCGGCTGTTTAACAGCAATGGGTCATGAACAAGTTTGAGAGATCTTTTTCCCTCTTGTTATCAGTATAATATATCTGGTTCATTTTAAAGAGGCGGGATTTTAAGACCAGACAACCACTAAACTGTCACGTGATCCATTAAGTAGAGTTGTGACTACTCTCTCTGTCTGTCTGTCTCTCTCTCTCTCTCTCTCTCTCTTCGTGGCAATTCAACAATGAAATGCTTCCCTTTCCATTTCACGAGACGAATATAAATCAGATTGAGTCGCTATATGTCGTGAAACAAGTTTGTTCATGCGTGAGTGGTATGTTAATCAGTAAAAAGCTATCTTACGAATAACATAGATCTATGGAGTGGACAATATTGCAAAGAATGTTATACGAGATAAGTCAAGAGTCATCTTTTTTGTTGATATGAGTTTTATTTTTTGCATGCACACAAAGAGATGACTTTCTTTTTTCAATTGAATTGTTCATGAACTGTAATGAGTTGATAGCGTGGACCATTTAATTTTATGATATAGACACAAAACAAGATCGTACCTTTGCTATCGTGACTATAAGTTGCTCATCTTGAGTTCTGTGACAGAGGCGTATATGAAGCTGTCCAATGGGTTCTGTTGTTGAAGGAGAAATCATTACAAAAGAAAGTTTGGGGTCTTTTTTTTCATACACGTACATGACAGTCAGTTGAATTCATGATTTTTTGTCTTGAGTTCGAGTGGAATGAAGAGCACCGTTTGAGACGGTTTTATGATGAAGAGAGAACTCTAACGGAAGCAGCATACGGTTTGATACTACACAGCCCGATATGGCAATCCTGATACGTAAAACGTACATGGTTTCCTCACTTAAAAAGTAGCTTCTTTCAATCTGGAAAAGTAATTCCTGTGAAAGTTAACTTACAGTTTTAACACAGTTGTAAATCACGTCTGACATGTATATATTTATACAGTAACAGTTCATTTTATCAATGCAGTACTATACCCAAAGGCAAAAAAGATAAATAAATAAACAGAACGATGTTACAAATTAGTTTAAAAATATCACTGGATAATCGCTTTTGACAATTCTATGTAATATTAATATGATTAATGAACGACAAGGACTTTTATCAAGTACTTCCATTGTACTTAAGTATAAATGTACATCATCATACATGATATCGCCCGTGCACATACGCATACCCAAACGGACATAGTATTACAACCAACGACAACAGCTTGCACACGCAAAGGCAGTGACTAAATAGGTTAATGGGACAGAGACTCACTACACACCTACACTTTCCGATGTCGTAGGAGGGACTGGAGAATTGGATATAAAGGGGAAAGGAAATTAGGGAGTGGAAAGGGGAACTCACGATCCGCTCCCAAGAGAAAGAAAGGGGGAGAAGAAGGAAGAAGAGGTAGAAAATAGATGGGATGGAAAGAAAGAGATGTCGAAGAACGAAAAGTCAATGAATAACTTGACAATTACCACTCCTGACAAGGATGCAATATTCAAGACGAAGAGGGAAAAAAAGAGACGGAATGAAAAGTAGACCGATGTCATGGAGCTGTTGGTAAAGTTGATGCAGTCAGCTAGGTTTCAGTTTTACAAGATATATGGACAGGATGATATAATATTATGCGCATTTTATGATTATGTAGAAACTCTGTAGACATGCACTGTCGAGATAAAATGCTTTAGAGTAGTAAAGTTGGAAGGAAATGATATCCATTGAATCTGTCTGGTAGACTTGAAAAGGTGATATACAAAATGTGTTCCGGTCTTTGATCTTTTAAAGGATTTAGATTCAAGTGGTGAAAGCTTTAGATTAAAAGAATATTTTCATTAAAAAGATCAACAAAGCGCACGTTATATTCTTCACCCTCAACCAACTTGAAGTCCACTTTGGCATTGAAAAAAAAAATGATAGGATTAAAAGGAAACATTGTGTCCGTCTACTCACACCCACACAGACACACACACACACACTCGCCCACACGGATTTGATATTGATAAGGATGCCGCTGGAGAGGAAAATCCAGAGATGAAGGGATGATTGTCCTCCTCCTTCATCCCACTTCACAAAGATACACTACCCGTATAGAGTCAATGTCAATGATTTAGGATTAAAAGATTTCAGTACTGTTAATAATTACATGTAACGAGAAGGATGTCAATGATTAGGTCTTTGATCATGCCGATTGCTCGTTTGAGGATGGAGACACAACAGCCAGTGAACAAGGACGACGAGAAAAGGGGACTGAATGATGATAACTTCTTTTGCATCAAGCACCGAACGTACTACTATCATGCAGAGGCAAGCACAACCTGTCACAAAGTTACGGAAACTAAACTTCCGCTGACCATGTCTTCTCTCTCTCTCTCTCTCCTGTCTGTCTATCTATCTTGATATATATATATATATATATATATATATATATATATATCTTCCTTTCTTTCTCGCAAATGTGTTCTTCTACCTGTTCCTAAAAAAAAAAAAAAAAAAAAAAAAAAAAAAAAAAAAAAAAAAAAAAAAAAAAAAACTTGTCCCGGAAAAAAAAAATACCTTCACATTTACCTGGCTTTAGAAGGTTGTCTGCTGACGCTGATCTGTTCCGGGCTCCATCTGACGTAGGGGAACCCGACTGGCCAGAGGAAGCCGACAACTTTGGTCTGGTAGGAACACTAACCGCTCTCTGTTAAGGTAACGTCATATCATGTCAATCATAACTATTGTATACGATGTGTTGAGAAGTAACCTATTTGTTTTGTGTTGTTTACTTATTTCCACAACAATCGATGTTGAATGTTTAAAAAACGTACAAAAACTGTTGCTCCAATCACCGGGGTTGAGAAAAAAATGACACAGATCGAAATAATATAAAGAGCGAATATACGAATATGATTCAGGTTATGTTGAGATGTGTATATGTACGTTCCTATTGCCTAACTGATGCATTATCTTACTATGGCGCAGTGAGGAGCGTAAACGGATATCACATCCTTATCCGCTTTAAATGAATTCATATCGTTTGCCGGTCCCCGAAAGGTGATCCAGTACGTGTTCACTACATTGCATTGCATCGCAGTGTTTTCGTGTAGAGGAGTGATTTTATTGACCCCTGATGTCGGACGCCACTCTGGTTGGGCTTCATCACGTAAATACCTAAATCGAGGACGAATGCACAACCCCAAAGCGCAATACCTCTGGCCCTTTATTGCGACTTGAGAGGCTGAGACAAAAACACACAATGCACGGTTCATCAGGTACGAGGCGCGACGTGAAGTGACTGCGCGTTCTGTGGGGAAACTTTCTGAAAGTGCCCCCCATCCCCACCCGTCCCCTACCCCTCTCCCACACACACACACACACACACACACACACACACACACACACACACACACACACACACACACACACACACACACACACACACACACACACACACACATGCATAGAGAAACTCCGCAGATAAGAAAGCCATTTAATCCGAGGTTGCTCCGAAATTTGAGGATTGACAATAAGCAAATTAAAATTGCTAACACTTTTAAACACTAGTATTACTTTAACAACCTTAGTCCGCGTTTAGCATCCAATAGATCTAGTTTGCATACCACCCATTATTTTTACCAATAATTTATTATTAGATAGAACACCTTGCAAAAGTTCGTTAGTTTTGTCCCTATACCAAAGATGAATGGTGTAATGTGCCATAACATTGATATTGATATCTTACTCTATGTGTGTATTTCGTGTACATACACCGTAAAGCAGTACGAAAATATATGTATGGTATGATAATGTAAAAATAAGATTATGATGGGTACACATCCCAGTTAAGTTCTTCTAATCACAAGGGTTTCCTGTATTGTTTTCTCGCTTATTATAGATACGTATTAATGTAGTATGAAATACAATGACGCTATTTTCCTTTAAGAACTATGTTATTGTATCAGGGACTGCATTGTAAAGAAATTGGCAATTGCTATATTGACTTGTATTTTTCACTCTTTTGTGCATACTCTGTATCCATTTGTTTATCTACTTGCAGAAAAAAAAGCAAATACAGAAAGAAAACTGAACTAAACCAAACGAAAAATGCAGCGGCTGTACATAAGGAATTCGCTGCGGGCACTTTCATATGCACGGTAATAGCACATTCTCTGCAAACGTATACGAGTTTTCCGTGCATAATACGTTTATTAGATATATCATACAGGAAGTACTTTTCGAAAGAATGGGGACGCGGATGAAGCCATTTTTGTGGATTGCAGCAGGAAAGAATAAATGGATATTGTCGGGATAGTCGTGGTATAGTGAAATTGAAATTCAATGTCAATGCACTCAGGATTTCAGATCTAATCAAAAATTGACCTTAGTTCATGCACGGAGAACACGGACTATTCAGCTCCATTTGCGACTGCAGGTGCTTAACGGTTGAATACAGTATTACGTTAAACTTTCAAAGAGATCTACATAGATCCTTACGACCCGCACTAAATGAAGATATAGCTGTTGTTCCACCTCTTAATGTAGAATGACATGTCTGAATTGCGGTGAAGCGCTGGCATAAAGAGTGTCACATAAGCCGCTGTCACACAGGCAAAAGATCGAGAAGTTTAACGTCGCGATCTTTACGATCTCGAAGTTTTGTCATTGTGATCGCGGCTTATGTAGTGCATTTATGATTTTGTATAGTTCCTATCATGTACAAGTTTTGTGTAAACAAAATAATTAGATGTTGTTTCATTTGCTAGTATATAGAGCTACAGCATGATGATATATTAAAAATGTCTGCAAGAGATAATATTATTTTGCTTGTGCTTGCATAATGTTATCCCTCTACTATACCACAATGATTTACTTTCAATTCGTTTGATGTTGAAAGAGTCTCCCGTTATTTTTTCAATCATAAAAAACTAGATATATCGCTACGGCGACTGATATGCCTCCGCCATAATGCATGGTTCTCCTAATAGGTCTATAGTACAATGTCTTGACAATGTGTGATGACAGTTTCACACAATTGGCAAAATATTAGAATGACAGGTTTGACACAAATGTGCTGAATGTTCACTTTCCTAGAACTAGGTTCAATTGGATGAATGATTAAAATGTCAGAGTGCAGGTATTTGGGGAACTGATGATTTTTACTTGACTTTTGACCCTTTTATAAGTTTATGCATAGAGTAATTTTCAAGGTATTGAGAAAAAGTATAATTTCAGTATCAAATGGGAAAATAGCATTATCTAAACCTGGCCTTTGACCTTTGACCTCACAGTTCCAAAGAGAATCACTGTTAGGTTGAACATGCATAAATATGTAAGTTTCATGATGATACCTTGAGTTACTTTTGAGATATGGAGGAAAAAGTGCAATTCAGCTTTTCACTTGACCTTTGACCTTCTGACCTTTGACCTTTTGGCAAGAAACTTCCCACAGAATATATATTGGGTAATACATGTATACATCAAGTTTAAAAAAAAAAAACCTTCAGGCATTGCATAAATATAAGGAAAGTAGTGATATTTTGAGGAGTTGACCTTGACCTTTGACCCCTGACCTTAGAACCATGACCCCCAACTTCCCTAGATAATCACTGCCCATTGGAACAAGCATATATACTAAGTTCCATGAAGATACCTTGAACCATTTGCGAGATATGGAGAAAAACATGAATTTTCAACCTTTTTTCACAAAATAACCTGACCTTTGACCTTTGACCCCGTGACCCTAAATTCCAAACGAAGTATTATCCGCCCAGGATATACCCTCATAACAAGTTTGATGTAAAACCACCACACGGTTCTTGAAATATCGACAAAAACAAAACGGGACGGACGTACGGACGGACGGACGGACGGACGACCCGAAAACATAATGCCTCCGGCCACTTCGTTGGCGGAGGCATAAAAATGGTGTAGTTTATGTTACATCATACTTTCAAACAAAGTGAATACGGTGGATGGGGTCAAGCAATATTGTCGGAAGTTTTTCGCACATTTTCCTTTTTCGTTCTTTTTCAAATATCAACATTGCCTCCTGAGCATTATAGCTTGCACCTCGTTTTCTAATCTTTCGTCAACAATCATGACAGTGGTCGATATCATTTCGTTTCGACCTTTCTTCGATGACGTTGCATGCCGTATTATACATGATGATCTCTTTCACTTTTCTTCCTGTGTGATTCTCACTCTCCTCACATTTCATTCAAAACGCCTTCGCCTTTTACGCTGGCAAAGATTTCCAAAGGTTGCATATAATATATTCTTCTCTCACAATGACGTACCCCCTAGGCTAAATCTTTTGAGAGATAGTTTATGAAGACAACAGCCTCTCCTAGAATAAAAAACGAAAGTTTTGACGCTTGTCATCTTCTTCGAGAATGATTCTTCTTTCGGTTAGGGTATCGAGCGAAATCAATCTGAGATAGAGCGCATACATTTGCTTGAATCCTCCAAGAGGAATGAGAAGGCCTTTATGACGACAAAGGCTCTTGTCTCCCGCTGACATTTTTGGGACACATTATTTTTTTCTATCTAAAAATGCACGCAGCTGTCACGATGAGATCGTATTTTTTGTAGGTGTGCCAACAGCTAGGCATTTCACGTAATTCGACCTTTCGTAAAGGGTCGAGTATATCACCTCTCTCCCACTCTTTCTCTATATATCTCTTTCTGTCTGTCTCTGTTTGTCTCTCTGTCTCTCTGTCTTTAGATATGATATATATATATATATATATATATTCTCCGCTATATTCTCTCTATACATGTATACACATATAATATTACGGTATAAATACTTAAAGGAGAAAGAGACAGAGAGAGAGAGAGAGAGAGAGAGATAGGTAGAGACGATGCATATGCTTTTTAGATCTCACTTGTCTGTTTATTTTTTTTCCAGTGGAATATCATGGTATACCGAGGTATATACTGCAGTCGATACGTGTATTCTAGAGATCGCTAGCACGTCGTCAGGAGCATTTCACTTGCAGCTATGCAGATTACGCCATTTGGTGTACTCTTTATGTAAATTTTGATTTATATAACTTTTGATGGTTTTCCATCTTCGTAATTATCTTCATGATTATCCATACATCGTTAGTATATCTCTTCAATCGCATCTTACCTTCGTCTTCCATCTGAATGTCTTCTTCACAGGCTGGTGTCCGTTCGACGACAGCGGCGCCACTCCTTCCGGTATGTCTTGCATTTCCGGCGCTGAGATCTTTTTCGACACTAAGATATAATTATTTTAAAAAAAAATCATTTAAACATGATTAAAGATTTAGATAAAGAGAAAGGCAGAATACAAGAAGACGGATTAAAGGATATATTACGAATGATAAGATAAACAAACAACAAAGAGTGTTTAAATGTTTTTTGCTTATGCCATGATAATGTAATGTATGTATATCTTAAATTATGTATGTTATTATATTGCAATTGTATGGTCAATGATTAAATGATGACATTGATGATAATGATGATGATGATAATAATAATTATAATGATAATAATAATAATAATAATAATAATAATAATAATAATAATGATAATAACAATAATAATGATTATTATTATATATACATTAAACAGCATACGTATGTAAAACTCAGATATAGACAGAACAACTGCAAACGATCATTATCTATTATTATCATACAGCCTTTTCATAATGGGCCCTACTAGAAAATACTTTCAGACATTGCCCTTATTGTTTCGCAAGGTGATATGAAATTACGGACCAAAACGACTTGTCTTGTTAATTAATTTTCAAGGACACGCAATACGCAGTAATGTATCAGCAACGAGTGAACTCATTTTGTTTTCTGGTTGTTTGTTATTTACAAAAGTTATATCTCACTTCGTCCTATTCAATAGACACAACAAGGAATCACTGTGCCTTGTTCCTTTTTAATTGAAGAATTATCCTCGACATGATACAAGACGCAGGCTTCTCCGTACCATACCAGTCTGAGGTATTACGTAACAACATTGTATAACAAAATGTCCCCCGGACGAAATGATTGTATTTGTATGTCGGAATTGATAGTTATACAAAGATACCACTTATTGCATGATTACATATAACATGAAGCTCTTTTTGCTCAAATGCCATACAATGTGCACCCTGATGATGCGAACAATTTCTGAAATTATCTCCCTCGGTGACCAAACACAGTGAATGCGTCCCTACAATGTGTTGGGGTGTAGAGCGTTCATGGTCGACCCATCGCAGCTGTCACCCCAGCTGCACTCTGTGCCGTTGGGCATGAAGATCACACCGCTGAGTGGGCGTGAGAGAAGGTTTTACGCTCCTCTTTTAAGAAGGGGAAAAAACGCTTTGCGCGATAGAAAAGATAGAGCAATAAGAATGCACAAACATATCTCGATGCTCTTTATTGATACACGCGCGTAAGAAGGAAGAGAGAGAGACAGAAAATGAGAAACAGAAAAATACTGAAAGACAGACAGACATAAGTAGAGTGACGCTGAGAGAGATGAGATGAGAAAGGTAATATGCATGTACTAGTCGTTCGTGTTGCTCCTGGAACGTGATAGCGTGCACATCGATTGGATTAGAGCACGCCACGGGAAGGTTAATACGACAATGAGCACACTGTGGCAAGGATGACAGCTTCATGCACTGGAGCTCGAAATACCAGAGGTTGGACGTCTAGTTCTTGTGTGTTTCGTTTGATTTCTTCTTTTTAAATACACACTTAGTCTTCTAAACTCCTTCTTCTTCTCCCTTCTCCCATCCTTCCCTCTCCCTTTCCCTCTCTCCCCCTCCATCACTCACTCTGTTTTCTCCCTCCCTCCACGACCCAACCTGTTTTAAAATTGAATGATTTAGTGAAAGGCAAGTCTCCCTCGCATGTGGTGCTTGTGTCTCCAAAGAAAGGGGCGAGATATTCACACATGGCTTGGCTTACTGTCACTCGTATCGCGTCTCCTCCAGATCAAATTAGTCCGAAAGTAAGGGATTGATCTGAAAGCCGAGCAAAGACGTGAGGGAGAGTTGGGAGTCAGTGGAAGGGGGCAGAGGGAGCATGCAGACGGGGGTCGCCTACCACGATTGGATGCAGCGGGACAATTGAATTGAAATCCCATCTACGCCCTGCAAAATTCAATGCTTTTCCCCATCCCTCATCAGTAGCTCTCATAAGAACATCCGAGGGCAGTTTACATCAATGATGCATTCCTTCAGTTCTTCGGACACATCACCCAGCCTGAATGGATGCCCATGCAGCTCTCCTCGTACGGAAAATCACCCCGGTCGTACGCGGTGATCCCAACCGTTTAATGTAGGTTTCTCCAAGCGTGTTCATTGAGGCAGCATGCGTGAGTGGGCCAGGAGGGGAGTCGTTCCTCTTGTTAGTATCCATACTGTTCGAGCAGTTAGGCTTTGGAGACTTTCTTCCTTTCAGCTTGCCTCTGTGATCTGAACTGTTGAGACATCCTCAGGATTAGATTTTGAAGAAGTCCATGGCGAAAGCAAAGATTTGTAAAACGTCCTTCACATACTTGACACAGAAAACAACTCTGCAGTTGCTTTTGACCGTGACAAAAATCTTCAGTATTTTTCTATTTCTTTGCGTGTGTTCACTTATTCTACATGACACTATTCTTTTTTCAGATAGAAATGATGGCATTTTCTTCCTGCTGACAAAAAGACGCAAAAAGACAACTTGATAACACAACGTCAGAAATTCTATCCTACGATTGCTTGCAAAGTCCTAGAAAAAAAACACAAAAAAAAGAATGTGAATGAAATCTAATTGACAGCAATAGATTTCGCCTATCTTCACTGACAGACACAAAATTATTACAGAAATTTAGGGAGTATTCAGCTCACGTTTCATGCACGGTAGGTATCTAGGAAGTCTATTGTTACGATTCATTTCCTATAAAGTTTTCATCTTCTTTTTATTTTTCTTTCTTTTTTGGTTATCATTCATGATAGCGCTTTTTCACCTTCCTTTCATTCAATAGTTAACGAAACAGTCATTAGGATATCAGTCAGGCAAAGTTATCGATTCACCACCACACAAAAGAATGGAAGGCATCAGGCTTTCTATTACGTTCTACTACCAGCGATCAAGACCCAGCGATTTTTGCCAGGAATGAATGGAATCGGTACAAAAGACATCAGGGCAGGAATCAACTGGCTCTCATTAGCGGACGGTAAGGTGAACGAATACAATAGACGAACGCCTGGCCAAAGCTGCCGCCATGTTATCAGATCTGGCGAGCTGGATAACATGTGACACACATCGATATCCATGGACACTATGTGGAAGATATTTATATTCAGCGTGCGTATACTATAAAGACTTTCCGAGATCCTTTAGCCGTGATTTGATACTGAATATGTTTCTAGCCCTCTCTCCCTCTCGCTATCTCTCTCTTATCATTTCAGCGGCAAAAAGATGGAAAGGGAGATATTACACCCTAGGCCGACAAAAAGGGATTGACATGACTTAAGATCATGGGGAGATTATGCCTCTATTAAAGCAGAGCAAAATACAAGGAACTACGAGAAAAAGAAAACAGAGGAGCTTATCAGTTATCAGACACATGCACGTATATAAGCAAAGAAAGACGTGTTTAAAGACAAACGATGTTCATGATGGTGAAGATGATGATATTAATAACATTTGATCGAATGTCGAGAAGATTAGGAGCAGAAAAATAAAGGGAGTATAGAGCAGTGACTACTGATCTTTTGATTTTAGGCAATGCCGGGGTCAATGGACTTTGAAGTCATCATAATCCAATTAATGTTTTAAATGATTTGTCAATAGGAATTCGACCCGAATCAAAGTGACATGATTAGAAAAAGGAATGAGACAGGTGCAACGTCAAGATGGTGTGCAAATAATACAATGGACTATGATTATGATTTAATATCTTTTCATTGATATTCTTCAACAATGCTATTGTCGTTGTGTTCTTTTTTTATTTCTTCAGACAGGCCAAAGAAGCTAACATTCTTCTTAAGTCACTTGGACTCTATGGATTCTTTGAGTGAAGTTATTAAATGGATGAGGACCTACGCTCACAAATATTCACATTAATTTGGCTCTGGTAGACAACGAGCTCACATTCGTTCAAGAAAAAGCGGCAGGGGATTTTGATATCATATTCCATTTTCTCGTTCTTCCTCTCTCCCCGTCATCTTTTATGATAAGACATATCTCTCTGTATTTATCTATTCATTTATGTATTCATTTATTTATTTGTTCATCTATCTATCTATCTATTCATCTACATCCTTCTATCTATAGTTATCTATATCTATCTATCTATACATCTATCTATCTATCTATCTATCTATCTATCTATCTATCTATCTATCTATCTATCTATCTGTCTGTCTGTCTGTCTGTCTATCTATCTATACTTTTCTATCTATATATATCTATCTTTATATCTCCCATATGACAAATGACTTTTGGAATACCGGTATCCTTTACTTTGTTCGTGGCATTAATGTAGATCATGCAAAACTCTTGATTTTTGACACAATTTTAAATCAAACTTTAGAATTTGCATCCCAAGTATGGTGCTTTGCTTTGCATCTATTCTGAATGTGCTTTCCAAACTTTCTGTATGATAGAGAGTGCGTGGTAAAAGTTCATGACTCATATTTATGGAAGTACAAATTTCGTTTATGAATAACTATGGATTATTTTAATGTTATTTCTAAAATAGAAAACTAATTCCTTGTTCAAACTTCGATTTCACACCAAGGTCAACTGTAGCGCCAAAACGGAAAGCCAAACTCGCCCTTCGATGCTGGTAATGCTGAGAAAAATTCTCCATCTTGATCGAAAATATAGATTTATCACAATATTGACAACCGATGAAGCCCAACAGCCACACAGCGCAGTATCAAAGTATATTGCATGCAATAGAATGAAACACTGACGCCTTGTGATGCCCTCGTCCTTTACCATGAAGCAATATATATGAGGAATTGGAATATACCGCTGTTCTCTGTAGCTATATACCTCCTCCCTTTCTGTACCTCAGCTCCCCTTTAACGCTTTCAGTGCTGCCACCTAAAAACCCCACTAACGCTGCGTGCAACGAGCTTTTCGAGAGTAAATGACCGAGTTGATAAACCCATTCTCACGCCGTGTGCCTCCGAAGCATGACATTAGGTCACGGAGTTAACGAGTGCTCGTGACCAGCATATTCCCAAATGTTTGTCGGACTATGTCGGAAGCCGTTTATTTATTTTTTCTCCTGAGAGATTTGCATCCATAAATAGCGTAAAAGGGGAAGGTGACGCCAAAGAACATGATATAGTCGTCATAATCATACGCATTTTCTTTTTAACTTTGTACATATTATATATTATCATATATATATATATATATATAACCATTATACATTATAATCATGCGTGTTTATGTGTGTGTGTGTGTGTGTGTGTGTGTGTGTGTGTGTGTGTGTGTGTGTGTGTGTGTGTGTGTGTGTGTGTGTGTATGTATGTATGTGTGTGTGTGTAGAATAGTCATGAGAATGCTATGATAACGCATCATACACAAACACACAGTTACGGACTCACAAGGGTACTAACCGAATCTTTGCGTAAGCAACAATTTGACGAACTACAAGATGCACTATAAGACAGTTGTTGATCCGCCGAAATATGGCTCATTAAGGAAAATGAGTTGAGGTAGAAAATATTTGAGGAGACGTTCAAACCCAATTTTTCTTTTAAATTGAACATAATGGAAACAATGTTGGGTCAACACTCTATCTAACAGTTTTAGCATTTTATGCAATGGGCTTCACACTGATATTTTTCCTCTGTAGCGGGATCATTTTTGCGCGGAATAATGGCACTCGCCATCCCAAATATCGACTCATATGCTTGCATTTGGTACTTAATTCTTCAACGTGGTTTGTTTGGCAAGCTTGCCATGCGGCAGATGCGCTCGCGGAATTCCGCATTAACGATCCAAAATCGGGAATACTGTAAGACATTAGGTGAAAAAAAAGGACAACAAAATAAGGATGGCGGATTTTGGAAAACAATCCCGTGCTAAAACTGAGTCCGTGGTCTGTGGTTTAGAAGAGCGCATCAGTACCTGGAGGATTTCAGGTCGTACCTTTGTGTGTGATGTGGCTTGGTAGACGGGTGGCCTCTTGGAGAATGCGGTCAAACACTCGACTCGACGAATTTTTCCTGCTCACGTCCTCTCGGGAACCTGACATTTAGAAATAAATCGACAAAAAAAAAAAGGAAGAAGGAAATTGGCTTTCTCCGTAGTTTTGGCTTTCTTCAAGTTATAGAGTCCAGTTTTTGTTCTGTTTTGTTTTCTCTTAAATCATTTTGACTCACCGTATTAACTATAATGACATGGATAATCCCGTAGCATGAACATTTTGAGCTTTCGCCAACTTTTGATATGCTTCTTGGTGATTCCTTCAACAAATTGTTAAAGAACTAAAACTTCTGTGATATGTATGTACAACAAGATGTCGGGAAAATAATGGGTGGCCCCAAAATACCACGAGTGTCTCAACATTTTGAATATCAATTTAATTTCATGAATTGTTGAAACATTTAATAGTACCGATGCAATATATTCAATTATTATATGGAACAAAAAATATACGCTCGAACAATAATTACAGTAAAAGCTTGTGTAGCCTACTTCTGACACGGATTTTTAAATAAAAACAAACAAAAAACCCGAAAAAACTCCTTCAATTTTCATTCTTTTCTTCATTCGAAATATTAAGAATAATTGTCCTCTTAGAGATGCTCTTCAGAAAGCTATCATAGCTTATCATAACGTCTTGAATTGCATGTGTTTTTTAAATACGAAATTTTTTTCGTAACCCCGTTGTGCCACTTATTATGATTCAAATTTGAATGCCTCTATACAATAGGAAGAGAATCAAGCACCAGAAAGCTATGAGACATGAACAGCCGACGATCAGCAGTTTGTCATTCAGTTGGACCAATTGACCCTTTAAGAGAAATATATATCAAAATTCTAATTAAAACGAAATACGGAAATTACGTCAGCCTATAGCAGTTATCCACAGGGTACAGTGGTAGGCACGAGATAATTTGGATGTGGCAGAACCAAATGAATCAATGTAACTGACAACAGAGAACTTCATAAGCTTTCATTATATTATGGACTATTTTATGCGAGATTGGGAACTGGACACATATTTCTGTTTGCGTATTCACCATTGCTGTGCAAGGACTCATAGAAAGGTACCTAAATACGCACTTTATACTTCGAACCATGATGAAATAGACATGTTATTCTGCATGACAACAAGTACCGCATAATGGTTATGTGCCTGCCCCTTTAAAGTGGCGGCAGAAAGCGTAAACAAACACATAAAAATAAATCGAATGACACTGTACGAAATGCATTGCACCTTGGTAATCATTACTTTCTCTGAATCATCAGACTACCGATGAGAGATGGATTGTACGGGTGATTTTGTTTCTTTTCGTCCAACAGGTAAAATATGAAAAAACGGCAGCATCGGGGCGATGCCAGAGATGCGTTTGATGAAGAGGCGCGCATTGTAGGAGCACGCTGTACATGTTTTGGCGAGTGAACAACATGGGGATTGAGTAACATGGAGGGAGCGGAAATGTACGACAAACTGTCGTATTGACACCCACCTCTCCGCTAAAACATGACACCGTGGTACAAACATTCAACCTTTCGTTGGCAGACTTATCAGAGTCCCTAGCTGCGTAGGCTTTTTTTTTCTGTTCTCTTTTTCAGAAATGGCAAGCTAGAAACCACTTCAGGTTACACTACTGACAATATAAGTCATACAGGAATTCAAACCTTGACGTCAAATATAATAAAGATACGAATGTCCTTTATCTGTAGCAAACACAATTTCACAACATTGCTGTTGTATAACCAGCAATGTCGATGCCTTGCACAAAACACCGGATTTGTGTCGAGCAAATGATTTGGGAGAATTTTGATAGCATTTTGTCGAAAACCTGGATATTGTCTCATCAGGATATTGAAAAGCATTGACAATAAAATTCTGGAGAATGTTGCTATAGTCGTAGCTCGAAAGTTGAAATATATTAAACGATTACACGGGGGGGGGAGCCAATACATGTTGTCAGACCTAATGTATGAGAAATCCTTCACAATTTAGTGGAATAAACGTGAAGAATGCTCTAAAAATACCCGTCGCTAACGTACTTTCCGTGTTCTCTATACAGACACCCTAATCCATCTCAGTGTCGTGGTATGCCTCATCTTTCTGTCTATTCAAGTGAACATGTCCATATAAAGCACGATCTTCGACATCAAATTGAATAGTGAATTATAATTATCTAGTTCATTTGTGACTGTCTTATATTTCAGTGGTATCACAATTACATCTTAATGAATCACTACAGGGACCCACAGGACAATAACATGCCAGACATGCAAGATATTATTGTAAAGTCACTTGCTAACACATACTTTCCACAGTTTATAGCATTTTTTGTTGTTGCTGAGAGTATAAATTTGAGAGGATTATTGAACGAGACGCTACGATTGTAAGTATCATGCGAGTTCCCAGTAAACAATAATGATCGAATTAAGAGAATACATCACTTAAATAATAATACCTAGACATAGCTGTTTTAACCTCTCACCAACAAGTTTTAATCGTCAGGATTTTAAGACGTGGGTGGATCCTTTACTCGGAGGCTATTATGTAATGTTGTATCAAAGTTCAATCTTATTTCATTCTTTTTGATCTATATACATGACATAAATTCAAAAAAAAAAAATAACCTGCACTGGCTGGAAGGAAATCTTTAAAAAAATTAGGGGAAAAATGCTAATTCTTTTGAGACTTACTTAGCAAACAAGTGATAAATAACGACCAGGAATAGATTAGGATGCAGGAAAAACAGAAAAGATCAGGGTATGTCATACTAGAAAATAAGAAGAGGGTAATCAGCTAGTTAGACAGCTGCAGGCAAAGTCACATGCATGGTGGTGTGTCCAGAACGGCAGAGGAAGCTGGCTCACTCTGGGGAAGAGAAGACTGGTTTTCTGATTACAGTGACGTTGTGACTAAAGATATGGATTGAATAGGGAACAAAGGAAAACCTGGAACAATTCGGAGTGTACTCTGGAACATGAAGGCGAATACCAGAGTTACTGAAGCTGTAATAGGTATGGAATGGATGAGTCGGATTATTCTTTCGTTTTGTGTGTGTGTGTGTGTGTGTGTGTGTGTGTGTTTGAACTTTCAGAGAGAGTTTGTTTCACAAAGAGCAGATTAATTGGAGAAAGATCTTAATATATCAGCCGCTGAGCGATCTTCTTCGGTCTTTTTAACCTCTTGATGTTATCTTTTGCAAGGTTGCCAGAGGTACATAACAAATGAAAACGAAAACAAAACAAAAACAAAACAAAAAAGGGGTGAGAATGCTATAATCACCACGAAATTCTTTAAGTTTCGTCAAGAAGTACAAGCTTTGATTTGTCTTACCAGAAACTAACTCTGTGAAATTCAGTCTATCGCTGTACCAAGTACTCATATTCAGAAATATGATCAATAAAAGTGATTACGTATACGTATAATCAACGGTTCATGTTCGGTAGGTTCGTATGCAGTATCTCCCCATCTCAGAATTTCGTTCTCAAGTGTTTTCAACTATATAACACAGTAATGTGGCACTTTTAATATGTTTCCCATTAAAAACAACAATAATTAGGAGAACGTCTGTTGAGACGTCTACGATCTTTAAAAGCAAAATGTTGTGACAGTTACAATCAGTTATATAATAATCAATATGCTCCACGCCTTCAAAATAAACACTCTGCCACTGGATGCGTCACACCTAATCACTTCGGAGACATAAGTATCTCGCGATTACAGTCAAGAAGTTTGTTTTTCTCATCACTTTATTTTTTCATCTTTCAATACTTTTACACATTTATTAAGAGTGGGTGTACAAGAAAGATGCCTATCTCCTAATAAAACTAGGCAAAAAATGTTTTTTACATTTCTACATGGTTTACCTGACTTTAAATCGAGGATCGTGATTGCGAATCCTTCGAATGACTCTAATAACTGAAAACGAGAGTATAATTGGGCAGCAGAAATTTGTTGTATTCAGAATTTCAGCAAGATTATTCGAAGTTAATGAGACCTCCTGAAGTGTAAATAAGTGACAACGTCACAGCTTGCCAACTCCGGCCTTATTTTCCACTGCGTGATTATCAAAATTTCGCAGAAAAAAAAGATTTGCGCAGGTACTCTCTAAAACAAAACGAAAAAAAAACCCCGACAACAAGCGAGCATTGTGACGTAAAACGAAACGAAACACGTTCGGAGGTATAAGCACCAGAGGAGCCTATAATTGCCACTATCATCCTTTTCAGGTTTTGAAAAACAATGACCCCGGAAAAAAGGTAGCAAACTATCTTGACTATGCTATAGTCGAGATGAACCTAACTTTAGTAATGGTGTACCGAGTACTTTAGAAGCAGAAATGTGCACAAAGAGAGAGAGAGAGAGAGAAAAAAAAAAGGATATACAAAGAGACTGAGGTAAAGAAAGATAGAAACAAGCAAAAATCAAACAAGCTAAAAACTCCATGTTCATCGCAGCTTCTTTTCACAACTCTGAAGATTGTGAAAAGAGGGCATTTATCTGCTACCTTCTTTGACTTGGGGAGATTATGAAAGAAACATAGTGCGCAGGAAGAGAGCAGCGGCTGCGGTCGGAAGATCTTTAGTACCTCCCACCTCCTGGAATCTTGGACTAACGATTGTAATGATGGCATCGTGACGCATGTCATTGGTATTTCAATCACCAAAAAAGATAACAACAACAAGTAGCGTATATATAGGCTACCAATGACATTTTGGTGCAAACATATTATGTTTGATCGAGATAAAAGTTTGCAACAAAGAATAAGATAGAGTGGAAGAATGTCCAGTAGGAATTTTCAAACGTGCTCGAATAACTTCGTCCTGGTAGAATCTCATTCAACAAGACCAAGATGTTCCTTGTCTTTACATTCAATCTTTTGTTTTATAAACCGATCGCTCGATTAAAGTTTTCCTGCATAATGACAGCATTAAGGATTTATTCTGTCATGTGCTGACATGTGTCTTGAATCTACAAACAATACTGACAAAAAAATGTTGATGATGTCGTCTGAGTTGATTGAGTAAAGACCGTCTCTTGAAATCTGTCTGTGCATACGATAAAAACTGCGACAATAGATCCGAAGGAGCAATTATGTAAAATTCACACAGATTTTAATCGAAAGAGCACGTAGTGCATCCTGAAACATCTCAGATATAACAATCACATAATACGTGACAGCTTTTGATGTTCTGTCAGAAGCATATGTAACATAATACCTCGTGAGCATTTTCAAATAATTTTTATGTGAAATGCAATATTCTCTTTTATGATTATGCTGTATGTTTTGTCTAAACAGTATAATCCCTCATCATATTAGTCTCCCTATATAGCTATCATTTGTATTTCATGTTACGTTTGGATGCTCTGTATTTACTCAATGTTTTCTATTGTGGCGACAGAAAAAGATAGTAATTACATATCTAAGGAAGATCGTGCTTCAAATGAATTCAAAGGGTACTTTTGCAAGAGTTCATGATCAAAGTGCTGACTTAAATATCTGCTAGTCAGACACCATTTTTGTTCCTTTTGCCAAGAAAGATACGATTACTGTTATAGTTTTTGTGCAAGGGAAGTCTATTCTTGGACGGTCCATGGGACCTTGAAGTTACCTGTGCTCTGGGAATCGTAGAACTCCCGGGGGCTGAGTAGATCATCATCGGATGTCTGCGGTGCCGTGATGCCGTTGTAGCTGGGGCTTGTTTGTCCGTTAGCCATGTCCTGGATCTGAATCGTCTGCAGCACTGCAGCCCCGCCGTTTCGCGCCGAAACGTACGACTTCTTCGGGATCTTGGAAGGCACGTTGATCGTGACAGAGTGCGATGATTCTATAAGGACGTGGGGATCAAGAGAAAATAAGACACTGCTTTATTGAGCATATAACTTTTGGAGTCTATGCTTTAAATACGTAAATGCTTTACGTATATTGCAGTGGTTCGCATTTACTTCACCGAACTCAATGCAGTCAGAAATCCAAGTCGCAAAGGACAGAACATGTAATTATCTTAGACAGTTAAGCGCGTGTTAGCAGAGATTATATTCTAATCTTGAAGTAGGTTCCATCAGTAATCACCTTTAAATCGTTCCTTTGGATGATCCTTCAGTTACGCCGTATTCAAACAATTATGTATGTTCCCACAGTCTCTCTATTGCACACACACACATACACACACACACACACACACACACACACACACACACGCACACACATACAAACACACACAAAAATGTGTCAGTTTTCACATACTTGGCTACGTTATTCAATACTGCAAAGGGATACAACAAATAAAACGACTTTACTCGGAATCACGACAGGTCACAGCAGCTCAGAGAGGGAAAAATCAATCCTTCTTTCAGAGATTCATCCAACACCTCAAATAGTCGGCAATGATTGACTGGGCGAAATGTCGCTATTCTGCCACTTTTTTGGCATCATCTGCTCGTTTTTCTTCTTTTAAACATCACGTGAAACAAGACCTTCTTGAGCTCTGTCGAACACATGATCGATGGTAAAATATCCCGAGGCTTGTGTGGTACGACATAGACCAGGAGATGACGCAAACCGTCTGATATTTGCCCCCCGTTCATCGGTTCGATGTACAGAGAAGAAGCCCGGGGAGTATATTTACAGTCAATTAGAGAACTAAGTAGCTATTGACCGTACATGATCCCTCCAGCCGCTCAGTCCGGGGGAACCGCTGACGTGGATAGAGATTATGTTTAGGGACTGTGGGCCGAGGGGATGGGATCTTGTAGATGCGCAACAGCCAACATTTTTTTTTTGTCACATGGTGTGGAGAAGAAAAAGGGAATTAGTGAATTAGGTGGTGTGTCTTAACAGAAAGAGCAGTCAGGTCGAGTGGGTGTGGGTTTAAATAGACGATAATAAATATAGAATATGAAAAGTGATTCCGGTAAAACGTAATGACAGTGAACGATTCTGGATAATTTCAAAGTATGTTCATTTTTCGAAATGGTGTTCCGTCTGAAGCATGGCCTAATTCGAATGCAAATTACAATTAATCATGTAAGACATTGCAGTATTCCTTGGTGTAAAGTTTAGTCCTCGTTACCAAGTCCTTTGGAAGCGGTGGGAAACAGGCAGTCCCACGTGGTTGCTCGTTTATCAATCATTTATGGCTTCCTGAATGCACGGTCACGGAAAAAGAAAAACGAATCCATTCGAACTCAGCTGAAAAACATTAACTATCAAATAGGCGGGAAGAATTTCAGTCGATTTGTAGGCTGTTTTCTCATATTCGAATTTAATATGATGGTATATATCCATCCTCGCTATGGTCTTCCATTAGTACAGTGCAACGAATCTCATCATACTCTACGACTTAGAGGCCTCTTTTGCATCCGTACGATGAACTTTATTTTACATTACATTTTACAAGTTCGTAATGACAGGCATTTGAACCTGGAAATTCATCTCCAATTTGGGAGATTATCATTCAATTGAAAATACCAGTATAAATTAATTAAGGATCTTTTTGACCACCTCTTTGTGTGTGCTTGATGTATATAGAATGTAGTAATATAGATTATGTACAATATGACATACATATGTGTTCGTGAGTTATAACATTCGTATCCCCCGTATGCATAATGCAGCTCTATTTATGATAAAATGAATTTTTCTTCTTTGCCTTGTAAAAAGAAATGACATTGAAATACAAAGTTAATGTCAAAGTACCAGGCGTCATCCCGTTTCTGGGAATGAATTTGGGTAACGTCTGTATACCATGGTATTTCTCTAAGAAAAAAAAACATCTTCAAAAGACAATGGTTTCGCAAATGGGACTTAAAAGCAGGTACATTGTCTCTACCTATTTCTCTCTCTCTCTCTCTCTCTCTCTCTCTCTCTCTCTTTCTCCTTCTCTCGTATATATATATATATATATATATATATTCATCGTTTGCCCTAAAATGCATAATGCAGTTCTCTTTGTAATACAATGGATTTTTCTTCTTTGCCTAGTAAACAATTCATGCAAAAATACATTATAACATTGAATTACAAATGTCAGGGCAAGAGGCGTCATCTCATTTCTGGAAATGATAGCGCAAATGAATTGGTCTGCTTTGAAAAAAAAAACAGGCATGGTACGTCTAAACAAGAGAAGAGTTCAATGCGTAGTTATGACAATTCATTTAGTAGCGATGAGTCACAGGCGTCAATGATATTCATAATGACGCCAGTAGATGGTTGTTTGTTTGAAGGTGCGTGTGTGTGTGAATGTGTGTGTGCGTTTTATAAACAACACCCTGTACAACATGTACGTTAAAACTTATACAACCATTATTGTTCATCGAATCTTTTGGCAGCGTTGAAAGAAATCGGTCTCTGTACTACTATCACGTCAAACGAGCACGGTGTCATCGCAACCGGAACGGTAAACGGAACGGTAACCGGAACGGTTTTCACGCGATCGCTTTGGGAGCGATTTAATACGGTCCGGGCCACAGAACCCGTTTCGCGACCCGGACCGGATTCGGTTTGACGGGGCCTTTAACCCTCTCCCCGTTTGATCGATCAATTCGTGTACTGCCTGGAGGCTGACCTTAAGAACGTCTCAGCGAGTTGGAGGGAGGTGGGCGGGAAGGCGGTCCAATCTGAATCGCCTGCTTGAACGCAAACATCATTATCGTCTAACTTGGCTCATGTTCAAGACGCCCTGCCAACGAGCGACGTTAAAGCGTCACGCGGCATAATTGTAAACAGGCGCTGGGGTTACAGGAAAAAGAGCAAAGTCAAATTCTCACCAGCAGATTCTCCCTTATTCAGTTTTGTGCTTTTAGGGTGACTGTTTGGTAGTCATCAAACTTGTTGCGGAACTAAACAACAGCTCGCTCGAAATTACAAAAAAAAAAAAACAGACAGTGACGTAAAATATATTAGGGCAAGCTATAGCAACCAGAATGGGATGACAAGAATAAAGTTCGAGTTTTCTTTCTTTCTCTGCGGTGTTCTGTGTTTGTAAGTAAGTCATCGAAGGGGAGGGGGTAAAAATTGTGACAATCGAGACAAAATAAGTCCAGAAGGACTAAAATTGTAGAGTCCTTTCGAACTAAAATCTCCAAGATAGCATAAATTGAACATTTGATAAATATTTGAAATTCTCCTCTTAGAAATGCGTAGCAACTCAAAGAATTCTTACGAAGTGTTGGCTGTCGCCTGTCAAACTTGTATCTTTTCATTTATCCAACAATCACTCAAACGCTATGTTCACATCACATGAAGATAGCTAACAGATTGCTACCAGTACAATGTGAGTTGACAACCATTCTTCTGTGAGTACATGCACTCCGATTTTATAGACCCAGCAGCTACTTCAGCGTAGTGTCGATGACAATGGCATTTATTACTGGTATTATGTTTCGTGGAAGTTCATATTACTCAAATATGTACGTCTGAAGTAAGCTGATTAATATTGACTGAAGTCCTGGCAGTATTAGACGCTTTCATAGAAATAGCCATCATTATAAGTAGGAACTGTGCTAGTATGTAGTGTAGTATGAATAAAGGGATAGGAATAAGTAATGATTTCGACAGCGCTAGAGGAGGTCGCATCTGTTCATGTTTACAAATAGTTTACAAATAATGCACGGTATAGCGAATGCATTCAAGGCCAAATAATGCACGATGGGCCAGAAGAGCCCCTGGATAAACCGCACCGAGGTCCGCAGGACAGAGCGCGGTGTATCCTGGTGAAGAGTCGAGCACAGACTGCATTATTTCCGCCCACGGATGCAAGAGAAAACGCGCGTTGTTTGTTTTATACAACTTCCCCCTCCCTACTGAGCTACCCCCTAAGAAAGCAAACAAACAGTGAATAAATAATTGAATTGTATTCCTATATCTTCACGCTCACACCTGAGGTAAAAAAAAACAGACAGACAAAATTTACAGCTAACGATACAGTTTCATATCAGTGCAGCACAGCACAACATAATATTTGAGCTCTACACGCCCGGTAGTCCTTTTAGTATCACACACAGTGCAGCAGTGCAGTACAGTATAAACATAAATATAGAGATAGATGAGCGCTACACGCCCGGTCATTGGCACTTGAATTGATGACGTCATTCTGAATGCAGGAGATGTACTTTATACCTTTAATGGACTAAGATATACCTGCAGGCATACAATGTATGTGATCATTGTGTACACCTTTTATGATTATTTTTTAAAGGGAAATATTGTGCCACTTTCAATTGGTAAAGTACGTTTATGCACTCCAATGGAAATGAATGTTATCAATGCAGCCCAATGAATGTCATGTGACCCGATTAGAGCCAATCAGATTATAAAACATTTTTGGAAGTTGTATAATCACAGTTAGCCCTGTTGGAGAAGAAACAAAAGTCTTTCGTATCACACTTAGGCCTAACTAATTCGATACAACTTGTAATGACATTTTTACTTCAACTAGTTCTCAGTCAATGGTAGAATTTGCAACAGTAAACAAAGACAGAGTGCAATTTACTACTAACAGCCAGATGAAAAATATGATTTTTTTTTTATAGTATTTATATAATTATATCATACAATACATGTGTGTTTGGGTGTTTTGAGTGTTTATTGTGCATGTGTGCTCTCTGTGTGTACATGCGTGTGTGTGTTTGTTTATTTGTTTGTGTGTGTGTGTGTGTGTGTGTGTGTGTGTGTGTGTGTGTGTGTGTGTGTGTGTTATTGTCTCTCTTTCCATGATGTTCATTTGCCCGACCGGGTTTCCGTATCAAAAGTAATCAACCTTACACTGTGAGGGGGGTGTATGCTACACGTGACTGCCTCAATGTTACATCCAATTACCATTGATATGAGCTTCTTCGCTCCACTTACCACACAACCAGATCAATGGAATTATAGCTGGCGTAATTTGGTGAGCCTTGTGTACCTCGATAAACACAATCACGGCAGAGATCAAGTTTGGAAGTTCAAGAGAAAGCACCAGAAAGAGAAAGAGAAAGAGAAAGAGAAAGAGAGAGAGAGAGAGATTGAACTCATGAGATATCAGCCAACCTCAAGCTTTAGACTCTAAGCAGCCTTCGATCGTCGATCTGCTTTAGACCGTTTGTTTTTGCTCGATAGAGTTGAAATATATATAAAAGATAATTTCTCCCTCCCCCTCCCCCCTCAAAAAAAAAGAACACACGATAGGCAATAGGATTCACAATTACTATCACAGTTATGAAGGGTGAACATCCTGTACATTTACTTTGCACCTTTGTCCTAATATCGTCAAACATTGATGTCAATATAATTATTTTCATTGCAAGGATATTAAGCTATTTGGAGATCCCCAGAGAAGGGGGCAACATATAATTCATTAAACAGGCACTGCTTTATACTATAAGGAAGTATATCTCAGATTTCGAAAGAGTAGGGCCTATAACGTCCTGAACTAAGAAGGTGAACCACGCCCGGGTCTTGCCTCCTTGGACATTACGCTTTTCCCATCATGCCCCTCTTGTCCGAGGTGTGAAAATGGGTATCTAGCAACACTGAAGTGATTACTAATGACATGGCCCTGTAGGGAGGAACGGTACGACCGCTACACATGCAACTGTGGGTAAAAGGCCGTATGATTTTCATATTACTACGTGTATATAGTTTGTGGCTTTACTACATAGACAACAACAAAATGATTAAACATAACATTCCTCTTCCTCCCGATCCTCCCTCTTTCGCTCTAGATTTGACTAGCATCACTTCAAAGTCTAGGTAAACGTCGGAAAACCGTTGTAAATTAAGCGGCAAAGATTGCTTTTACCTTAAAATCGAGAAAAGAGGTAAGAAACGGTGAGAATACATGGGGAACCAAGAAAATTCATCGGAATCTTAAATTTCTTTGCCGTCGCAAAATCGTCATCCGACAGGCAATTCCCAATACTACAACTCACATCCGTGTTGGCATTCCTATGCGTCACAGCAAGGTTTTGAAAGACTTGATTTTGACAATTTCACAATAACAAACTTTAGCTCTTCCATCAAGACACTATTTTGTATTAAAACTTAACATTGGTTTTGACTTGATTCCAACAAAGGTTATAAAAGTACTAGAACTACATAAACACCTTAAATTCTCAAGACGAATAAGTCGTCAAAAGGCAACACAGCACAGAAAAAGAAAAAAAAATACGCATTTTACAAACAGACGCATACCGACATACGAAGTCAGAGGCATGGTATTTATTGACAGTTCGTGAGGTTTGTTTTTTCACATAACATCATCATCATTCGATCTGTACACACATTCTATTTGGGTTTTTGGTTTTATTATGTGAAAATATTGAAAACAGAACAATAAGTTGAGAAGTACATAGGCTTATGGGGTTACGAGGAGCAAGATGGTGTTAGCGGTAAAATTTTGAGAAGTGAAATAGAGCAGGAAGGCATATATCCAGCGGTCGGAAAGAAGTACTCGATAGTGAATTTATCGTACAGTTCGGCACCTTAATCGACTAATCAATCTTCTTATAAAGACAGCAGGAGGACATGCTATCAGCCAGCTGAATCCATAAGAAATAGCGTCCGTACGTCACAAATCACGTGGCCACTTCAAATTATGCCTGACATCGCGCTCGAAATAACCCACATGATTAGATTTCGCGCCCATTTACAGGCAGACGATCAGCGACTAGCCATGCCGTGTTTTATTAAAACGACATATATACACACAGCCGCGCCGAGCGGAGCTATAATATGGGCTCCTCCTATCCTATGAGTAGGCTGAGTGGGGTAACCGCTAATGAATATGTATTGGACGGTAGATTAAATCAATTGAATCAATTTCATCAATTATGTGGATACATGGCAGGCGTTAGAATACTAATGTACAAGATTACGTCGAGGATACCAACCGACAGATATGAGAAGCGGAGCTCCAAAATACAACTTGTATTGACTCAACTCTACGAGCAATCCGTACTAGACATGACACACTGGCTACCTGCAGTAATTACATGACAGAAATAGCATTCGTTTGGAGACCATTATGCTTGAAAAAATGATGCTATTTGAGATTTTAAAACAGGATGCAAATCGCAATGTTTATCGTAAAGTTAGAAAACAAGACAAACGTCTTCTTTAGGAAGAAGTTAAACAGAAGTAACCGGATGACAACATAGCCAGTAACTTTCAGCCAACCTCCGATTAGAAAATGTGCATTAGTTCTCAATAGAACTGAAATTCAGCGAGGGTAATTAATCGCTACAAAACTCATTGCCCTTTATTTCTTCATTGTCAACGACTGTCAACAAGTTGGTGATAAGTATGTCAAGGCATGTTAGCTTTTCTTGACTTCAAAGAAGCTAGTGGTAGTGGTAGGCCTATGCAGAGTAACGGCAGATAAAAAGACCTCTGCATTATGTGGAGGAGAACATAAAATCTATCGGCACTCGACCCCGCATCAAAGTTTGAATATTGTTATAAAACTACGGATCACCTTTTTGTTTGTGTTTTGAATTAATGTTTAGTTCCTTGTAATTTCTTTAGTATCCATTCGATGTTATATGTAATTTCATTTGTTGTTTATATCTAATGTTGTCGAGATGCGTCCATGGCAAATGTATGACATAACCAAATTTCCATATCATGTTTTTATGCACGATTTGGACAAATGAAGAAATATGAAATGAATCACCTGGAAATTTTTAATCCCCCATCGAGGTTTAACATTGTTCAAAACATGCAACGTTTGGCAACAAAAAAGTGGGATGCTTTGTAAACTATGTACTTTGGAATATTGCTAGCTATTCTCTCTTCAGCCACAGATAAGAACGACCTGAAGCTGATCAAGAATCGTATTGCTTTTTTTTTTTTTCTCACTTGGGACTAACTTCAAGGAAATTGACAGATAGTGAGTAGGTCTGTGAGTGTGTGCGCGCGCTCATGTGTGTTTTGTTTTGGGGGGGGTTGGGTTGTTCAGAGAAGAAGGGAAAGGAGAGGAAAAACGACGTCGAGGGTTATGACCTCCGACGATAATGCTTTATTATCTGATATACCAGTAACGATTCCACAGTCACAGTGCACCTGTGTGAAATGACCAGTTTTGTCACTGACTCGCCCATTCGTACCAATACCACGTCTCCTGTTTGAAGATGTCAGGCACTCCAGAGCCAGTTCCCCGAGGAGACATTGACTTTCAAAGGTTTGCCATTATTATCCAGCGTCATCTATCATCTTTTATAGCGTGCCAAGATGCTACAAGCATGCCAAGATGATACAATCATAGACCTCCTGCGTCATTCGCTGGAGCTGCTGTTAGCTCTTACCAGAAGAACATTGTATTATGCATATCATGCTTCTCTCGGTCTTGAAATGACAATAACGTTGCCACTTTAATGTCTTGCCACCTTACCTTATGATGGGCGCGTAGGTAGCAAAATGAAACGGAGGACATCCTTACAAACTGACGCTAAGGGATTGTCTTGCGTACCATCGGACAACTGGCTCGCTACCATTGGCTTTGTGAAACCACCGACGGTGTTGTCCAAACTCTGAAGTACACAGCTGACAGTATATAGGCTCTCATACACACAAAGTTATTACACGGGTAAACTCCGTTATTATGAGGTTATTGGGATATAGGCAATTTTCTTTCGCTATATCTAAACGTATATAAAGATATAATGATAGACAATAATTTGCGGACCTGAAATTTTACTTCGTATGTAATGAGAGTTTTTATAATCGCGTTCGTTATAACGGGAGTGCACTGTAACATTCGTGTGTATACGTATGACCCTGCACGTTATGCCCAGGCATTCGGCGGCGGGTGGGTTACAATGCCGTAACGAAAGATGTCCAATAAAGGTAGAAATGAAAAAAAAAAATCAGTAGAGAAAATACACAGATTGAGGTATACCCCTCTTGAGTATGACTTCTCTTTCAAGTACTCGAGTGGAAGGATTACCTTTTCCCTCTCTCTCTCTCCCTGTCTCTCTCTGTTTTTCGTTACAGGACACCTTGTTATAAACACTTTCATTTGAGTTCTGTCGATAAAATACGGCAATAAAGAATAGATACATTGAACGCGGCAGCGAAAACAAAGTACGCACGGGCTTTCAACGGATGCATCGAATATGGTGTATTTCTCTTGAGAAATGAAATATACACGTCGTTATTTCCCTCTGCGGTACTAGCAAGTACGTGCATCATACAACATGTTATGTACACAAAGCAATATTCTAGCTGCTGTGATTGGAAATACCTCTACACAAGGTGGATATCTTGTAAGAATTTATACTCAAATCGCTCATTGCGTCGAACAAATCGTAGAGTGTCTTTAAGGTGTTGACTGCTATTCCCCCATTCCAGAGGGACACGGAGTATATGGGACATGCTATGAATACAATTACGCGCTGCCGTTGTGGATTATCCTGAGATTCCCAGTATTGTACAATAAAGCGAACGCTCCTATAACGCCTCAAGTCCTATTCGTCAAATCGCTCTCTGTGAATATTGATGTTTCTACCTGTGAATTTTTCTACTCTATCATATATCACATTCGTCGCGCAAAATAAAACATTTTTTTTTTGACAAAATAAAAACGAAGCAAAATATTGACTGATGGACTGGCGTAATTGTGCTGTTGTTTGCTCGTTGGAGCAGCCACGAATACGAAGCGCGTATATGTTCAATAGGACTGCCTGTTGTGAAGAGAAGGTCAGAGGATTGTCGGGTAATGCACGTAATCATGATCAACCAGCCTACTTTCTACCATTTTGCATTATGGCGCTACGTCTCTCGTGTCCATTAGCTAACAGCAATTACAACGTGGGTGACCCGAGCACGGACGAGGGTATCATTAGATTGCATACGGAAAAACAAGTTGGCAGTGGCAAAAAACGTGGAAACTCCCAAAGGAGACCTTTTCAGCCATCTTTTTGTGCTCCCTCTGTTGTAGATTCGGATTTTAACAATTTATTGGTAACTTGGCCTTTAAAATAAAACACTACTTCAAGTGTAAGTTGATTCCAGTAGAAAAAGAAAAGTTTCAACAAACGTGATAGGAGAAATTTTTACAAAAATTGAATTAAAAAGACCCCAAGAAGGTTATGAAAACTTGATATTGTCAAGTGTATGCAAGAAACAGTAATCCTGGTCACCATTGAATGGTAATAATTTAGAATGATAATGAAGTCATAAGTCATAAGTCGATCTCGATTGGCGTTTATACAAACGTTCATTAGTAGTGTCTTTTTACTTTTGGCGAAGTTGAAAAGAATACCGTAAATCATATCCCTTGCATTATTTGTTGTCAGAGTCAACAACAATGGCAAAAATGTGCATAATTGCCTGATAATATAGAACGACACGTGATTTTAAACAAAGCAATGGGAGAGTTATAAACCAATGAAGACATCATATCATTACCCAGCTTTCATATGCTTATATTATTCTGGCATAAATGTAGGTACTATAAGTTCCAAGGCATATTTTGATGAAACGTTTCATCTTTCTGTTTGTTTTAAGTTGTAAATCTGTTTCTTAAAGTCAAACTTCAGAGTAATTAAAAGATGTCAACGTTTTTGAAAGAACAGTATATCATGAAATTCATGGCTTTGAATCTAGCGCAAGGCTATGGTGCAATTACAGGTTGCATGTACCAGGCACCTCCCTGCAGGGAGGGAGATTTCCACCACCACCCCCCCCCCCCCTGCATGTTTACTTTTTCTTGTAACGTATGGTGTTCTGTATTCTGCGAAACTTGAGTGCATTTTTCCTGATTTCTTTTCTATTTCATTTTTGTTATGTTGTACAGTTTCTCATTCCGCTATTCCTGTTTCCACTGTTAATTTGATTTGATTAATCTGTTCTTTGTTCTTTTCTTTTCTTTTCTTTCTGTGGTGAGTGAAACATTGTATTCTTGGCCTCTCTTGAAAGCAACCTTACCTGGTCTGCTGTTCGAGGGCATTTTTAGCCCATGATTGAATAACACAAACAACCAAACAGTAAAATTTTAAAATAAAGAGGAATGGCACTTTAAACTTAGAACTCGACATCGGATATGGAGGCAGTATCAAAACAAGCGATACGATATTATGCAATTACAATGCTGTGAGCGCTTTCACATTGCAGAGACACATGGCGAAAACTTGTAAACACATAGTGCCGAATGATCATCACCATCTCGCATGACGAAAAACAGCCAACGAGGGCAGTATGTCTGCGTCATATAAAGAAAAGCATCCATATCTTATAGCAAGTCTATTTTGGGGGTAAGACTGCACCAAACATACCGGAGAAACTTTTATTTTTCTTTCTTTGTGAAGGTTTATTTGTGGTTTTGTTGTTGTTGTTGTTGTTGTTGTTGCTATTATTGTTTCCTGATTTTGTTGTTGTTGTTGTTTTTCCCACGTAATTTCGATATAACCTTTGTTTGACGTGAGCAAGACTGTTGAGTCATACTACACGTGAACACATTACCGTAATCTATATATACACATATATATATATATATATATATATATATATATATATATATATTATATATATATATATATTTATATATATGTCAATGTATGTACGAACGTATGTATGGAGAGTTGATCTGGCAAAACGAGTATCGGGAGGTTATCACCACCCCCCCCCCCACCTTTCTCACCCTCTCTTTCTTTCTCCTCAGTCTCTTTCTCTCTCTCCCTCCCTCCCTCCCTCCCTCCCCCTCCCCCTCTCTCTGTGTCTTTCTTTTCTTATCCCTCTCTTCCACGAGCATCATGTTGGACCCCCTTGTTTATTGTATCAATGCTTTGTATCATCGGTTACCAAGGAGTCAAGCTTTTTGCGTATATTGTTGGCATTCGTTCTGTACTTAAATTTATGACGCGTGTGATTATATTGCAGATAAAATGACATTAATCGAATGAAATCATAGATGTAAGGAATGTGTAATAAGAATGATTTAAATTGTACAAAATAAGCATAGTCATTAGTACCATATATATATATATGCATATGTTTGAAGATATTGTTGAAAATTGATTGAACTGCAAAACAATGCCATACAGAGAATTAATAGATCAAATCAAGTTTGTTTGTTTTTTTCAAGAAAAAGATCAAATAAAATGGTAGGCCCGTCATTTCCTCCTGTAATTGCTGGGGGTATCTACATGTTTTCGTTTTCTCTCTTAATGACGTCTGACTTGAGTACGTAATGAAACATTGTTGAACTATTTACGTTGCACAATGAGGACACCATCAACTCGCAAGACCATGCGTCTAAATTATGCGATATTACCAACATGAAACCGTTGCCGTGATATGCAGTGGATGCTTGCATGTGCGGAGATTCTGCACAGTTGCTTTACGAAAAAAAAAATGGAGCTGTTCATTAGGTTTTATACGCTGTAATTTCTGCATCATTACACACTGTCACAGATCCACTGATTGACTCCCCTTATCACCATAATAGGTATGCCCTTGTGACATACGATGTTTTGAGCACGGCAACCATGGAATGACGTCATCCGCCGATTCTTCATTCAGCCTAATTTGGGATCACAAAATCGAAAGGTTTATTGAAAAGTGATGTAAACACTGACCTTAAAGCGTGCATGGAAGTTGAAGTAGAGGAAGGGGAAAAAACCTTGCTAAATTGTGTATCCCTACCTATGGAATACAGCCTTATGATCACGTGATCAAGATTATAGGAAGGTTGACAGAAAAGGGACACAGTGGCGGATCCAGGGAGGACCGCAACCGGCGCACGCCTCCCCCCCCCCCCCCAACTTTATTTTTTTTTGAAACAAAAGAAATAAAAAGAAAAAATGGGGAAGGGATGCGTGCGCCCCCCACCCCCCCCCCCCCCTTTAATTTTGTAAACGCGCCCCCTCTTTACGGAATTCCTGGATCCGCCTCTGGGACAGGCCCCGGGCTGTTACGTCTCGACAATGAAGGGAATCGCGGAAAGTTGGATTCTATTTTCATAATCTCAGGAAGATAGTATAACTGTGTTTATCTTTATACCCGAGCCAAGAGCGGATTGATAGTAGGGCCTACCCGACTTCTAGCGCCAACGCTCATAAACAGACATTTGTGATTTCTTTTTCTTTCTTTACTCCAGAAATTTAAAAAAAAATGATATTATTAATAGTTGTGCTAAAAGGGTAAAGTTGAGATCAGGCCTGGTTTGCTTTGTCGGCAAACTGAGCTCATAATTGATACACCTTTCTCTCGAAGCTTCTTACAACGTAAATTGTAAAATATCTTTGTCCGACATTGGAAGAAGATCTGAGCATTTATTAAAGCATATCTCTTTCTTTTTCAGTTACACCATATTCAAAAGCAAGGACAGGCATTTTCATATATATATTCATAACTCTCTACTTATATTATCTTGCACTTTTTAGATATTTTGTCTCAATAACGTAAGAATAAGAATTTCGTTACATTTTTTTTTTATAAATGCTCTGATTCAGACTAAAAACCTAAAAAACAACAAAAGGACGTACACGTAGGACTATTTTTTCTTTGCGTTCAGAAAATTATGGGTGAATTCTATAGCGCTAACCGTGTACCAGTCATGTATGTTTTTAATTATTTGCATCACTTCTCACTCATCTGAATAATAGTAATCAGATTAACGGAGGGAGCAGCCCCTCAAAAAAAGTTATTATAATCTTTATGAGCGATATTTCAAATATGAAATGTCTTTGTTCTCTCTTTAAAGATAATTTAAAGTTTTGGTACCTCAATGGTTTCGTACTAGAGCAGAGCGGGCTCTGAAAAATTCGAACGAGCCGTTAGTTTGACTCGACGCGGTACCGAGAGAATCAATATACACGTATTGTACGAAACCATTATTGCATGATTACTAAGACATGAGAGCACTTTGGGGCGAGTAAGTCTCACAGTGTTAGTTATAATTATGAAAGGTACTTTAACCTGAAACACAAACTACGACAAGGAAACTCAGGGAAACTTTTGAGGTACCAAAACTTTACATTATCTTTAACACGTTCAGAAGGAGTACACATCTTAACCGTAAATGAGAGCAATAGCATTATTGTGTGTGAGTATGATGTAGTGACAAATACGTTATCAGTTGTTTCAAATCAATACAGTACCCCCCCCCCCCCCGCATACAAACACAAATACACACTTTTCATTTTCTTTTAACGAGAAGGAAATCTAAACATTCAATCTATGTGGCAGAGATCGACATGTATGACTTGTCTTGGAGTAGAAGAGAGGTTTGAATCAAATATTCATAATGCTCACCTGGGACAATTACATGGACATGGACAATCGCATTTCACCCATTGTATACTCACCTCCACATAATGTGTGTATCATTGTGAGTGTGCGTGTATTGACCAGTGTACTCTTCTGCATGTGTTGACGTATGTGTGTACAAGCTAAATGCTTGTTTTTCATGCGCTGTTTTGACTCAAATCAGGAAGGATGTTTTCATTTAAAGAGGTCTAGTCCAGTGGCGAGGTAGTCATTATTTTAGCAAATCAGGAATATATATATTTGCGGATATTCCACGCATGTACAATGAATTATATTATGTGAGGATTTGAACTTCTAACTTGTGCAAACCTTGTTGAAGTGTTTGTTTGAAAGCAGATTTTTGTATGCAAATTATTTACTTTGATTGCATGGACTCTCTGTGAGTATTTACATATTATGCGCGTGTTTATTAGATTGTTTTATATATATATATATATATATATATATATATATATATATATATATATATATATATATGATTATATTACATGTAAATACATATTTGCCTTATATCTCCTTTATATATTGGCGAGCTCACACAAATAATTGTATATTGTCGTTCTAAATCTTATAACCTATACATGTTTTTTCATCGCAGTAGACTTTCTTATTAAAGAAGCATGATGATTCAAAAGTTATAGTATTGCTCATCAACCATTTACTGGAATATGAAATCCATTCGTCCAAGAAGCATTTCGCGATATGGAGGGGTATGACACGCAAATGGCACGTCACTGACTTTAAAGCGCCTTCAAATCCATACCAAAAGCATCAACAACAAACGTTGGGGAGGGGTGGATGTTAAGACGAAAGGCACATCATAGATTTTTTGCGTCATTTTACAGCATTGACGATCTATAATGTAAGTCATTCCTCGACTTTTAGAACATTTTATTGCTCTACGAATAACGCTCTCAACCTAAAATGAAAACCCGACATAAATCTAAACCTTTTTGTATGAAGACAATAGAATCATTGTTCAAGCAGTCAACTGTCAAGCTAATTCTCGTTGGGCAGTCAATACCAGCGTCAGAAATCCTTGTTGTTATCACTATCTTCATTCATTTGTTATCACTATTTTCATTATCAGTCCCATTATTATCATCATAAACCAATCTCTGATTTCATGTACATATTACCTTCGAGTATTTACGGTTATCGCTTATTTGATTTTTGAGCAGTAATAAATCGTCTGCCACATCTCGTTTCGCAGTACAACAGTATGTCAGTGACAAGAAAAAACACATACTAACAAAGCAAAGAAACAAACACACACACACACACACACACACACACACACACACACACACACACACACACACACACAACGACAAGCTGAACACACACGTCATGGCGACATATGTCCCCTTACCCTAGAGAAACATTAGAAGAAGCATCTCGTACTCGGGTGTTTAAAAAAAATGAGAAGAGATAAGTAAATGAATAAGTAAACACGCGAGTGGTACCGTGGTACGTGCGCCCTCCGGGACAAAGGTACGAGGTGGTGAAGTACGCCAATCAACATCCCCCGCGAGAGACGGTTACAGTTATCATCTTCATCTCTCTCTCTCATATAGCTACTGTTGGCAAAAGATGACAAATGCTGTATATATATCTCCGAGCCCTCGACGGACAGACCGAGTGGCCAATTTTGATTCCAGGATATTTTTAGAGCTATATATTTGAGCTTGTCGCTGTAAATCATTCATATCGAGAAGATAACTCACGAGCGTTTCCACATCCGAGAGATCCGCACAACCCTCAGCTGCCTCACTTAATAGTAGAATGTAGTGTCAAACCTTTCACAGCCCCATCGGATGTCATTACACGTGCCAAAATTGACGCATTGTTTTGAGGCATGTAAGATCACAGGAATCAAGGAATATCATTCTTTTTCTGACAGACACAATGAGGACGGCATTTATGTTATCGATAAATCATTATAGGTGATAACGATACACTCACCTGGTACGTTTATTGTGAGTTAAAGGAATACCAAAACACTCTCGTGAGAAAAACATAACAAAGAATCAAGCACCCTGTACATTCTTTGTCACGATTTCGCGAAATCTTAGACTAAAGTCCTGTTTTGCCAAGGGAGAGCTTTAAAGAAAACAACCCTCTTTCACATTCATTTACCCACAGTGATTTGCAACGATAACAGCCACTGTGGCAATATGTACGCCCATACTTAACGTGAAGACTATTGACTTCGCTTCGTTGATTTTATGAATCGATAAGGTCATATTATTTACGGTGTCCCATAAAAAATTTATTTGACGAGAGATGCTCGGGTTGTGAAGAGTGAAGACCCTGTATTCCCCTTCAGAGGAAAAGTTTCTAAAATTTATATTGACGCAGGGCTAATAAAATGAAACATTCTGAGAAAGAGGTATTGATAATCTTATGAATCTTTTCTTGTGAATTCCTCTTTTCCATGTATAGAGTTGCAAATTAGGATCGTATTGCTTACTTGTTTATTTATCCAAATCAGAGTTGATATCATTATAATATTGTATTCATGTTTTGTTGAAACTTACGTGATTCAAAGTTCCTTAAAATATTATGTACTCATGTAAGCGTTATGTATATTACTTTTTATTACTTTATATGTAAATAAAATCATTTTGAATTGAATTGAATAATTATGAAGTACATCAAGACGCAGTTACCATAAACCGGGGCTGCACATACGCAAACAAATAAGCACACGCATGGCCAAGACTTGGTAAAATTGACATCGCCAATAGCACAGCTATTATTATGACCAGGTATCTTTTTCTCGTCTTGTGAAGATGTAACATTCTTGAAACCGACAAGTGTTCTTGAAAAAGTGTCATTTACTAACAAGAAATGGGTTGTGATGATGCAAACTCAGTTCTTAATGATCAAAAACTTCTGATTTCTTCTAATGTAGTTCTGAAAGTAATTATTGATTACAAACAGTTCGAATTAATTTACACTGCATATTTAATCTCTAAAATCACCTTCGAATGTTAGATTGTAATAAGATGAATATATCACGAGCTCATTTGTCCCTACTAACCTTTGAAGGGGGCTTCAGAAACAATCAACATGCACAATTCTTTTTTGCTCTGTAAGGGCGTTTACTCAGAAGAGAAATATCTTAGATACTCTTGAAAGATTATGTTCTACCGGTCTACTACTAGAACATAATTGGAAATCACATGGTTCTAGCCCTCATCAGAGCAGAAACCCCGGCCCATTTAAGGCCCAAAATGGGGACAACAAGCGTCAATTGAATAACTCCGCAAGCTCCCTCTCTAGGGATGATTCCTAAAGCAGCTCTGAACATGCTAAAGGCATGATGCATCCAATGATGGGAGAGCGAATAATATGATCAATGGGCTCACCATTGGCATTACCATGGAATCATATATGCCTTCATCCTCTAGTTATATCTGCACCAAATGTAACGAGAGCGTTCCACTTTTAAAGGTGGAGAACGTGCTTTGAATCGTTGTGGCATTACATTGGGGCCAAAACCTGGCGTCCAACTGAGCTGCCACTGCCACCGGCATTACCAACTTGTCTGTTTGTTTGTTTATCTGTTTGTCTGTTTGTTTGCTTGTTTATCTATTTGTTTGTTTGTTTGTTTGTTTGTTTATTTGTTTGTTTATTTGTTTTACTCTAAGTGTAAAAGCGATATGACTTTTCGTACCATATCTCGATTTGAAAGAGAAGATATTTAGAATTAACTCACGTTTAGGCTCCACCTTTACGTCCAAATAGAGGGACGTGCACTTTGACAATTTTGAGCACCTTTCTTTATTCCCATCCCTTAAGAATGGTTCCTGCCAGGTTTGATGATAATTTTATCATGTATTTTACAGGAGATGTCAATGTAAAGTTGCTCATGGACAACAGAGGGTAATGGACGCACGATGTAGCTCAGGTGAGCCTTGTTTTTTTCATTTCAATATTTGTTATGCTTAAATTGTAAAATGTATCTAAATTTCGTGTCCAACATACATACGTATGAAATATATTATATTACATTCTATATACGATGATAATATATAATCATAGACATAACACGTGCGTATTTATTAAACAAGGAACTTATTAGGTGCGTGTGTGTGTGTGTGTGTGTGTTCTTTTTTGTGTTTGCGTATGCCTTCTGTTGTTGAACGTTTCTAATGCAAAAAAAGGACTCTTGTTTAATGCCGCCATCCCTTTATTTAAGTAAATTCGAAGACTATGATATATAGGATCTAATTATATTGTTCTATGTCAGTGGATTGGCAGATCGAGGACTTACCCAAAATCGGCATCTCATCACTCCCAACCTTCCGCAAACAATTGCTAGCTCTAAAGACACCGAGGTGATGAAAGATAAAGGCTGCCATGGAAACGAAGAAGATGCAGGCCAGCGCAATGCCGATAATCGCCCCGATGGACACTGGAATAAACAAAGAAACCAAACAGGTTGCATTCAAAAAGTGACCTTAAAGCAAACCACAGCGTGTATATTGTGATATTCACAATGAATATTTGTCGTTCCGAAAAAAAGAAAGAAAACTAACCCAAATCTATTTCTTGTCGTATACCGCTGCAGGGCTTATGTAATATCACTATATTTTAGAAACTTACGGCTGATTGTGTGTAATTGCTCCAATTCTTCGTTATTGCGTGGAAATGCAACATAACAGAAAGCAGCCACTGCATTAGAATCACGGTAAAACAAAAAAAAAAGAAAAAAAACCCAACAACAACAATATGACATGAATTAACACAGACACCAACAACACAACGGTATTCGCAATACAGCAATTCAAAGAAATGCAACAAAAATGTGCAAGATTTTTTTTTCAATCACACAAAAAAGTTCATGTGAACAGAAAAACAATATATGTGTGCAGAGATATACAAAATATGGAAATACAATGTAGCATTGTATGCAACATTATACATCTTGAATTGAAATATTTGCAATCGTACCGGTGTGACAAAAACAAAATGCTTAACACACTTTTATTTCTTGTGCTGTTTAACCGAGGAAACTGAAACAAAAAATTTAAAAAAAAGTAAATGAATATGATGTAAGTGTTGTACAAAATAGAAACAAAAAATATGAATGAAAAAAAGTGCAAAAAGGCCATGTAAACCATGTAAGCCATAAAATGTGCCAAAAAGAGAGGTATATGATAAGGCTTATATTAATGAGAAGAATGGAGGAACGCATTGAGAGATATCATGTAAGAAAGAGAGAGAGAGAGAGAGAGAGAGAGAGAGGAAGAAAGGGAGAAAGGGAGAGAAGGAGGGACAGGATGGAGAGGGAGGGCGAGAGAGGAAGGTGAAGAAGAAGAAGGAGAAGAAGAAGAAGAAGAAGAAGAAGAAGAAGAAGGTGGACAATTTTGAGCTGGCGAGTTTATTTCGTTTTCAAAAAGAGAGAAAGAGAAAGACGTGGAGAGAGAGAGAGAGAGAGAGAGAGGGAGAACAATGGAAATGCAAAGATATATAGAAACTATTCCGAAAAAGACACAGGCTAAATATCTATGTCTTCACGTTAATCAGCTATGCTTTGAGAGTTGGGTGGTACAGAAGTAATTTTGAAACTATCATCCAGCATGTACCTCAAGTACTCAAAGACTCAGTCAAATTTGCATGCCCTTTATGATAGAGAGAACTGAACACTTATAACAAGAACATCATTGTGTGGAAAAATGAAGAACTCGACGAATTAATGTTATTTATTGATTTATTTATCCATTTATTTATGTCCTAATTCATCTATTTACGTGTTCATTCTTTCATTTATTAATTCATGTTTTCTTTAAGAATAAAGGGTAGGCACATTCAGTTTGTAAACTGCTGTAAAAGCTGTATACGTACAATTGAATGACAGGTATCGATATGATACACTCAAACACAAAACATTACATGAACAAGAGAATAGATCTAGCTGGATATGTGGCTAAGGAATGTGAGATTGATGGATTTATGGAAAAATCACGCGTACGAATAAATCACAAAAAAAAAATTGTTTTTGATATATTCAGAGACGAATTATTACATCTTAGTTTTCCAAAAAGAAAATATGATCATCATTGCTATCACCATTGAGTTTTCCTGCTTGCCTATAATGTTGAAAATTGATAGTCCCAGTACAAGATCTGAGATAAGAATATATGATTTCTCTGAAACCAGGAAATTATGAAATATATGTATTGAGAGTTCCTCGCAACGTTCAAACATACTTGTGAAGTTTTCCTTTGCCTAATCGCTCTAAGCACTCGGATTCCTAGTACTTTGATATTTGATAGCTTCAAGCGCTGCTGGCCATCAGCACCCATTAGATTCCAATAACGACCATTTTCCAAACGGCCAATCACTGACGGAAATGATTTAGCGAGAAGTCAATCATTGAGTTGTGGGGCGCTTTAACAGGAGGGGAAGGCAGCAAGAAATACACAGAGCTATACTGAAAGTAATCCGAGGTTACGTACTTATGGCATTCTAAATCAGAAGTAGTATTTGCATTATGCTTTCATGTAAAAACGAAGGTTTTTTTTAGTTTAGAAATTATTGGTTATTACGTAGCTGAAAGGTTTGTGCCGTAACGAGCATACTCTCTTATTTATTACCGCTGTGTGCGTAAATACATAACCATTCTTCATCTTATTAAATCAACCACAGCGTCAACCGAGCAAAGCATGCTCCAAGGAAGAGTATCATTTCACATCGATCGACAGTTTTGCTCTATGCAGGCCCTACATATTAAGAAAAACAATGTTGTCAGAGTTGGAGTGTCCAAAAGTAATCAGTAACTTTAACTAAAGATAGTTTTACAACTGGATTAAGATCAATTACCATATTAGTTTATTGTCGCGTGGTATAATCGTTGTATTTACCACAGTCATAATGTTATGATCACTGTGATACATTTTTTCTTTATTTCAAGTCCAAATAAAAAGTAGAAAATAATCATATCAATGCCGCCCACTTTGTTATTACAAACATAATGCCCCTGTCAAGTATCTTAAAATGCACAAAATATTACAAGGACCGTTAATTCCCCCGATATTGCTCAACTGATTCATAATAAGAATGATATCTTGGCTTGTTTTGACTGGCCTTCAACCAGAGCTGCGAGGTTGTAATGATTGAATATTCTCACTTTTCAAATCTCTGTTTTGTCTCTGTTTGAATGAAAAATATAAGTACTTATCATGAGAAAAAGGTGTCTTTCGTAAAAACCGTTTAACTACTTCAGAAACTTTCTATTCACTGATGGCGCGTGTGAAATAAAAAAAACACTCATAAACTGGATCACTCATCGACCATTAATCACGTGTTCTTTCTTATTGTGTTGTGTTGTTTTGTTTTATTTTGTTTTGCTTTAGGCCGCAGTTGTATAATTTCATAACGTCATATCTTCCTTAATTCCTTTTTACTTCATTGTGTTCTTTTTTTCTCTCTATCTTTCTCTTTAATCAGAGAGGTTACTTGTGTTTATTTGTCCGTCCGTCTGTTTGTTTGTTCGTTTGTATAGGTCTACATGTGTTGTGCACCTTTTATATTATATCTAGCAACTTGCTTCCTTGATGTTATTTAGTCTTTTTGTCCACGAGGAGACTGCAAAATGCAAGCTTAGCTTTTCAGCATGTCTCCTCCATTTCCTGCAACTTTGATTTTAATTCAATTTTCATTTGCTTTTGTGATGCGTAGTATTGTTAACTTCACGTATCTTTCTTTGTTACTACATTGTATTGGTATTGTGTTATTTTGTGTATGAAAATGTTGTCGAAAATGAAATAATCGAAATGAATGAATGAATTGATTGATTGGGTATCAAATTATTGGACGTCACGATAGGACGTGTGATAATTGTGTTTTTTGCAGCCTCACGATCTCATTATACTGCCATGCTCCGACGATTTCATGACTGCTGCATACAATTTGTATGTATGTATGTATATATATATATATGTGTGTGTGTGTGTGTGTGTGTGTGTGTGTGTGTGTGTGTGTGTGTGTGTGTGTGCGTGTGTGTGTATGTGTGTGTGTGTGTGTAAAATACACGCACGATATGGCGCTAATTGTCATGCCAAGCAAACGTAATTGTGACGCGTGTCCCACGACACAGTCATCAAATCAACACATTGACATTTTAGTCGTAATGACTCACATTAATCATCTCAACAATTTTGTTGTTGTTTTTTTCATCCGCCTCTGCGAACAGCAATTGTCATAAAGGCAAACACACATGTACACATTATTTTAAGTGAAAAAATAGTTCTCATATTATGCTTGCAGAACTGTCGGGTTTTGCTCTAAAATGTACACTTATGCATAATTAATGTGTGTACGGAGACCATAACAACAATGTTTCATTTGGGCAACGACGAAAATGGGAAATACTTGTTATTAAACAAAAAGATTCGCTGGAAGTACAACGTTAGCAGAGCATACCCGATGGTGGTTGCTATTACGTAACTTTTTGTAAGAGATTATCGATTATCGACAAATCGGGCCAATCTTCTGAGTGAATCGCATGCTTAGCTTGTTGGAAAATAATGATTGCTAGGGCACGATCGATCCCAACGTAACATTCTACTTACCCACCACTTCAGGTCTCTAATTTTTTTTTCTCTTTTGATCTCAAAATACTTCAAAGCAATTCAATTATCCTGGCAAATCGCGTCAGCCAAAAGTTTCTATAGTAAACGCTTTCAATGTAGGCCCTACCGCAAGCAAATTGCAAATGGTGGAAGATGAATTTTGAGCTCTTCTGAGAACTATGTTTTGGCTTTAATGCCACCATGCACAGAAAATCACGCGCATAAAAAAAACAGCAACTAAAACGGGGATATCTTCACGTCAACCCTGCCCCTTAAGGAAACAATATTCCGCAAAAGTCGTTCTCATCCATTTTAGGCTCCGGATTAAGCGCTTGACGTCTCGTCTGCCCAGCGTATCCCGAACCCTATCCCATGGTAGAAAACAAGCGTGCTCCTACATGGTTCTAAACACACGTCTCCTTGCTAAATGCCACCCCTCAGAATAAATGTGAGTCACAAATCTTGCATTTTTGTTTTGTTTTACTTTTTTTAGTTTGCTTTTTGTGGTTTTTTTTGTGTTTTTTTTTTGTTAGTGTTTGTTTTTAGCCTCTATAACCATGCAACCTGACATAAAAAATGAATTGTCTCTCTAGAAAAAAAAAAGTATTTACATCTACTCTTATAAATAATGTGTCTGCGCATGAATGAATATAATTGTTATAATGACACTGATCAGGATGCTCGTCCCAAGAAAAACAGCTAAAATAAAGGTGAACAGATTGTGTGTGAGGACGCCACAGATATTAACAAATATTGGGTTGACCAACAAACATTTCATTCACAAACAAAGGTGACGTTATATATCCTCCTTTTTTCTATGTTTTCTGTAGTTTGGTACTTGATAAAAAAAAAATCTGGCGTACACTTTATAGGACACGAACAATTCGCGGAATGCAAATATCATATTACAATGTGTATGTCATTACGCATTCATTTGACAACCTCTCCGTGATTCCTAAACACTTCCGGGCGTTTCCGCACGTTCGTGAGGCGAGTGCAAACTTTCCGCGCCCAAATTTTGAACGAGAAAAATATCTTCCTCTGACGATCGTCGGGAGAAAGTCAACGTTCCCCTGGCCCCAAGAAAAAGGGCAAAGTCGAAGATCGCATATTCTTTGTCCACAGTTTCCACAAGGAAGAAGCATACCCCTTCAGCTCTTGGGGAGTTTATTCTCAGTTTGGATTAATTTTTTATAATCTTCTTTACTATATACAATCGTTTCCTTTGCCACATTTGTAAAATTGATCCATATTATAAACATCTACAGTCACGATTGAAACATAGCAACCAGCAACGCTGACTCCAAACTGGTAGCGGTGCCCATGAGGAGGAATAGACTTTATTTGTCCAGTTTTGCGTTGAGGAAGAAAATGACGAGAAGGAAAAAAACACAGAATTTGAAGGATTGCATTATTTCCTCGTATTGTCCACCCATCTGAATGGTTGTCATGAAGTCATTATGATTGTCCTAGTCCATGATTTCACCACTCCCAGTGCGATCCTATAGATGTGTCCGCGCTGTCCTGCTATATCGATCAGTATTTTTCACAACATTTCGCGCCCTTTTCGAGTGATTCCGAGGTTCGTCTGCAGTCGATACGCAGAGATTCACAAAAATGTCCCAGGAAACTGTGGTTCGCAGACGTGACGCGGAGAGAATGCCAAAAATGACATATTTGCGTCCGCAACATTGCTAATCTTGACGGGGCGTCAGCCCAATCGGATTCTCGCTCTATAAGTGTAGTAAAAACAAAAGTGGGGGGAAACAAAGTATTCGGATCAATAATTCAAGAGCATGAAGAGAGAACATTTTTTTTTTCCAAACGTCTGAGCCGAGTTCAGCCATCTTAACCAAAGATCAAATCGATCTAGGGGATGAAGTTGACTTTGACTTCTGTTGACTTTGGTCAAAATGAAAGTTCTGAAACTGTGAGCCCATGGTTTGTGAAAAGAGTAAAAAGTCAACCGTTTCATAACAAACACCGACATGAACATACACAACTATCTACAACTGCAATCATTATCTCATATAAATATGGTTTAGGTCGTTGTCGTTTTACTTGTCCAGTTTTGCTTGGGTTACTTTCTTTGAAATTCTTTCTAAAGACTTAATTTTCATATCATAATGAATGAAGCATGTCCCCGACTTCTCCAAGCACATCAGAGCAGACGAGTTGGACCTACTCAAAGCATATACTAGACAACTCAATAACTAAGATCAAAACTGTATATAGTTGCGGTCGAAAATGACAAGGACCTATGTTTTGAATATTTGATAGTCAAATGGCATAGCCCCAACATATCAGCCCAATTATTCAAATATGTCTAAAAGCACAAATGCAAACTGATAAATTTCTGAGCAGTTTTGGGTATTGAGCCCCTCAGAATTCCGACGTCTTCTTCCGTTGCCATAGTAACGAATATTTTTTAAACATTGTTTCCAACCAAATACTGAAAAGTAATACTAGTGTAGTACAGATTTAGTCACTTTTGACATATCTAATACTGTATAACTAGACATTTTAGTAATTAAAAAAAAATTATAATTTGTTACCACGATAAGAGGAGGAAACACCGGAGAATTACTATGACCTGATTTGCAATTTGATAAGTAATTCAAAATCTGTAGATTAAGTCACTTTTATTACATTTTGTTATTATTCATATGGATATATATATGCACTGTATGTATAGTCACACCTGTCTTAACGACCTCCTGTCTATAGCGCCCACTTTTTTTGTCTCCCTGGGTGACAGGTTTGACTATAAATAAATAAATATATATATATATATATATATATATATATATATATATATATATATTTCAAAATATGGAATCTAGCAATAGAGCAAGTAATTCCGAATCTATAAGTTTAGCCACCTTTTTTTTTTTACATTTCTGTATGGTATGATGGGTAATATGTGGGTTTTTTATCGTTACCACGGCAACGGGAGAAGACGTCAGAATTCGGAAGGGCTCAAATCACTGTTAATATCCATGCAGATCTGCATGAAATATTATGTCAGTCTCCAAGTGAGCCAAATTTGCTGATGTCAGACAAATCTGAAAGATTTATCGTTTGACTATTCAGCTGGACTTTACAATCAAAACAAAAACAAAAAGCACATACATAACAGGAAGTCAGCCAAAAGTTCTATGGGCAACACAGATCGATATATCTATACCATTTTTGCGATTACTCTGGCATGTATGAATGCATGCCTACCGACTAGGAAAAATTTGTTAATGTACGATAAATGCAAAAACAACAACAACAAAAAGAACAACGATGATAAATTGAGTGAATAAAAACGAGACAAACACGTGACTGATGTTGTGCAATCGGGTGTGTGTATTAAGACTTACACTTGTCATGGCTATCCATGATTTGATAAACCTACTGTCACAGGCATCTCTTTCTTCGTCTGTCTGTATCTTCAGATTCGCGGACTTGCAAACACACACACACACACACACACACACACACACACACACACACACACACACACACACACACACACACACACACCTCTTTCTCTGCGAAATGTCATGAGTCGATTTAGTTACTGCTCACGTTCGACATTCTGCCGAAAAGAGATCACAGGAAACATCCAAAGCCATAATGCCTTTCCGAGGTAATTTCACGCCCCATGCTCCGAACATAGTCCGCGCCGAGCAAACTATTTCTGATGCAGATATTGAAGAAGGGAGGAGGTTTTGCTCTAAAGAAAATAGCCGTCACGTGTAGTACGTGACAATTACTATAAAAGTGGGAGGGATATGTCGTCATGCGGAAATAGGTTCTAATATTCGTCGATGCTGGAAGCACAGTCCAATCTCATTTCAGTTCTCGCTCACTCGTGGAAAACGACATAGTACCCAGACCGTCCGAAAAGCCCCCCAAAATCATGGATCATGCAGGTTTTCTGTTTGGGAGACGATTCGGCAAGAGATTATTGAGTGCACTCCATTAGCCTCCTGATCACTTGGCATATATGACGTCACACAATTTGCTATTCACTGGTAGGCCTAATCTATGTTTGGAAAGCATGTGTGTTAAGTAATGCTTACGGTAAAGATTGCTATTTTGGGGCATTTCGCAAACCTGCTGGCCTCTTTATCAAATAAAAAAGGAACAAATCAAAGAAACAATGATTTACAAAATGTATTTTAGTGAGAAATGCTGATGTACCATTAACTCTTGTTGAAAACGGGTTGCTCTCACACTGATAGAAGGGCAATGATACTACCTCTTCGAATTCGTACCAGTGAGTTTGTGACCAAATTTTGCACACACAAACATAATGGACAGCTTATTAGTATGATACGCAGAGAATAAATCAGTAGAGCAAATCGTAGAAACATGCATGTTATGTATTTCATTACCTGAACATGCATGTTACGTATTTCACTACCACTAGGCAAAAGACATCAAGGTGATGGACTTATTAAATTTCCATACGCGCTACAAAATGATATTAATTGGCTGCATCCATTGAAATGTTAATAAGGTGAGTCATCTCATCATAGAAATATTCTATGTGTATTACAATTATGTATTCCCCAATGTTATAAAAATCATGTTTTAGATTGATAAACTACAGCCCCTTACCGCTTACATTTATGATAGATGGCTATGCTTTTACACTACAAGACTTTGTTGAACGGAGTACAAGTCAATTTTTGGAGACAGGAAAAACGTAGATTTGCTAGGCAATAACCTCACCTAATGAAGTTTACTTATTAGTTTCGATCAATTCCACTGTTTGGGAAAAAAGGACATTCAAAATACATTGTGTATATATCAAATTCTATCTTAAAGTTAAGTAAAGCTTGTGTTTTGTTCGTTCATCTCTTTCTTTCAATGATCGAGTGTCAGCTTGAACATGGACAGGCATTTTTTTAAATCTCGTTACGTCGATGCCATCATTTAGGGCAATTTGTCAATCAGTTGCAATAAAAACATCTCGACAGAAGAATTTAATGAATTTGAATAATGATGCAGTACCCGCTGCATGCTATAAGGATTACAGCCAACACTTCTTGTCGGGCGGAAGCTCGGTGGTCTAGAAGAGATGACGCCTGTCGGGAGATCAGGAGGTCGTAGGTTCGAATTAATCCTGCCCGAGTACGTACGTCCATGATTTCTCTTCTTACGGCTATACTACTAAAAAACTGATCAATTTAGTGATTTACGTCGATGTATACACGGCAAGTTGTCAATCACTTGCAATAAAACATCTCCATGGAAGAATTTCCATGAACTTTTCCATTTTCAGAGTAACGTACCTTCAGAATAACGAACCTATTTCGTTTTCGGATTAACCATTGGAATACCGAAATCTTTTTCCATTTTAGGACAAACGAACCTCCTAAAACTTATTACATTTTTTTTTACTTAACGAGTCTTTGGAATAACAAACACTGTCACGTTTTCGAATCAATGAATCTTCGAACTGACAAATCTTTGGACTAACAAACCTTCGAAATAGCAAACTGCTACCTTATCCCTTCATCATTTTCCCCAGTATGTTTCACGAAACTAGTCAGTGTTTGATTCACGCACTTCAATTATGTTGATGATCATCTTCTTAAACCATTTCTGAAAATTTGATTTCCCTCTTGTTAGTTTCTGCATCATCTAACGCAACAAGGGAAGAAATTTTCCTTATGTACTCGACCTGCATGTTCAATACAACGCGTAGCTTCCATCCCAGCGTCAGCATCAACTTAAAAAGAAAAGAAGAAAAAAAAATCCAAATCTAGCACGGGCACCTGTAATACAGCTGTGATTTTGACGATTGCTTGAGGCTAACTAGAGTATAACATGGGAAAGAAGTTATCAACAAACGAGTAAAATCTGCTCCACATTGATTTTTTTTTAAATGAACCAAAAACCGCGGCCATTTCAGCGATTTCCTGCAATTTGAATTAGGACAGTTGTCTTTCAGACAGACAATCTGTTGCGTGGAAAGTTTGGTCTTAATATTAACACAAAATAGAAGGGGAAAAAAATCTTAAAATCACAAATCGATTAATGGCCTCTTTTGCATCGTGCTTGAATTGAACGCTTTCACTAAAGCGATTGTGACGCACAGATTTACAAGTGCTATTTATAGCGATCGAGCGTCGGCTGCCCCCAGGAAGATGCTCGGATAAGGTTGCGCATCTGTCCACTTCAGTGGAGATGAACACATTCGTAGCGAGTCAACAAGACGTGTCCAATGCTGAATTCCTGTGCAAACTTATTTCTTAAAATGACCTCAAAGGGAGTACAGTACAGTAATGTCTATAAATGAGGGAAGCTAACGAAAAGGGAAAACTCTGCCATTGGGGGAAAAGAAGTCTCAAGGCCAAGTGCCTATGTTTACAAGGCAACGTCAGGCAAGGACGTCGACAGTGCACCACAATATTTGCTCCCGTGTCTCTTCCTGAAAGGCTGGTTCCAGGATTTCAAGCGCTGAATTGCATGAATGAGGAAAAATACGATAATTCCGAATTGTTATCTATGTTGGTAGGTAGGTAGGTGGTAGGTACACTATATTAAGGTTATTTGTCTCTCGCGCTTCAATGCAGCCCATCAATGTAATCTTGAGCGCATAGGCCTATGTCCTATACTTGGAATTTCAATATTCCAGGTAATAATTATCATAAATAGATAATCATTTGTCGAGGTCTGCGTATCAGCGCACTCACATCATCGCCTTTCTCATCTCAAGAAGAATACAGCGCCTCTCCCCATCGCATTAACTGACATCAGTGGATGGCGAGCTTCCATCGCCGCGCCGCGCCGGTTTGCGGCGTTCAAAATTAATGACATCAGAATTCATCGAGGTTGATATTCTCCCAAATTACATTTTGCAACAATTTGCGATGCAAGCCGGTCAGGTATCAGAGCCATATTGAAAGAGATCTTTTTTTTTATGATCATAATCATCATAAAAGAGGTATGACGCCATTACATTACGACAGAAACAGAGAAAGAGAAGGAGAGAGAGAAAGAGAGAGCGAGAGAGAGAAGGTACTGCTAGCCATGCATTTATGGAAAGCCAAAAGTATATACATCCAGTAAATTTGCCATCAGGTTACATAATAAACAAAAATGGATTTCTGGCAAAAAAAAAAAAGAAGGTCGACCGTCCTATAAAACAAATGATGCAAATGTCTTTTCTTGAGTCAGTAGGAATTAGATGTTACAGATGGCATGCGGTAACTAGTAACTATGGATTCCAGTTTAAACCTTGATTTCACCTCGGGATATATGTTGACAAATTCTAGAGTTACCTTATGCACACAATTCTTACTGACTCAGACCTTTGCATCATTTTATTTTAAATGATAGTCTACGTATATTGTATTTTGGCTACATCAACAAGATAATGATGTAAAAGCAGATAAGTAGAGAAAAGTGGATAACTTTGTTGATAGTTGACAGATGAATGTATATTTCAGATAAGATAAGTAAATATATACACAGATTATATAGTCCTACCTAACATTTGTTATACATGACGTAAATAAACATATAGACCCAGGCCACATATGTATTTATGGGTATAGGGATATGTAATACATGACTACTGTGTATACGTGTTAATATATAATTTACATATTTACCATAATATTATGTATAATTACTTAGAAATATGTAGACAGAGAGAGAAAGAGAGATGAAAAGAGAGGGTTAGAGCTATTTTCAATATCAAAATTATCTCAATGCCGTCACAGCCGCTCCAAAATGTTGGTTGGGGGAAATACGGTCAGTATATACGAGCGTTAATACGGGTTAATTGCAATAACCCGCATTGTGCAATTTGCTGTGCTGCATTTCTCTACCCTGAGATGTTGTTATTATCAATTGCATATTTCACTGGTTGTATTGCATCTATGTATAGAAAGGAAATTGCGGATGAAAAGTAACAAATCCTCGCATAAAACGCAAAATTCGAGAGAGAAGAATGATTATAATTATGCACACTGGATGGCATCAGAGTTGAGTTGGACGAAGTAAAAACGCTTGGATGACTACAACCATGGGAAAGAGAACAAGTTTTCACATTTTTCTTTAATTTAAAAGTGTGTACAGAAGTTGCAGATGTGATGGAAGTGAGGAGTTTGTCCCATTCCTTTGTTGTACTATCAGTGGTGAGTACGATCCCCAGCCCTATTACAAGTTCTTGGACAGGAAAGACGAGGGGGGGGGGGGCGATACTACAGAATATAGGGTAAGGGGAATATACCACTCAGTACAATTGTTAAGAAATCTATAGGTGCTTGATTATAAGAGGTTTTATAATCAGGTAACAATATCTTAAATACAACCCTTTCCTTAGCTAAAAGCCAGTAAAGAGATTTTAACAGGAATGAGAGATTGTGACGACGTTCTGCCTCCCCCGGTCCACCTCGGAGATAAAGCGAGCAGCCCAATCCTGTAAGCTTTGCAATCTACTTAAAATAGATAAAAGAATACCATCACAATAATCTACCCAGGACAACACCTGAGCCACTTTACCTATGTTGATGTTAACAGTGGTGGTTAAGATCCCTAGCGTTACTACGAGTTCGGAGACAGGAAAGACAAAAGGGGGTTGGTAAGAGAACGAAAATTCGTTCTATAAGAGGACTACACAACTCAAGGCAATTATTCACGTATCTACATGTGGTTGGTTGCGAAAGTTTTCGACAAATGTTTGAAAAGTCCAATCACCAAGATATCTTCTTCTTTTGTCGTATGATGCAGTACATCGGGGTGGGTGGGGATTATAGTCTCATAAGTTAAGCTGCGGATCCAGTTCAGGGAAGCATCACTTGCTTGAGCAAGTTCTGTTCAAGCCCTATAGATAATGGTAGGGACCATTGTAATGCGGTATCACGGACACTCACCCTGTTCGACAAGCGACACCACAAGATATCCCGGTCTACGGTATCGAACGCAGATCCGACAATAAAGCCAATGCTACTTGACCTTCATTCATGGCAAACAAGATGCCATTTTTCACTTTGATGAATTTCCGTGCAGTGATTGGGTCGGTATAGGTTGATTGATGAGCATGCCATAAATCGTTTTTTGCGCATATATTCTGTGTGACTCTCAGACAAGTTATACCTCTCCGTCATTTTCCCAGCAAAACTGAGATTTGAGACATTTCTATGATAAGCCCTGGTTGTCAAGACAATTCTGGTCAAGTTTGTGTTCTTTAAAGGGGAAATCCAGTTCAACTATAAGTTAGTCTAATAAAAAAAGAGTAAAATCTTATGAGTTCAACGGTAAAAATTGGACTGAAAACGGATGTCAAATAAGGAAGTTATGAAATTTTGAAGTTTTGCTAATTTCTGCAAAACAGTTCTTGTACAGTGGATATGAATATGCAAATGAGTGAGCTAACTATGTCATAACCTCATAATTTTCCATTGATTGTGTACAAAAAATAACAAAAATTTAATGTTTTTGTCGTTGAAGTCTGATTCTTCACCTGATTTCGATCAAAATTTTGCCGTTGAGCTCGTAATATTTTATTCTTTCTTATCAGACTAACCTATATTTGGACTGGATTTCCCCTTTAAGAAAGAGCCGGATAATTGAGGATCTCAATGAGGATGGCAAGTTATCCCTTGAAATAAAGTCGTGAGTAATGTAGTGAGGATGGTCATCATCACTTAGGCTGGATATTGGTTGAAAAGTATCAACACTAATGTTATTGTGAATCTTCTGAATTTTCTCAGAAAAAGAAAAGAAAGAATGGAAATTTTATTTTATAGCATAGTGCTTCTACAGAATCACAAAAAGCAAGGGAATGAAATCTCCTGTTCAACAAATAATCTACAATTTTATATACCTCCTTGGTATCTCATGAGGGTAGCTTCTCTTAAAAATAAACAATTTCAGTATCACAGGTAAAGTTACACACTGACGCTTTCTGATTAGGAAAGTCTGATAAGCCCTTTTTACACTTGTGTTTCTTAACCCCGTACTTTCTCTGACCCAGGACTATCGTTAATCCCGTACCAATTTTATTTTCAGCTTTTTACACTCGACAATAAATCCCGTACTAAGTTCTTGTCCTGGGCTTAAAAGAAAACTGACCTTTTTACACTCGTATTTCTTAGCCCCGTACTTTCCAAACCACATGAATATTCATGATTACGCCGTGCACTGTACAAGTACACGCACGCACCGGCAGCACTTGATTACCTCGTTTCTGATTGGTCAGTGGGGTTCGGACTTCGTCTCCGTCGCTTAGCCCCGGATTATTTCTTCGTTCTGTTTACACTCGCTTGCTTGGCACCTCAATTGCGGGGTTGCGGTGCTAACCCTGCTGTTTTGCAGGGCCAGATAGTACGGGATTATCGGTGGGGCCAGCCCACTTTGGCAAAAACAAGTGTAAACAGAAAGTGGGCTAAGGAAAGTCCGGTACCAACGGTGGGGCTAAGGCCCCCCCCCCCCCCCCCAACCCCCACCTTAGCCCCACCGTTGGTACGGGACTAAGCAAAAAAATGCAAGTGTAAAAAGCCCTAAAGTCATCCGTAAAATGATCAGGGTGGTGTTCGGAAGTCTTAATTGATTCTCCAAGACCTTGTGAATAGACATGATGGGAAAAGTTATTTGCACCTATTCAATAATTGGTTTAAAACATCGATTGCTCGACAACGTATCTTACAAACATTGTAACAATGATAACAATAATGATGATTTTGATATAGTAGTGGTTTGATTTTTTTTTTCCAGTGGGAAAACCCTGCTATCTTCACTTTCCCAACAGTGTCTGAGGCAAATGATTTTACATGTCGGTGAAGTGGAACATGGTATGTAAAAGACCATACGTAAAGATATCATGTTGTCGCGAGGTATATACCCCTTACCAAAGCTCTTCCGCACGGATTGCAGTATTCCATTAATGATAACCTCCTAGATAGTACAGTATATCTGTCATTCCCAGGACCGCACGAGGCTTTCAGTTAAAAGGGGGTCCATTAGATTTTAAAGAACAACCCCGTCGATTATTGACCTACACATCATGATATGGTACGATTCCCGTGACTTGAAAATACCTGAGAATAAACACAATTCGAATAATAAACTATTTCGATTACTCGTTGCCATATCAAGCAGGCCTATATTTTTTTTTTTCAAGTTTGAAGCCACGCTTTTCGATTCTTAATGTAAGAGCATCAACAGGTCAACTATAGCGTAGAGTAATATAGGCTATCTCATGAAAGGTTGCGTATCTTGGTGAGACAGGCTAACAAAAATAAAACCAAAATATATGTGTGAATTGAGAGAATACACAGCAATTTCCAACTGTGCACATAGTACCATGTGAGTCTGTGAATATGTATACATACAGTGTATGTCTAATGTCTATACATAATTATGTAGATACACGTTTGTGTATAATTATCCTCTATGAATCTACTGTGTGATGTCCAAATGATGGATTGACGCTTGAATACTATTATAGTCAAAATGTGTCCATTAATAATTTATCACTCTAAATCGCGTTTATAAATGTTTAATTTTTGCAATTTTGTAATCGCTTTGAGCCTTATGGGAAGAGTTTATTAAGAATTAATTGTACTGTATTTTATTGTCTTGTATTGTAGCGCTTTGTATTGCATTGTATAGTTATAATATCGCATAGAATTGTATTGTACATAATAAATTATAGTATTGTATTCTATTGTATTGTTTTGCATTAGTACCACACGTCAGCGAAGTTTGAGGAAAATCAGACGATCCGTTCATGTTATGAATTTCAAACTTTCGGTACCGCCATTGCTATAGCTTAGAAGACTACTACAGTTCATGACGTCATGCATGTACAACGATATAAAGAAAATGTAAAGAGAATTCGACAAAATTTCTTTTCTTTTAAATGAACAGCGCGTGTTCCTTCCATTCGTTAATGTCATATGTTAAGGGTTATATCATTTCTCCCTCCTTTCTAAAAGAGGTTAGTCAAAATGTTCTTTAAGGCTAGAAAAGTGAAAATATGTTGAATTTTCGATATTTTCTTTATATTTTTTCTTTAAAAATGGCAATGAGCTTTATTGTGTTTTAAACGTTTAATGTGTTCTTAATTTGGCGACGTGTACTTTAGCAATGGCAAGGGATTGTGACTTTATTGTCGTTAAAAATATTAAAGAAAAAGTGAGTGAAGTACTTTTTTTCTTGTAAAGTGACCAAATAGAATAGTGATAATTGACATGATTAAGTCAATTTCTAGACGCACTTGAGTATAAAAATAAACACAAAAGGATCTAAAAACCAATGCACGGTTACTCCTTATCCACAGTGAGAAGAAAACTAATGGATTGCTAGACAGGGATTTAGGATGTTCCTTTTCACTACCAGAATTGTTGATTTTATGCGGTATCTGTACAGCAGAGATGAAAGCTGTCCCTTCCGTAAATGCAATGAGGGAGTAAGTAACATAATTACATAAACAAGATGAAAAATATGCATTTGATTCTGAGTATTGAATGTATATCGGTGGGTACTCACCACACCTTCTTGCATGTAAAAAATAAAGCAAAGAAGCGAAAGATGATAATAATAATATAGGGTAATTATAATGCGCCAATTCCACATAGCTAACGTGCTCAAGGCGCAGGAGGAGGGGGGGGGGGGGGCTAAATGGATTGACGTGCAAGCATTCCCGCGGTTCTCCAACATCGTAGGAGTGGAGTAGATCAATGTAAGTAGAGTGAGTAAGTATGAATATCAATTCAAATTGTTTCGAAACTGACTGGCGGAGGGAAAAGCTTTCAGCAGTTTCGGCGTCTTCTCACCATGTTATATCAATTTGCGCGCTGATCTCTGCATCATTACGAAGAACTCAGAGTTGGTGATGGACTTTCAAAGATAGCGGTAATCTGACTTCTTTAACGAAACCCATCAATCTATTAATGCTGGCGTTTATTTGGTTTTCGTCTATTACTGGGTACACTCATTAGGTGGAGCCACTTCGTTATTTCGCGGAATCGTCTGAGGCGCAAAAGGCACCGCCATCTGTCAAACCTATAACGATAACGCAATATCTTTTTTTTTCATAACTTCGACACAATATTCATCAAGAGGTTGAAAATAACAAAATAAACACACACACACACACACACACACACACACACACGCTATTCCCATACCTTCAATATACTGGAGGCAAAATGTTAGAATTGCTGGTATATGATATCAAAAGTGACATAGAATTAAACAATGGTGACAGCAAAAACAATGTAATTATGATTAAAGAGCTAGGCGTATAATTCTTTATTCACATTTCGACACAACATCTGTCATGGATCGTGTCAACATTTTTGTCTTCATATATATATATATATATATATATATATATATATATGTATATATATATATTGTATCATGTACAGAGAGGGAAGAAGCACTGAAACATTCTATTTGAGATGCCTTTTAGAATAAAAATTGACCAGCGCAGGAGATCCCCTCAAAGGACAATGCCCCGCAACATCATCGTGAAAGTCACAAATTATCGGATTCGTAAAAAGGTGTATACAAACAGTGCTAGAATGAATCTCTAAAAGTCTACAGATCAGGCCATCTTCATCAAAGAGGACCTGACGAAGAAGAGAGCTCATCTGTTTTGGAGAATCGTAAAAGAAAGCAAGACAAAAATATCACAAAATCTGGACCGAAGAAGAAACAATCGTCGTAAAAACACCGAGCGGTGTAAGCGTCAAGGTGACTCGAAATTCAGATCTTACGAAATCAACTGATTTAAATATTTTATGAAGAGACAGTTTCATTGTTTTCAGATTTTTTGTGTGTGTTACATCAGTGTATCAAGCACTGAATATTTTATTTGATAGCTAGTGTAAATGATTTATTCATTTCCATGTGTTATAGGAGCGATAAAAGTGTTAAAACAACCCACAACCAAAAAAAAAAAGCTTTGAATTGTACGCAATGTCATGAATGGGTATACACATTGAATGTATAAATATATCACAACCGACATACGATGACTTGAAGAAAAATCTTATTGAGTGGCTATATATTCATCTTCAAAATTTTTGTTAGCTCAGGTAGAACTGAAGCCCCCCCCCCCCCACAACAAAAAACAAACAAACGAACAAACAACAACAACAAAAACAAACAAACAAACAAACAAACAAACAAAAACAAAACAACAAAACAACAACAACAAAACGAAACAAAACAAAACAAAACAAAAACGAGGCTAGTCCTTTTGTTGGGATAGCCCATAGAAAACCTAATTGTCAAACGTCTTTCTTTGATCTGTTAGAAGAAAGCGTGGATCGTGTGTAATTGGATAGAATCATCCTCTGGGGAGACTTTAATTGTAACATAGAGTAGGTTGGTGGGTAATTACAGTGCATTCGACAGCCCACCAGGGCGACCTCAACAGTAGTATACGCCGATAGACCTTATTTTTGTGTCCCAGTCTTATGGCGAACTTTATTATACGGTGTACAGTCACTTGGATTAAGTGACCACTTAATTACACGGTCAAAGACACAACAGCATAAACCAAAAACCTTGTCTTTTCGTTCTTTTCGATTTTCCAATCAAATATGCCTTTCTGAGCGACTTGGCTGCTGCCAACTGGAATAGATTATGGCAAGAAGATGAAGATGTTCATTGCTATGGTGTTAATTCCACGAAGTTTTTTTTTTTTTTTAAGAATATGCAATAAACATGCCCCCTACAACTCTTGTACGTTACCGTACATTAAAAACAGAAGGAATCACCATGGATTAATGATAGTATAGCTAGATAACGTAAATATATCAAGAGAAAATAATAGTGAAACAATATGAGGAAAACAACGTATACTATAGAAATAAATTGAGGCAAATAATTTGAGCATGATTTTAAAGAGGGCTTATTATTGTAATGAATTAAATGGTAGGGGTAATGATGTGACAAAATGATGGAAGGTACTAAAATATTTATTGCCAAATGAGAAAGTAAGTAATGAGCCAAATATATAGTGATGGGGAACCGATGGATGACTTACATAGGATTGCGATATAGTTTGATATGATGTTCAGTTGGCAAACTGTGTTGTGGTAATAATGGAAAGAATGATAAAACCGAGAAACGAGAAAAGTCTTTGAATTGTGTTAATCGTGCACTTTTCCTATTATTAAAATTAGTCTAGATCTTTGTTCAAAGGGGATTGCAGAAATTGGCAATACAAGTTTATTGGACTGGATGAACTTTATCCCAAATTTTTGGGGGAAGAAAAGGGCATATCGCTCACGACGGTTATACAAGTAGGATTATCCGCTCGTTTATTTAAGCTTGCTAAAATATTATACTTGTACCTTAAAACAAAATCCTGAGGGACATCAGTAATTATCATCTTATCTCACTCTTGTCCACAGTAGCGAAAGTTTTCGGATATGATAAGCACTTCACTCTCAGCTTCTAAGCTACTTGGATAAAGAAGATCTGTTGTGGGAATCCCAGTCGGTTTTTAGACCCCGTCAATCAACCACAACGTGTTTAACAGGGATTTGTGATTTTTTTGTTCTGGTGAAAACCTTGACATAGGTAATGTGGTCGGGGCAGTCTTTTTACAATTTAGACTTAGGAAAAGGCCTGCGATGTCATACCCCATGACCTGCTTTTGTCGTACTTAGGCATCAACAAAACTGAACTGCAGCGGTTTGAGTCTTACGTAATAGGGAAAGAGCAATGCGTTTCTTACAAAGGCAAGAGATCTGAACACCTTGTTTGACTACTAAAATTATGAACCAGTTGTGCTTTTCCCTCATACTTGCACATAAAGATGACTGTTGTGCTGTATAAAAGACAAAATTCAATCAGATTGCAACGATAGCAAAACAAATATGCAGTATTAAATGGAGGTTGTTATTATATTAGCACAATTTCTTACTCATGCCCTCAAAATGACCGTCAATTGAACAAAGAATGTACAATATACCATTGCTGTGTTATACATTGTGTACAGTATCTAACTGTGCTACACAATAAGCCAGTTCGGAGTTCCAGTTTGAGCATGAGCAGAAAAAGGTCATTTGTACCGAGAGACAAGCTGGTTTTTAATTTCACTGAGATAAGCAACTGTAATGCTATGATTATTCATGGAATCCTTATAAATAGTGCCTGCCAGTACATCCACCTGACAGCAGGCCTGGTATTTGGCAATGTTAACAGAAAAAAGTTTGTTAATGTATTCCAAACAGCACAATGAAATAGATGCTTCCCAAAGTGTTGATTGACAAACCATTCTGGTCACTTCATCTACACAGGTTCATTCTTTGTTAGAATACGAGTTCCATAAATTGCTATGTTGGGCAAGCTGCTGCATTATGTCGCTTTGAATTTCGTGAAGTGCCTAACCAACTGAGAAAAATGAAAGGTCATTTGTACCCATGTGCACATGAGCTATCTCCGAACTGGCTTATTTAGCACCACCATACATTATCAAACTCGTTAAAAACAAAACAAAAAAGTTCCGTTACCTTCACCACTCGGTGTGCTCTTGTCAATTACTACAGTACACAATATACCTAAACCTAGAACTGAATATAACAAAAATGTTCTTTCTCATATTATGCTGCAAGCACACTATTTTCCTCGTTACCTGTATCTATTCCAACAGCCTCTTCATGGCAGACATTCATGAAACATGTACGACAAAACCGATGTCTATTTTGATATATAGTATTACACCAAGTGCACGAGCTATGTAGTGAGATACCATGTTATCACTTGTTTTTATATTTGTCCTTCTTATGTTTTATACTCTTATACAAATCGATTGTTTACAACTTGTATCTTATCATATTCGTGTTTGTTTGGCTTTTTCGTACTGATTGCACACACTTCGTAATGTAAATATTGACGCAGGACTCCCTTGTAAAGTAGGCATTTGTGTCTCTGAATGGAACTACTTAGTACCCTGCTTTTTAAGACAAAGGAATAAATGAATAAATACATATCAATAAAAGTTCACCTCAAAGCCTTAGGAGCATTATCGAAAGTCGATTTGTAGAAAATTATCGCACGACATTGATCGGAAAAACCACAAAGAATTGTGCTTAATGAGAAAGGGAAGTTACTGAAAAAAAAAAATATCGAAAAGCAAGCGCGCTCCACAAGAAACCGACTCCCTTGTATATACCGCGCATAAAAGGACGACATGCTCTATACATTTGGCGGCAGTACCTTTTAAGAAGAAACTTAAAGTGGTCATAACCTTTTCATACTATCCATTTTTAAAGCCATCCGCCTCGCTTGCTTGCTTGCTTGCTTGCTAGCTTGCTTGCTGCCATACCAGCAGATCCGACCCTCGCTAAAGTGTGCGTCTGCTTTTCGCAGACACGCATGTTTGAAAGTCGGACAACACCAACACACCTCATTCGCACAATAACCATGTCGCCTGCTACACCCAACCGCCATGTGAAAGCCATGTCAGTCTGACACCTGTTGTGTGGAAGATATTGCCAATTATCTATTAGATTCCACTTAATATCGAGATAACAGGCGCCTTGTGTAGCCACATGGAACAAATAATGTGTTAAATGACTGTAATGAAAAGGAGATAATTTCCATAAAACACACAGCTACGGAGATGTCACCTTTGCCCCTGTTGGCTGAGTAATTAGAGAGAGAGATGAGGGAGGGGGAAAAGGCCACTTAATTGATAAAGTTGGACATGCCTATAATGCAACGCTAATCATCTGATAATGGGGAAAGAAACAACAATTATTTTGGTCATCAATGAAAATGTCTGGTCTACTTTAAAGTCAATTTAAGGCAAGAAGATCTTGAATGCACTCGCCATATTATACCCAGTATGCATCTAGCATGAGACAAGTGTGTACAGACACAACATACATGCACTACGTATGGCAAAATTTAACAATTATCAAGCTTTTGAATACAAACATGTTGTATTATGTAGGTCTACGATTATGATTCAAATCTTCACATGCATGCATGTTTGTGTGTTTGAACACTGAAGTAGATTTTTTTTTGTGTGTGTGTGCATACTGACCCGCAATCCACGAAAATTACTTTGAAGAAAATACGCGTTAAACGAAGTACATCATACTGGAGTTGCAAATTGTTTTGCCGTTCCAAAAAGAATACTTAGATTTATGACTGTTTTCCAACTTACGACTGTTTTCAAATTCGGGACCCATGGAAGTAATGACATATTTTCACCTCTGATTATGTATTTTGAAATTTTTACTTACATTTCTTTATATTTCATTCTTTTCTTTTAAATACTGAAATGAAACCAAAACAAAATAAATTGATTGCTAGAAGGACAAGCACCGAAGAAAAAAAAAAAACAGGTAAAGACGCAAAATTTTATCCTGCTGTTATTCTTTGAAATTTTGTCCAGACACGAATAATCATGAAATCAAGAGATGTTTTGTCTCATGTTGCCATGATGAAAATATTGCTTTTTTAGTAACTGATATTTCTTGAATTTTTTTTAACAGCAACTTTGACTGCATCCGCACACCAAAATAAACTTGGTACCTCGACATTCCTTGGCTACACAACCGAGTGCATTCACTCATTCTCTACTTCAACCCTTATCGTCCTGTCCAATCTGTCACCCACACACACACAGATAACTTGTGGCTGACTTCCCATTTTATCTTGTCATTCAAATTGGAAATGTCGCCAACAGCAAATGGACAGCATCGAGGGAAAACAATTGCACGCTCTCGGCTCTATTTTTACGTCTTATTTCTCTCACATAAAGAGAAAAAGATATACACACACAGAGAAGAAAGATTGAGACGGCAAGTGGCAGCAAAATACCAAATGATATAAGATCTAGGATATAGCTGCAGATCTGACTATGAGTGGGTGGGGGAAAAAAAAGAATCCCTGGAGGTCCCATGCAAAACGTATTATAAACGTCAACAAATCCGACAGTGAAAAATGAACAGGTAATTTAGAACTCACAAACAATCGATGTAAAGGCTGTTTTGCATTAATGAAGTGAAGAAAACCTCTGAAATTCCTCAGCTCCTCTTACCGATCTCACCTTGGGTTGCCTCACAACATTGACCCTGCTGAAAAATATTATTGTTTTAGGGTTGTTGTTGTTTGTTTGTTTGGTGTTTTTTTCTTTTGGGGGTCATTTGTTTATCATTTTTTTTATATGAACGTAATGCATTCTTCACAACTTCTATAGTTCCGTAAACGGGGAGGAAGAAGCATAATTAGGGATTATTCACAGAAAAAGACACTTGGTATAATCCTTCGAAGGCACTAAGGCTTAACCACTGAAGATATTGCTGGAGGTACCTGGAAATTGTTAGCCATTAAAATTTTGTACATCAAATAAAACGCTTGATTGTGTGCTTTTGTGCATCATTTATAGAGAGAGAAAAGTTCAAATTGAGACGAAATTGTCCAGGATAAGGTAAGCTCAGAATAATCAATTCCTCTCCACACACACTTGCCATATGCGTGAAGACACTTCAACGTCCGGCAATCTTGTACCAAGCAGGAATTTGCCCTTCCCTTTAAAGCGGGAACTCATGTTTATAGGCATTGGGCCGGATGTATAAACGCTAGCAATTGCTTGTGCTAGCCTTTTACTCGAATCTGTATGCATAAAAACAAGCAATTGCTTGTGAGCAGAAGCTTTTGCTAGCAAGCACAAGCAATTGCTTGCTGCCCGCAAGTACCAATCATTTGCTTAAAAACGTATGCATAAAACATACCTTTTACTAGTTCTTGCTAGCAATTGCTTACGCTTTTCCAAGCTCTGTAAAATGAGCTTGAGCTTTTGCTTATCTGGAACGTTCCCTTTTAAGTATGATTTTCATATTCATGAAAGAAAGACCACACTTGTGAAGGAGTGGTATAAATCTACAGGAAATTACTCATAAGTAGAGTAAGAAATTTTTCATTTCAACAACGGGAATGTCCAGTGGTTAGCATGCAAAAGGTGATGAAAAACATGTAGGATGTCTGACTTCGGTGGAGAGCAAGGAGACCTATCTCCACGTGCGATCTGGCAGATCCGGGCAATTGCAAGCAGTGATGGGAATCAGCTAGTAATGCGTGTGTGTGTGTAGTTGTGTGTGCGACTGTGTGTGCATTTATGAGTGTCACTTCATAGCTCTTCTGCTATGTCAGGAAATGTTTCCGCACACACATGCCCTTTCAAATACCTGCTGCCACACTCGCCTTTGTTCTTGTGTTCGCACAGGCGTGACGTCCCTTTTGTTGAAAACGCAAGCAATTGCTTGTGCGGGACAAGCAAAAGGTATAAGCACCAGCAAAAGGTTATGCATAATTATGGATTTAAGCAATTGCTTGAGCTAGACCTTTTGCTAGACGAGCTTGTGCTTTTGCTTGAAGCAATTGCTTACTAGCAATTGCTTGTTTTATGCATTTGGCCCATTATAACATATACACCAACAGGCTTATTTAATGGCGCCAAAACGAGGACCAGTTTGTATAGCAATGAACTTCCTTCATGCTCTGTTATATGTTTATGATTTTTTTTACATTATATTTGTATACATTACATTTTCATCTTGTATCGCAGTATCTATTTCTTTCTTCCTGTCTGGTAGCGTTTCGTCTAGAAGTTTTTTGAACAGTATGTTTAATTTATTCATGTACATTTACATAATTATATACAATAAGGTCATCCCCATACACTCCAAAAAATATGAAAACGTGCTCACAAAACTTGAGAATTTAGATATCCATAATTGTCATTATTATCTTATGTGCAATCAATCAATGCACGTAATTTCCTTTCAAAATTAAACACGAGAGGAGCGAAATTGAACGAAGTTAACTTTCGATACATACTTCAGGTGACGTTTTAATAGCCCGAGGGGGTATGACACGAACTTAATCCAGAGCAGGCATTCAGTTTTTAATGCCAAAGCCGAAGATACCTTGGGCTTAATCGTGACACATGATAATAAATACCATCAAACTCCATACTCAGTGAAGACATTTTGAGCAATGAATGGAAGGACTTGAAAACTGGCAGTCCTTCCTCTAAGCGCTTTTGCACAATCATTGGCCGTCCTCATGATAATTCTTACATATGTTTGTGGCTGAGATAAAGAAAAAAAAACACGACAATGTCGGTTCCCACAAATTTAATTAACTCCTTTCAATATACGTACGTCGTTGGTATAACCGCACGACAACGTTGGATGTGAATGAGAAAAGACTCCCCGCTAGCCAATCCACATTATTTTTCAGCCTTTGGCGGATGGCATTATGTTACTCAAAAGGAAGAAAAGAAGAAAGAAAAGTGTTCCAGAAAATTCGCAAGGTATTCAATATTTTGTCACAAACATGTGGCGACACGGGATAATTTCTTTTCCCATGTCATTTCGGTTTGGTCGTTCACCACTTCACTTATCAAGAAGACTTTTATTTTTAGACCTGCTTGTAGATTATATATGTGTAAATATATATATATATATATATATATATATATATATATATATATGTACATATATATATATATATATATATATATATATGTATATACATACAAACATATGAATATAATCATATTATTATACAGGCCTACGCTGTATCGTTTGCATATTACTTTTCTTCTGCTAATTTTGTGACCGTCATAAGGTAATACTGGTAATTGATTCGAGTAAATTTTACATAACTCTAGATTTTCTTGTCATAGGCATTGAAATATTGTGCAAAGTTAACATATTTGATAACCATTAATAACCTATATAGGAAAGTCGAATAATGAAATAAAGTTGTGTTAAAAAAAAGATGCATCATGCTGCGAGCGAATAATCCTTAAGCACTACGCCATAACGCATGTCCGTCAGATTTTTTTTCCATTTTAATGGTTGTTTATGAGGAATAAAGAATCCTCTTTTACAGACGAGAGAAATACAAGCATGTGTAGAAACCTCAATTCACGTGCAAACTGAAAATTATTCATGGAGGCGTCGAACTAGTTCAAACAAGAAAGCTGCAGATGAAGTGGAATCATGCCCGACTTTAAACAAGAGTGACAAACAGCATGTGAAGTTCCTCCGTATGTATCACGCGGAAACACAATGAATGGAATAGAAGAGAGAGTGAGGGAGGGGGAGGGGGAGGAGGAGGGGAGGGGGAGGAGGAGGGGGAGGGGGAGAACGAAAGGAAGATAAACATTGGGGAAAATATTTTTCAACTCACACGACATGATTGGTGACTGCCTGGCAGTGGCGAATCCGTGCTTGATAATGAGTATCCACTTTAGACCAAGAGAATAAAGGACGGACAGTTAAGTCCACATAAGCTAACTTGCAATTCCGCCAGTAAAGTACGACAAAACATTGTTCATCTTGCTGACACAATAAACTTTCATGAGCGTTTAGCAAAAGCCACGCTTTGTTCTTCTTAAATGATGAACCGTGTTGTGTGAGGAGAGTCCAATCGCGAGTATATGGAGTGTGGTCGGGTAAGGTAAAGGGTCGTGAGCGTGTCTGGACTGGATATGTGGAGTTGAGCTCCGGAGCTCTCTCGACCCGAGTTGTTTTTCGACCAACACTACTCTTTACATGTGCGTCATGCACTTAACGCAGCCACGCAAGCACCGCATCGGGCTCAGCTGGCAGATAACACACGCAGCTGATTTCAGCAGGCGATAGCGAAGCGACACACGTCATACTGTGTTTGGAGCCAACAGCAAGTGCATTTGGTGAGGAATTGCACCGCAAATATCACTAATTTCACAGCGCGAGCCAGAAATCTCTCGTCTCTTCATGAATGCATCCTAGAGAGAGACGCGGGAGCGAGCGAGAGATAGTGCGAGGGTGGATAATGACACGTTATTCGAGAAACGGATCGCCTTCGCATTTTATTTTGCTTGCAGGTTTTGTTTTGTTTTTAGTTTGTTTGTTTCCTTGTTTGTTTGTTTGTTTGTTTGTTTGTTTTCTAGGCAGCCATAGGACAGTTAAAGCTGTCTGAAGGTCGAGGCGCCGCGGCGTACGCCCCATCAGCGTAATAGATCCATCAACGTTACTCAGATGTATTTCAGTAACAAAGCTGCGACTGGTAATGGAAATCACCCTGTAAGAAATCAATACGGGCAATCTCTATTAGATTTAGGTTCGCTGTCCAGCCCGCAATTATCCCTCCATTTCACCTGCAGTCCCTTCAACACTCCGATGATTGGAGAGTTACTTGAAGACGGCGTGATCTTCCAAACGAATACCTGCAGTATATAGAACATTAATCGCGTGGTGTATAGTTTTATAGAGACCGCCCACCATGTCATGTTGATCATCATTATCATCTTTGTTCGCAATTCCATTAGTTTTTGACCGTGGTTGATAACAGTGTAACTCCAATGCGCAGGCCCTGCAAGGGAGGGTGCGCTTTCCAAAAACGCAATTTCTATATGGCGTTACATATCACTTCAATCGAATTAATTTATGGGATATTCATTAAAGTGAAAAAGAGAGTGCTAATGTACGTGGCCAAAAATCGTCAACATTCGCGGCTGATGCCACTGGAGCGTGCTTGCGTAGTGCGGGTTGTCTTCCAATAGTTCTCCTTTGAAAGGTAAATGGGAAATTAATTACCCGATTACATTATCAGAATGAGCGGTTAAAGTTGGTAAAAGGACTGAAAATGATTTCATTTTTTTGCCTGTCGAGAAAAAAACAACAACAACAACCCCCAAAAATGAATGAGACACAAAATTATAATTGTGCATGCTTCTGATGTGCGGGATTAATGCTATATAACAGATCTAGGGCCTACTCGAATGCAAATTGAATGCTAGAAACCTTCAGTAGAAAGCAGTGAGTCTTGGTGAGTTGAACCGACATGACCATCAGGACCCCGTTTATTCAAAAGATACAATCGATTATAAATTTCCTTACCACACAGGCTGCCGTAGACTTATGATAGAAATCATCTATGATAATCAATTATAAATCTTCATAAAACTGGGCCCAGGTTCTGAGAGCCAACGCTGACATTACCACGCCAAAATGGAGAATACCCATAACAAAATTCTCTCTTTTGTAGATCGTGTCTTATCTCCTCTATTGACGATGCACACAAAGACACACACACACACAGACACAGACAGACAGACAGACAGACAGACACACACACACACACACACACACACACACACACACACACACACAGACACACACACACACACACACACACGACGACTACGTTCAGCTTTCTTGCAGAATTACAGGACGATGAAAATACACTGTCTGTATCAGGTAAAAACCTCCAGATAGTTGCCATGGTACCTCGTTACACACTTTCATAATTTACTCTATACTTGCTTTTATCACAGCCAGGGCGCCATGCATGATACATGACCTGACACTTAAAGGCCATTGTTAAAAGCTTTTAATGAGGGTGGGGTAACCCCCTTTTCTCCCCATGTGGTGAGTGGCAATGGTAAAACGGTGTCAGCTCTTGGTACTAAAATTAGGCGTATGCTACCCGGCTATAAGGATCGACACGTGAGATGCTGTTGCAGGATGTATCATGGCACACTACCGAGAAATAAGGCGACTTCACACAAAATAATATATGATTTGCGAATATTTTATTAGAGATCGCAACTCTTTAAAAATGATTGAGAGACTTTGCGAGAATGTTATTAGAAATGTTAGAATGGCTTGTTACTCGTTTTATTCCTGCTGCCAATGAATTTTGTAATAACAGACAATGGAACTATAGGATGAAACAATTCTGAACCTATATGTCGTTTACTAACACTTTGCAAAGACTTCCCCGCAAAGCCAGAAATATCATATATGAATATATACAGTGTATATATATATATATATATATATATATATATATATATATATATACATTGTATATGCTCAAAGTGTAGCTGAAAAAAAAATGAAAAGGCCAAATGGTTACAACGTGGTTAAATGCAGGAATAGCACCTCAAACCGTTCTTTCCTTGAGAGAGAGAGAGAGGGGAAAAAAAGGTTGAATTTAGCGTCGCGCCGAGGTCCATTATAACAGTCCTATCTAGGTCTGCGGATCAGAGGACGGGGATGGGTTGCAATCCCAAACGCTCTGCGGGTGCGACGCACAGTAGTGAGTCCATGGTCCATAAGGGGTAGGGACGGGTGCCAGTAGGTGAGCGGCTATAATACGGAAGGCTGATTGCACATTGCAGTAAGGTGTGCGTTATCAGACTTGACGAATGATTTCGAGCCCAGCTCGTCCCTATATTACATTCAGATAGATCTATAAAAGTACTTCCTGAAACAGAAAAAAAAATATGATGGAACCTGCTATGAATTTAATAAAAAACAAAAACAAAACATTTCTCCCACCACACGACAACCGTATCACATCTATATCAGTAACACTATTTGCCACACTTTCATTATAAACGATTTCCTACTGCTTCATAATCAGATTTTTCCTTGAATCCAACTCTATTCACAGAATTGCATTTTGCAATTTAGTCTACATATGCTGCGCAATAAATGCATGAAACGACATACTATATATGCAAGTTATCCTGCATGTGGAGACCATTTGAAAATATTCAAGATAAGACATTTTAACATAATATGCAATATTTAACTTCAGCTTCTGCTATAAATGGACAATATTTTCAGTACTTGAAATAGGTAGCGAAATGTATACAAAACACTCCTGCGTAGCTGTTAATCATTGTTGATTTAAACAAAAATCTCAAGATATCAGCATCAACACAAAACCTTCAACTTGAATAATCATTGGTAAAATAATGACAATTCTGTAAAGGATAAGAAAGATAGACCCAATTCGCGTTCGTCTGTAGAACTTCTCCATTAAAATAAGAATGAAACCCAAATATGTAAATTGAAGAAATGCGGCAGCATTAACACATCAGCAAGGTTTGAGAAATATCCGACAATCCGTCAAAATGTTATGTATTTTTGAAATTTTGGTGCAGCCATCAGAGGATGAGAGAATTATTCAACACTTTGTGACGTCATGTTTTGAAAACGATATCTAGAAAATACAATGTATAAAGAAAATGTCACATATTTCACTCATCTCAATGGCATTCATATAGATAGAGCACTTGACTTAGCTCTTTCAGAAAGCAGGGGGAATAATATTGCTCTCTGTATACATGTTACTAACAAGTCGAGGGACTGTGCACATTTCATAAAAATGAAATTTTCATTTGAAACATAGAAATAATGTCTGCAGTATACTGTTAAGTTATACACGTTGTATATGTATGAGGAAATCAAATTCAGCAGTTGCATTAATATACTATACAAATTGCTGCTCTGTAAAATGGAGATTCATATACGAAAGAACTATTCAAGGGCACGCATAAGAGCGCAAGTATGATTAGGCCTATCTATATAGGAAAGACAGTGATTGTGGATTCTCTCGGATTGTGCTTGCGTGCAGTCTCTGTATCTTTAAAATTGAAAACCTAGCGTCGCATCTCCATTCGAGTGTCTTTTGAGTCTAGTGCAACGCGACTCCCCATTTACTCTTTCTATCTTTATAACAACATGAGGAAGAACATTCAGAAAACATGCTCACTTATCCTTCAGAAACCTCGACGCACTTCATAGCAATTCTTTTTTTTAAAAGTCAATTCCCATTCCACTGTAGCCATTCTATTAATTATGTTGTGATATCGGGGAAGATTAATAGAGGCACACGAGTGTACGAAATTACATTTGCGGGACAAGTTCGTGCGTGGTGAGTGTTGTAGGGCCAACTCGTTACGGTGTAAAAACGTTGCATGTGCTTCGAGTGAAATGACAGCTCATGTTTCGGCTGACTTTAAAGGAGCGTGAAACCCAAATAATATTGTACATTGAGTGAATTCAGCAATATTGGTAGGGCACATCAGAGACAGTTTGAGAAAAATCGAAAGATCCGTTCAAAAGTTATAAATCTTTTTAATTTTGGTGCCGCCATCACAGGGTGAGAAAACAACGTTTTGTGACGTCACGTATGAACAACAAAAGAAAATACAAAGAAAATTCAATACATATTCACTTTTCTAGCACAATGAAAGAGCATTTGACTTTCCTCTCTCAGAAAGCAAGGAGAATTACATTGCCCTTACTGTATTATGTCAGTAACGAGTCAAAGGAATGTGTACTTTTGATTTTAAAAAAGATGAAATTTTTTGTGCAATTCTCTTTACATTGTCCTTATGTCGTTTTCGACGTTTTCGTTTTATGACGTTACAAACTGTAGCAGTCTTCTCATCCAGCAATGGCTGCACCGAATCTTTAAAAATTTATAACTTTGAAACAGGTTGTCCGATTTTCGTCAAACTTTCACTGCTATGTTCTGCTAATGTACGTATTGCTGTATCCACTCAATGCACATGTGTATTTGGGTTTATTCACCTTTAATGCCCACGGAAAATAAAACAAACAGAATGGAAGAAGTAACAATATATTCGGATACTACAGAAGAACCATTACGGATTTTGAAGTGCCGCGCGTGTAGACTTGAAAAAACAAAAACAAAAAAAAAACAACAACCCTAATGCCACAGCATATGTACACGGTTTCTTCTACTTTTTACCTTGACCTTACTGACAAAGATGCAAAACCCACATGAATACACACACACATACAAACACACACACACACACACACACACACACACACACACACACAAGAAAACATGTGCCAAACACAAACAAGGAAAAGTAGAAATTACGCGGTGCGTAAAATATGTCCCCGCCGGAAGTAGCATTTAGTATAAAAATGTACTATATAGGTCAAAAGATCAAGGTCAAAGGTCAAAGAAGTCAAAGGTCAACATTCTGTGTAGAAGTTTTGAAGCCCTCACCTAGTGCCATCACATAAAGCAAACGGAATCGAAATCCGGTTAGAAATGGCGAAGGAGTAGCATTTTGTAGCCAATGTACAATATAGGTAAAAAATCAAGGTCAAAGGTCAAAGAAGTCAAAGGTCAAAATTCTGTGTAGAAGTTTTGAAGCCCTCACCTAGTGCCATCACATAAAGCAAACGGAATCGAAATCGGGTTAGAAATGGCGAAGGAGTAGCATTTTGTAGCAAAATGTACAATACAGGTCAAAAAATCAAGGTCAAAGGTCAAAGAAGTCAAAGGTCAAAATTCTGCGTAGAAGTGTTGAAGCCCTCACCTAGTGCCATCACATAAAGCAAACGGAATCGAAATCGGGTTAGAAATGGCGAAGGAGTAGCATTTTGTAGCAAAATGTACAATACAGGTCAAAAATCAAGGTCAAAGGTCAAAGAAGTCAAAGGTCAAAATTCTGTGTAGAAGTTTTGAAGCCCTCACCTAGTGCCATCACATAAAGCAAACGGAATCGAAATCGGGTTAGAAATGGCGAAGGAGTAGCATTTTGTAGCAAAATGTACAATATAGGTCAAAGGTCAAGGTCAAAGGTCACGACTGAAATTCTGTGTAGAAGTTTCAAAGCTCCCATGTAGTGCTATCATATAAAGCAAACAGAATCAAAATTGGCTCATAAATGACAGAGAAGTAGCAAATTGAAGATTTTGATCACACACGGACGCACACACGGACACACGGACGGACGGACGGACGGACGGACGGACACACGGACACACACACGTACGGAGCCCGTTTCATAGTCCCCTGCTCGAACTCGTTCGGCGGGGACAACAAAATGGAACATCTCCATAATCTACGTACTAAAGACCAGCCCAGGTACAGGAAGAAACTTAGCTTATGTAATGAGTTGGTCGAATCACTCCATAACCACGATGGCCACTGGGTGCAATCCACACTGAACTTTTTGGCAATGCTTATACAGTGGACTGTCACTCTTAAAGATAAAAAGTCTCTAAACTTTCCACTAAATCAATGTCGTTTCCTAATTAAGTCATGCTTACCGCATGTTCTGGTAATCAGTTCACATCTCCCATAGATAGCATTGATGTTTTGATCATCTGCCACCCCTTCCCCCAAAATAGCAAACAAACAAACAAATGTATCTGCCCCTTCAAGATTGTAAACCATAGACTCTTACGAGAAAGGAGCCTCCCCACTATATCATATATCCCCACTTTCATGAACACAAAAGAGATTGACCTTTAATAGCTTAAATGAGAGTAGTGATTAGCTGGTGGCCATTGTCCATAGGACGACTATTCTGGATTGTATTTAACAGAGTATGACAATCCTTGTTTTGTCATTAATTGTAATAATAACTATGGGTATCTTATAGTCATCCTTTAAACGGTAAGAAAAGGGATAACTCTCCTGGGAATTTTCTTGTCTGGTACCTGTCCAGGGCATCCACTGTCCTCCGTCGTAATTGTCCAGGCATGACTATAGCCTTGGGTTTACGCGGCAGTTAGTAATTGTTCTGGGTGTTTCTGTTTAGTTTGGTTTAGTTGTGTTTTGTTTGTGTTTTTGTTTGTGTTTGTGTTTGTATCTGAGTTTGTGTTTGTGTTTTTGTTGTTTTTGTTGTTTTTGTTTTTGTTTTCGGTTTTGGTTTTGGTTTTTGCTTTTGTTTTGGTTTGTTTTGTTTATGTCGCAGGGTGGAGATTTTGCAGGCATGTTGGAATGGACTGACCAGAAACCAATTTTGGCGAGAGGAAAATGACAGCGACACACATATTATTTGCACAAGCACGCAGTGTGTATCACGCAGTGTGTATCACGCAGTGTGTATCACGCAGTGTGTATCACGCAGTGTGTATCATGCAATGTGCATCTGAGGAATTATTTTACTATGTCTCTCGATCAAATTAACTAAAAAATGCGTTAGAATGCAGGAAAGAATTGTTTAGAGTTCAGTGTTAGAATGGCAAGAAAATAACATGAAAGAAATTGGGGTGCCTTTGAAAGTTTCTACAGGTAAATTGTGCAATGATAAATGCCGTTCATCATCATCATCATCATCATCATAATCATCATCATCATCATCAAATTAACACAATAATCAAATATCCAATCAAATTAATATTTGTTCTGCTATAAGCTGTAATTTCTCTTCACTTTTTCCATCACAGAGTAATGGGTAATTGATAACTTCAGTTTTACTCTGCAGTAAATAATGATAAGTAATGCACAAAAGAAGACCATAATCATATTTTATGACCATAAAAGCGTAGCAATTTCTCTATGTATCATAACTTCATGATTTTCTGAATCACCACACTGCCAACATCAGTTCTGAGCAGTTCTCTAAGATTATCCTGACATCATGAAACAACTGCAAATGGTTAAAGAAGTACACACAAATATTCTCTCACTGTGGTGTATTAAACTGTTCACAAATTTTGCTTCTGTCTACATAAGTGGCATAGTGTACATGGAATAATAAGGGTACAGGAATATTATTCTTCCCCTGAAAATACGGAATTCTGAACATCCGCAAGATACGTTTTCCAAGTTTAAGTACCTCTCAAGTCGTGTATCGGGTCTGAACTATATAGCAAGATATACCCTTGTTTGTCTATGCAAGTACGACATGAAATATTCATTTTATTCTCTTCCTCTCAAATTGTATCAATCCATCCACGTAGTTAAAGGCTGATCCATTTTCTGGTGAATGATTTACAACAAATGAAATTGTCTTCTGTACACATACTCACATGAAGAATGGTAATTTCACACTAAATCAGACCTACCAAAGCTCACCAAATGATAAATGTGCCTTAATTGCCTCCAGATTGTCTGCTGTTATTTCAAACAGCTCATATGTCTGTACTGGCATGTTGCCCATTTCTTGAACTCCCTGCCCGACAGAACACCTTTGAGCTCTTTTCTCATTCTTGTTTTTAGTTTTTATTGTGTTCTTGTTGTTGTTTTTTCATCAATCTGCTCAGATAGTCCCAGTGTGTCGTTAGGATTAACCCACTTTCCCCAAAATAGCCAGTGAGAATTGGAACAGGGCTAAGCTTAACCCTGGGAAATTGGTGGACCTCATGGGAGAGCCCAATCGCAGTCAACTGATGGAGCTATGCTGAATTCTTGCCAGTGAGTAAAGGCCATCAGGATCATTTCCAAATCTATAGAACTTTTCGGAATTTCTTCAACAATTATGCACATGTATATTACTACACTGTATATGCACACATTGAAAACACATACATGTGGCATCTTGGATGCAGGAAACCTGACTGAAAGCAATCAAACACAGAAATAAAATAATCTGTTATAAGTATGTCCATCATCAAGCAAATCTTCTTTTCTTCCATTACAATGGATACAAACTTTGAAAATGCAGTAGCATGGGTATTTACGGGCGGCCACACTGCCCATCAGAGGGCAGCAAAATACCACGAATAGCACCAGTCATTGAAAATGTGCAACAAAGCGTACACTCATAGGCAACAGTCGACTCCAAGTCAAGATCCTTCAACCTTGTGTGTACTTACAGAGAGATCAGGGGGGCGTTTCATCAACGAGTTCGTCGGAGGTTTTCACCGACAAATTTGCTATCAGCCAATCAGACGCAAGGATTTCAGTAGCTTTTAACAGTTGTCGGTGTAAATCACTGACAAAAAGTTTCAGAGATGATAAAGCTGTACACAATCCGTTTTGGGGGTTCTTGAATACATCCGAACAGGGCCAGCCTTGCCACCTCATGGTATCCCCATGCTGCCCAGTCTTCAGGTACCAGGGGTAAAATGTCTGAAGACTTTTCACTAGGGAAAGTCATATCTGTGGCACTCATACTCACATGTAGTTAAATCCCCGTATTCAAGTTTCTGGTACCACTGCTTACCACTCGGGGAGAAGTCTGAATACAAAACCTCTGCCTTTTCTTTGTACGTCCAGGCCTACTAGGTGTATTCAATTTCATCCAGCCAAAAGTGTACAGTAGGCTGTAATCTCTGCCTCGTAACCTATTAATTCATGACTGAATCCATCATTGTGCATCGCTGTATACTTGGTTGGTAAAGCATCTGTGAGTCAACATGTCATGGAATCATGTCCCAGGGTGTCAGCACTGTTTGTTTGTTTGTTCGTTTGTGAGCGTGTGTGTCCATTCCCTGGGAACATCCCATGAAGGCGATGTCTGAGAGCCGCTGTCAGTAATCCATCCATTCCTTCATATAGATACACGTGGCTGGTGATATTGCCCCTCCCTCGTAGCACTGGTTGAAGACCTGACATGCAGCAGGATTAATGGTGGGAAATAAAAGTTTTCTTTTTTAAACCGCCTGTTATTCATCCCTGAATGATTCAGTAAAGGTGGTGTCTACTAAAATCATACTGCCATAATCAAAGCATAGCACTATGACAAGATACAATCATCAATTTGTCTTGAGCACCCTGGATAAAAACAAGAATAAGGGAATGACACACAAATTAACTTCATTCAAATACTCTTACAGAGTAATAAACAGATGGCTACTGAAGAGAGACACTAAGAGGTAGCAGTTAGCAGAAAACTGGGTAAAATGAAGGCTTGTTGGACATACAGGGAAAAATTTGAGTAGCACTAAAATGAACAAATCATTTTCAGAATTACTGCAGAAAAAGGCAGTCATCACCTCTTCTTTTGCATTTGCTAAAAGTGTTGATTATAAACTTTCTTGGCATCAGTCTTACAGTGTTTGCTTCAATAAACCAAGCACAAACTACAACACACACTATACTGAAGATATCAGGTTCTATCATCGGTCTGTTATTTTTCTGATTTTCCCATTATAACAATTAAGCCCTATGAGACATGGTGATGTGATGGGAAACATCTACACCATATTCAGCTCAAGAAAAATCATATCCTTCTGACCCTGTTGACGACTAGTCCCGAGTACACACTTGGGCAGGTGTCTGTGGGAAATGGGCATTACAGCTAAAATCAGCTCGTTTTCAACAAGTTAACATTCTCAGTTATGATGGCTTCATCCTGAATTTTTATGCCTGTCCTGCCAAGAAAGGGGTATAAGTTATTCACATACAACTATGACTAAAAAAAATGGTCACCACTCTTCTTTGGTCATTGTTATAGGGTATTCACAATACAAAGAATATCGCACAAACTGTAAAACCAGACATTTTTGCGTGCCCTTTAATTTCTTGAATATCGCGAGAGGCAAGATTCCCAAAATTTAAATGCAAGTGAAAGTTCTTGTCTAAACTACACGCATGCATTGAACGCCAGTAGCAATTTGCTAAAATTTCATGCCTCAAAAAAGGCCATTGGCTCCAATTGGTGAAAATTTCATGCTGCAAAACATTCTTACTTTAACGAAGTAATACACATATCACTTTTCATCAAATGCAGTACATGCACAAGAGAGGTACTGCTATAAGCCAATCAGAATCGTCCACCTGGAGACTTGCGTGATCATCTTGATTTTCCAATTGAAATGTACACAAAATTTCCTAAATATCAGTGCCATAGAACTTACAGGACAAACTCCACAAGGTGACTTCATCAGTCCAGTGGGCTGGGTCAGCGGTTGGATGGCACGATAGACTTTGACCTGGTCACTTGAAGTGGAGGAGGACGACCCCGCTCCGACGCTGACGGTCATCTCAACTTTACCATCGTAGATCAGAGTGTTCAGGATGGTGGTGATATCTTCAACAGAGAGGTCAACCTGAGCGATGGGGTAGAAATCATTTATAATGAGAAGACTGGTCACACACTGAACAATGCAACTAGTGAGACATCAGTATAAGATCACAAAATATAAATTACATTCCAAGCAAAGAGACAGGGCATAAGCATGCATTTTCCCTTTGTTTTCAAATGCACCGCATGCAAATATGAAGACACTTAATTAAGTGACCTTGATTATGGAAAAACAAAACAAAAACAAACAAACAAGGAATGATGTATTTGCAAGGTATGGATGAGGGGAAACAGAAATAGGGGCCAAGTGATTATAGACAGCTGGCTACTACAGACAGGGTTCCTAACATGGTTTTTCTCCGGTGGGGAATATTTTTAGTGGCATATATGACAGGCGGTCACTTTAGATAAGTGGCTGCTAAGGCAGGTTTGACTGTATCATCATTGTCATTGTCATTTTTATCCTCATCGTGATATGTGTCATCATATTTATTACCATTGCTTTACCTTACTTATCCTCAGCTCTGTGATGAATTTCCACACTTCTTCCGACGATGCATAAGACTGGTTTCTCCTTAGCAACGGGTCTGCATGTGATCCGGCAGCATTCTCCACCTAATATTGGAGAGATGATGTTGCAATAATATCAATGTTTACAAAGTGAACTTTGGTCTTGGAATGAAAGCAGAATGCCATACATGGCCTGAACTTTGTTTACTTGTTCAAGAAGTAAAGGGATACCAAAAAGGGATGACAAAGGATGAAAGAGGTGGCCCGACACATATCTACATGAAGCCACTTTGTGCGTGAAAGGGCCTTCACTTTGACATTTCAAGGGCCTCAGTTCAGGCTTTTGCCTGAATACTGGCATCCCTGCGCTGACGACATGTGATGCCAGTGATGGAACACCATGATGTTCCAGAGCAAACCAGCTCTGTCAAATTCTCTCTCATGTGTCTCATGTGTTTCGTGACAAAATAGAGTATTACCTTCACCTGAGATAGATGGTAAGCTTTCTAAAAGAAGGGGGGCGTCTTATATCATATACATATATTCACATTATGAATATTAGTCAAGATACACTTTCCTTTAAAGCATGCAATTTAAAGACACTCCTCAAATCTTGTGAATCGCTCCTCCCCATGAAGTTACAGTCAATGTCCACATTAGTTTTCCACCTACCATCGAATTCTTCTACCAGTTTGCAGGACATTGTAGAAAACATTTCTATGTGGCAAACATGGAATGTTTATAATGACAGGCACAGACCAGTTAGCCTGTTCTCAACAAGATTCTCAAGTTTTAAAAGCTTTATATGGGGTCCACCAGGTTTTAGTAGGGAGTGGCATGGCATAATTTCAGGACTACAACGTCATCTTATCTAATTACCATCAGTGACTGACTTTGATGCCATAATTCAGTTCCCCTTGGAAACCAAAACTATTGCTCAATCAGACAACATCCAAATGGTAGGCATGAGCAATGTGTTTTTAGTAACCTTACCTTTTGAAGGAGAAATTTGAAGCACTGCTGATTCAGGACTTCGACAAACTCTGACTCAAACTCCTGATCGCTGTACCATGTGCCTCCAGTGACTGAGGGATCAGGTTCTAGATTAAACAGCATGTAGGCCTTCTTTCTTGTAGCCTGTTCCCAAATGAAATACAACCAGTTCAAGAATTACATTTCAGTAGTCATCTTCATAAAAGCACTACAAAATAATAATAATAATAATGATAAAAAGAGAAAATACAAAAGGATCACAGTCAATACGCAGTCTTCTGCACATCAATTCTACACCCAGGAGATTGAGGGAAGATTAAATATGGATTCTAGTGATTTGTCTATTCCCTCCAAGTCCTCACTTCTTGACATAGTTGAAAATGAAGTAAAGGTGAAACAACAAGCTAAGATAAATGATAATCTTTCCCTCCCCATTCACTTCGTGAGATAACTAGGGTTCTTGCTACTCCTTGCTGGGTAATTAGCTACCTAGTATTCACCTCATGTAGTAGAGCTCAGTGTTCCGCATATTTTTCTCTTTTTTTTTTCTTTTTTTTTCTTTTGTTGTTGCTATTACAACATGGTTACAGTTACCACTTTTAAAATAATACTTTTAGATGTGTCATTGAATGATCAAATGGTGCATTTGGCAATTTAAACCCATGCTCTGCCAGCATTAGATTTCAAACACAGTGCACACAAAAGAGCAACATAATTTCACAGCACACAAAAGGGGTCAACAAAACCAAATAGAAATGCAAACAAAATACGTACAAAAAAAAAATAGAAATCTCCAACCACGATACAAGGTGAATCCCATATTTGCACCGATGCATCAATGCTAATTTCTGTATACTGTAAGCTAACAAAAAGCAAGCTCAAAGAAAACAAAGCAATCGGTCCTGTAGCAAACAGTAGCACAAAGGAGACAAATTTGGCAGACTCACACCAACAGGCTTGACCGCTTTGATCAGTTTCCTGCTCTCCAGATTGCGGAGGATCTTGTTCAGCTGAGTGAGCTGAAGGCTGCTCTTCAGTCGGATGTCTCGTGTCCATATTCCCTTGTTGCCGGATTGCTCTATGATCTGGTACACAAGCCTCTCCTGGTTGTCAGCTCCCTTGATTTTACTATGGCCACACAACGGGGAGGGACAAAGCAGAGGAAGCTGAGGTGAGGTGATGATGTAATGTGCCATTCCACAGGAAACAGAAAATTGATAATCCTATTGAGAGCAATGGCAATTCTAAGTATAGAAACATAACAAATAAGAGCTCATTACACCAGTAACAAGTATTTATTACAATCCCACATGGGTAGTTCACATCAGAAAAAGATATGAAAATGTACCTGGGTTTTGGTTTGTTCGTTTTTGTTTACAATTATCATAATTCAAATCAGGTGAACAAAATGTCCTCTTTGTGAATTTTTAACTACCTGATGTGGTTGCTTCTGGTCACAATGGGTTTTGCACCCTGTGTATACTTAAGTTTGTCAGTGACATACTCCTTGTGATTTTCTACTGCACTATTGTTGGGACACGCTTCAACTCTTACCTTACAGAGGCTGGGTCCTTCAGTCTATACAGAAGTTCAGAACTTGTTTTCACCAGATCTATTTTGCCCTGTGATAAAAACACAACCATATTGACAACAGCAAGATGTTCATTGAAGCATAATATGTAATGTCAGAAATGTGAGTTAAATGGTTTGTAATGCATCAATTGTGTGAAGGTGGGTTGATCTAGGCAAAAAGAAAGAATGAAATGAAATGAAAAAAAAAAAAATATATATATATATGTAATGCATACATTTATTAACAAAGAAACAAACAATAAGACTATCAAACTTCACCATAATTTGGACGGTTGAAGTTCAGGCTATACAATTCCTGATAAGCATGTTTTTGTTTCTGTTTTTGTTTTTGTTTTTTTATAGTTGTCATCCACACTAATTTTTTGTTTACTTTGTTCATGTTTATGATGCTGTCATTTGCTTTGAAATGAGTTACTGCTTATTTAAAAATATACAACATCCCAAAGACTGCATTATCTGAAGTGACAATACAGGGTGAGAGATGATTTTTTTTCTATTAATGAGTAGGCCTGCTGAATATCAACAATTGTGACCCGCGACAACGGTTTCAGGCAAAAGTCGCAAGAGCAAATTCCCTCCTAAGCGGGGTACAAAGATCTTTACCATTATTTTTGTCGATTTGGGTTTTTTGCAGAAATCGAATCTTTGATATGTTTTCTACATGTACACTAAATTCATAGCATAAAACTACGTTTTTCTTATCGAGAATTGAATTTTAAGCACCCTATGTTGGATCGCACTCGTCAGTTTCGAGCTTCTTTCGAACGCCGCGCCAATATCCCCAGCGTTGCTATGGCGCAGGGTCTCGCATGCGATTGGCTGGTGCGTCGCACACATTTACATAATTCGGCCTTCGGAGACACCAGTTGCAGCGTTTTGGGAATGCTTAGTCCACGCGTGCATGATTACATGCTCCATTGTTCTTGCTAAAGTGGTTTATACGCTCGCTCTGTAGTGCGTGCTCTTCGTTTGGCTTTCTATCCAAACTATCCTACCGCATTGTCGATCGACAACGGAAGAGAAACAAAAATCATGTAGCACGACATAATCGTGTGAAAAGAAAAAAAAAGTCTACTTGTACATGTAGTAAGAATCATGACAGCAGACTGACTCAAGGGAAGGATGATGAGAGGAAAGGAGAGGTCACATGTAACCAGTTATATTCAAATACTACACATCAAGATCGCACCAAACTAACGAGTCGTACGTGTTTGTTTGTTTTGATATAATCAACACCACCGAACAAGGCAACTTTTATCATGCACAGCTTGTAAAAGAAAAACAAACAGGAATCGTGACCCTTGTCAGCACTGGCATTTTTCTGCCTTCAAAAGGGTCGCAAATGATAAAGTCAAATCAACAACAATGTAAACGCGATTTGTAAATGTGTGGATTCGCCACCCGCTCCTGTTACATGCACATGGTCATGGCGTGTGGATGCCATTGCGTAATGCGTGCACTATACACAATGTACACCATACGTGCAATTATCGTATCCGCCATCTTGAAAGACGTACTGGTAACACAAACCCGAGCGAACCGCACTGTTTTTCGACTCCATACGCTGAGCTACTAGGAAGGGTGCCCGGGAAATTTGACTCTCTCAGTGAGCCAATCAGAAGGCGATGTGGTTGCTAGAGGCGGAGCTTAACATCGATTGGCACCATCGTATGGATGGGTGATTCTCACCTCGCATCGCCGCTCGGACATTGTCTTTGAGTAAGAGGTGAAACTTCAAAGCCCGTTTTCTCGCAATTTTGTCAGGCTAACAACTTAAAAAGTGCATTTTATTTCGCTTTCCATGCCCACTTATGGTGCCGAAGAATACAAGTGTTTTATATCAATGCAAAGCTTAGGAAATGGGCAATGTGGTTCAGTGAAAAAATGAATTTTCAAAATGCCCGACTTTCACAATTGTTACCAGCATTCTATTTATGGTATCAAAAAGTAGACAAGGTAGAGGCAATACAGCAGTGTTTTACTCACTGATGACAGTAGCCTATTTACTGCCGTCACTCTCTGCTGTGTATCTATGTTGGGCAGTTGCTTCTGTAGGGCAGAGTCTGGAATTCCATTGGCATCCTGTTTGCACAGTTCCAGGATTCTGTAAATTCCCGGAAAAGAAGATAATTTGAAAAAGACATTCACAGTGCATAGGAAACAAAAAGAATGTTACCAGTACTCAATGTTATGAAAGTAGAAACTAATCTACAGGCTTATTTGTCTTACTTTGAAATGTCATTATTCAAGCTTAAAGCTCAGAATGGCAAGACAGCAATTTCTGAAGAATTGTCCTGCACAGGTATCACAAAATCAGTTAATATCTACTGACTGAGTGACATCATGTCTGTGATGAGGACTTAAAATATTTCTGATTCGGACTTAGATAGAACTAGGTCTATCAATAATTTACACTATCTATATCCACGTCTGAATTAACACGTCTTATAAATTGTTATTGTTCACCTTCACTGGAGTGACTTTATACGTGTTTGAAAATACAAATATATTGCACAATTTTGACAGTTTGCCATGGTCCAGCAGAACTTCAGGAATAAAGTTAATCAGATATCCACATGGCCACAAACGTTTGACTGTAATGTGTGGCTTGCCAAATGTAGGCCTATATAATAGATCTATAGATAGTGCAATGGAATTTTTCAAAAACTTTAAACAAATCTTCGATTAATCTGTAGCACAGGTTCACTCCACATTCTACGACTTGGTAGACCTATCAGCAATGCAATGCCACTACGCGCAAACGCTAAGGTCCAAAGAGTCAATGATAGAATGCAGTGGCACAACCAATCTACCGGCTCCCAACGTAAATTGCAATTACCGGGACTGTTGTTATCGTTAGCTCTTGAGATGTTCACACTCGACACACGCAAGCAGGATCTTCTTCTTTCAGCACTACACTGAAATAACATAATTTAAGTTATCCATCATTGAGTGCCGAGTGCTTACCTTTCTTCGAGATTCATTGCATCGGCCATTTTCGTATCCTTGATCAGGAAACTCAGTGTAGATTAAAATATTAGATTGACAAATCCGACGGCATGTTTCTGCATACATACCATGCGCCGATGCGGATTGCAACACAGGTCAGCAGCATCATCAGCTCTGGCGCTACCGTAGTGCGAGCGCGAGCCCTCAGGCCGCCCCCGCGGGCGGGCCGGCTGCTGCTGCGCTGCAATCCGCTGCATGCATGCAGTGTTGCCAGATGGTGATCTTGGTAACCAAAAATAGTGAAATTTGGTGATTTTTTGAAACCCTTGGTGACAAAATTTTATCCTGGTAACCAAATCCATATTTGGTGATTTCTGGTGATCTTTTGGTGATTTTTGGTTATCTTTTGGGGATTTTCGGGTGATTTCGAAAGAAATAAACAAAATCACCATGAAAACTAGTCTATTTTCCAGAAAGCATGGCGTAACACTTTCCCATAGATACATAACATGTGCGTTATTGTCTTGGTATACTGTCAGATCTTATACACACACAAAACACACATCGCACATTGTACGCAATGCATGTGTGTGACTGTGTGTACTGCACGCACACGCGCCGATGCAATGGTCGCCACGCTGCTGTCAGATCATACTCAGCTGTCTACTGCTGATAAAGCTACAAACCGCGGCCACCAGCTGTGCTGGCTACGTCATAGCAGGGAGGTTGGGACAGTGTTGGAAGCAGTACTGGTTGGAAACCAGCGAGCTCACTACTGATAATGAGTGTTCGATATAATTATATCAGTTTGTGGTTATCTTGTAGTTGAAACCCTTACCCACTTTCCCCAGATATCTCGAAAGATCTGTCTTATACTGGTGAGTTGCAAATCTTAAATACTCGAGTAAATGATAAGCTGACTCTAATAGCATCGAGTAAATCATGGTTAGATCTGTAATCGATATTTGACAAATGACAACTACTTGTATACTGTGTAGGACTGTGATTCTGTGTGCTGGTTGTGCGTGTTCGGTGGTGCTGCAATGTGCATTCACGCAAATGCAAATGGAAAGGATGACTAGATATCTACTAGTACTAGGTAGCTGCCTGCTACTAGGCAGAAGTGTTTGATTGACAACACTCATCCACTATGAGGACATTCATGCTGTCAGTGTAGGAACGGTTTTTATCCAATATCTCCTAAATACTGTTGATCAGTCATAAATCTTGAATTCTTCAGGAAAAAAAAAGAAGAGAGACAACATGAATGATAAGAAGGCTACTACCTCAATTCCCTCGAGTTGCATGAGAATATGTTTCTAGTAGGATCTAGACCACATAACTTTCGAGTTTCAAAGTGATGGCACTTAAACAGCAGTGGTGGTAAGTTGCTTTTTTGAAATTGTAATACATAACGAACAAGGACAGATTAAAATTAATCATAAACATGAAGAATTACAACTGATTAAATTACAAAACCTTAGAACTACTCTGTGTACTGATTTAAAAAAAATGAGATGTAAAGCAAAAGTGAATTGCGATTTATCAACCCTTGTCAACAGTGATATCTAATATTGTGATATTTAATTTATATCTTTGTTTTGAAAAGTAATACCAATATGTGCAATTACTATGCTATACTTCTACTACTACAATAGCCCCTTGCCCTTGTCTATCTCTGCACTATTTTCAGACTAGGCATATTCAGTATGGCCACACCACCAGCAAAGAAATCTAAGACCAAGTATGAGGCATCAAGAAAGTATTTGACCTCATGGGAAACTGAGTTTAACTGGCTTACTTCTGTGATGGACAACGATGTGAAATTACCATTCTGTAAATACTGCAGAAAGCAGCTAAAGCCTCATCATGCCTCCTTAAAAAAACATCAAGATACCCCAAGCCACGTTGCGGCGAGAAGAGCTATTGCAGGGAGTTCAATGACCAAATTCGCTACATGCAGTAAAAAGATCCAGCCTGCTGATGCTGTTAAGGCCGCCGAGCTTCATTTGGCTGTTACGACATGCTGTCATAGTCCTCTGAGCTCGATTGATCATTAGTCTGAGACGATCAAAAAGTATGCAGCTGGTAGCACTCTAGAGTCCATTTCGATACATCGCACCAAATGTACAAAACTTGTGACACAAGTTATTGCTCCTACCATAAAGGAGCAAGTAAAGGAAGATATGTCAGAGAAAGCATTTTCTCTGATAATCGACGAGAGTACAGATGTGTCATCAACAAGAGTTCTTGCCATCCTTGCAAGATACTTTAGTGAGGAGAAAATGGAAATACTGACCGTACTCTTGGGGTTTCAAGAGATCTGCGAAGCCACCGGCGAACAGCTCTTCAAGGCATTACAAACCGTTCTAGATGAGTACAATCTGAACCTCTCCCGTTGTGTAGGTCTTGCAACAGATGGAGCTTCAAACATGACCGGAGAACACAACAGTGTTTGGAGCCGAGTAAAAGAGGTTGCACCAAAATGCACACTCATGAAATGTGTATGCCATTCCATCGCATTGTGCGTACAGAAGGCATTTGAGGGACTCCCTTCAAATGTGGGATTCATGCTCTGTGAAGTTCCAAGTTTCTTCAGCCACAGCTTCTTGCGCCGAGAAGCATATAAATCACTCTATGACACATTCTGCGCTGAAGAGCTAGAGGAAGGAGAACTTGCAAGCAAGAAGATGCCCTTCAAAAAAATGTCTACAACTCGTTGGCTAGTCAGGGGGGAGCTCATCCGGAGGATTTGGGAACACTGGGATCCTCTGAAAAACTATTTCCAAATGGCAATGAACGAAGGCACGCAAGATGTCCGTTACCGAGCGAGGATGCTGTTCCACATGTTTGACGACAAGTCAAATTTCTTGTACTTTACATTCCTTGCACCAGTTGTGGAGAACCTAGACCGCCTGAATCAGAAATTCCAGGCTGAAAATGCATCACCGGAAGGGCTCTCAGATGCGTTAGACATGCAGCACAAGTCATTGAAGGAACGGGTGTATGATCACGGTACTGGTGCAAGACGTCCTCTGAATCTCATAGACTATGGTCACAAATTTACAGCTGAAGCAGTCAGGTTGCAGAGGGAGCCTGCCCATCTACAGATCGTAGACAATGTGAGAACCCGATGTGCTGACTTTCTTGCATGTCTCATATCTGAGATAGAAAAGAGGCTACCTGAGAGCAAGAAGACATTCCAAAAATTGTCATTACTTCATCCCAAGAATGTACTGTCGCAAATGTCATGTTGTGCCTTTTCAGACCTTCCTCTTCTTCATCTGTGTGAGGACCTTGATGTGGTTGAGGAACAGTACAGAATGATCCGCTTGCATCTGTGGAAGGAAGAGAAGATCTTCAAAGGCAGCATACCAGATGACAGCCAGTCCTTTTGGAAGGGCATTTTGAATCATGAAAACTCCGACCGACACAAGCCATACAGGACAATAGGACTTTATGCCCTCGGAGCGCTGTCTTGTCCCATCTCCAATGCTTCAGTCGAACGCATCTTCTCCATAGTGACATGGGCAAAAAACAAGTATCGCAACCAGCTTTCGACTAAAACTCTAGAAGCCATAGTCTTAACCAAGACCACTTTTGGCTGCTGTAATAAGTTTGAGGTCACTGCAGCAATGCTTAAAAGATTCAATGCAAGCATCTATGACTAGCTTCCAAGTGTATGCAGTAAACAGATGCGCATCAGTACGTTACGTTCCCTACAACATGAAGGTAAGTGGTTGTATTTTTTCAATTCAATTCAATTCAATTCAATCATAGTTTATTTCCGATCAACGAAAATCAAAACATAGTACAAAGTATACATGTCATGAAATGATATTTTTCAAACATTAAGGATTTGCAAAAGATTCATGTAGTATCCGAGATAAATTATATAACAACATATATTTATATATATATATACGAGGAGGATACTTCGTGGGCGTGCGGAAAATAGATTCGATATGAAAATAGTGATCCACTAAAAAGCAAAGCTTGTGGGACGTGGATCGCTAGAGCAAGATCAATGAATGTACACAATGTATGTTTTTATGAACGATATAGAAAAAAAAGCACTGTTAGAGCGCAGACCTCTGTCAAGCCAGCAGCTCATTTCCACCCATACACGCATGAACACGCGCATTAGTGTGGGTATACTGAGTCTTTGAATAATGCCTCCGCTGCCTTGAATGCAGACTAAGCTAGCCCACTTGAGATGGCGTTTGCACCCAAATGCATGATCTAGTCCGCGAGATCGTTGTGTCGCGATTAGTCTCAGTTTAGACACAAAAGATATACAAGTCCAGACCGTATTGGCTAAATATTCACAAACCATGTCAATTAGTCACGGCCAGTGCCGTATATACGGCACTGGTCACGGCTAATAGATCTTCATGTCGTCAACAAGTGAATCTCGTCGACCATGCTTTCCATCTCTGAATATCTCGCAAAATCTCGGATGCTGAAAAGGACATGCGCAAAAACCTGCGCGTACGCTAATTTTTTTATCTATACACACCTACAGCAGCAGCAGCAGCTCCCACAGCTTGAACTCCCTTGGAAGTTCATTGATCCTATATGCCAAAAGATTAAAAAATAAAAAAAAAAACTTAAAAAAAAATCAATTAAAAAAAAAACTTCGAGAAAAAACATTTTCTCAGATTTGGTGATTTTTTGTGGTTTTTGGTGATTTTTCACAGGCCTTTTGGTGATTTTGTTCCGTTGGGACCTGGCAACGCTGCATGCATGCTGCTGCTAGCGGGGCGCGCCGGGTCATTGCAACATAGAGTTTACGAGTTATACTTATAGTCCGTTTTCTCACGGAAACGTGAAAATAGAACTGCATCTGACATTCCAGGGTAAGTGATTTGATGAAACACTATATTTACCGGATTTGTAGTTTACCTGAGATCTGCGCTGAAGACAAAAACCACTGTGGAACCAGCAGTTCAAGAACAGCCTAGTGAGAACCAACGTGAAGTAGAACGTGTGGGACTGTGTACATGAGCACTATACCCTTTATGCTTCTGCCAGCAATGTGAATGAATGTGTCTCCTTCAAGTCGTAGATGTTCTTGTCTATGGGCCTGTAGATGAGTACGAGTCACGGTGCTTCCACTGCTATGAATAAGTTAAAACAGTGTTGGTTTGGATGGAGATGCAGGTTTCAAACTCTTGTGTGTGTGTGTTACACCACACCACTGAACTGTGTTTGTTTTGTGAGATGAAGAGAAACCTCTTCAATAAAATGTGACAGCACAGGCCACAACTCTTTGTTTTACCTTGTTTTTTGATATCTCAGTCATTTCAAACCTGATTTTCATCAAATTATAAACTTTCAATTGTATGTTCTTTAACATTTCATGGAATGGTTTTGAAATAGGGCTTATCTTGCAGAACGTTAAAAGCTGATTTTTCACCTCAACCAACACTATTTAAGAGATCTATAGTAGACACCGGTTCCGATACCATCCCTTAAAAGCGAGAAACAGAAATAAAGTTATATGTAGAAAGGAGGAGGTCATGTTAATTCAGAACAGAAAGCTCAAATGACTGGAGAATGTACGACAGTGTTGAGGTCATGGCCATGTTTTTATCACCTTGCATATTAATTATGCTTGACTGGGCTGGGACACACAGATGTCTAATACCGGTACCAGGATTACTAGTTACACTTCAAGACATTCTTATGGTAATTACAATTCTGTCATTTTAGAATATAATGTGCTTTCCCACAACTTGACTACAATTAGAAACATCTTTACATTTGAATTTACTTATTACTGATCTTAGAATGAATGTCCCCTCTCTGCACCATAGATGGCTACACTCTGTGAGAATAAGTTACGTCTGTGCTGGAGATTGTCACATCTCAGGAAATTCTTCCAGCAGTCCTCCACGGGCATTGCATTTTCGTGGAAGAATGCATTGACCTCAGCAGCATCAACTGGAAGAGAAGGCAACCTGGCAGGAGGAGGCTGTAGCCTCTGCCGTGGACCTCCCACCTACCAGCGGCTGTCCAGGAGATTGATGGCCAGCGACGCATCAGAGACGAGAGACTGGATTTACTCGGCAGACTTCAAGCCTGACATAGATCTGGCACACATTGGACAAAATGCCCAACTTATTGCAGCCAGCATCAAGCATAGAAAGGGCACAGTGGACATCACTGAAGTTGTGAGTGATAGCTTATGAGGGGCTTTATAATTTGCAAGTGCATAGCTTTTTATGACATTTTTATCCAGGGCACAAATGTATGACTTGTTTTCTTTTTTTTTTCATTTATTTGAGTGTGAATGTCTGTCAGCTGGTGTGAATAGCCTCTCAGTGAGTAGACAGAAAAATCTGTCTGTCTGTCCGGAGGAGGCTTTTATTTCTTTTCACTTTACCAGCTCTCCTCCATATTTATAGGAGGGGATTCCGTGAAGCCAGACGCAGTCTTCACGGAACATATCCCCAACGACCAGATACAGACCGATCTTTCAGTCAAATCAGTGAGATGAAAGCATACTATAACCTACCCTATGTTTGTCATGCATGTAGCATCATCAGTAGGAAGAGTTCTATAAAGTAGATAATGCATATTCAAGTTCAGGTTCATTTCAACAAACACATGTCATTACAAAGCAGGAAAATATTTGGAATCTGCACTGTGAACAGATATATACGGGTATTCATTCATATGGGTGTCTGTGCAAAACCGAAACAAAGCAAACGTGAAAGCCCTGTGTTAGTTTATCAGAATGCAGTATCATAGGTGCAAAGGTCTCCCTAATTTAGTAGAAATACTCTGGTTATTTGGTGTTATATATTTGGTGTTAGATTACTTTACAATTTTTCAACTGACTGCTTCTGTATCTTGTTTTCTTTGGTCGCAGATGACAAAGTTGCATCTCCTTCAAGGCATTCAGACAAAGGTTTCTCAGCTCCAGAAAGACATCGAAGATCTCCAAAATGAAGAGCAGGTGAGCTGTTGATTACAGCAGTAAGATAAGATTCATGAATGCCTCAGTATGGTTCCATCATGCAAGCCCTTAATCATGTGCAGTGACAAGATTTATTTCATGTTATGTTTTGAGTAGTTTTGCTACGCTTTCACTTTGCACAGAGTCACTGTTGCCTATTTGGTTGGAAGTTTGATGACAATTTGGGTTGGCAAAGATAAACTTTGAGAGGGAGATGATTATTCCCAAAAAAGTGAAACATCACAAAGACTTATGGCAATCACAAGAAAGTCTGTGTAATAGATAGGATGTGTCAAAATTCATATGAACTCAAAATGCAATCCAATATTTCACAGCAGTCTAACTCAGCTGTCATCTTTTCAAAAGAATAAGAATTCCTTTTGTATGCAGCAAAGACTGAACCCTCCATGACGATTTCTTCCTTGTCCATCTCTCATTACTGAATTCGACATCTGTAGGATACATGTGAAAAAGAGGGACAACTCAAAGAGCAAACTGCACTCCTGCAGGAAGCTGAGAGCAATTTCTACCAACTGGCTGTGGCCATTCCAAACTCCACTCATCCAGATGTGGTAAGATTTAGTGTCACATTAGAAACTTAAAATGTATCTCTCATGGTGGATCAGTTTTGGTGAACTTTGTTTTGTTTTATAGTTTTGGCTGAAGAGATTACTTTTGTGAAAACTTTGTTATCTCCGAAAAAGGTCCATACTGTATGTGTCATTAGTGTTGTGACAGTTTGGTGGAACACACAGTTAATGAAAATTTCCACATCACTAAATCTCCACATGATAGTTTCCTTGCACTCTGACTGTAGATTTAGACGTTGATTTACAGGTAAAATAGTACCAGTCAACTTTGCTGATGAACAAGCAACAAGAATGTACCAGGTACATGGATCGGTTTCTACAGACTAAAACTGTGAACTCATTGACCCGTTGAATTAAACAAAGTGTGAGCTTGAACATTTAGCAGAGCAAATTTATCTGAGGTAATATAGTTTTGGAGAATGTCCATTCAATCTTACATATGTGTATAACACTCTCCATACTACCGTAAAATGAATTGATTGCAAAAATTGCAAAGGCATACCTGATGAGGAGTAAGGAATTGAAGAATTTCACATGTCAAGTCGTGATTCATGATGCATTATGTGGCATCCAGTCAAGCATGGTACTGAGTTAAATCATGATAGAGCAAGGAAATTTGTTCAGTCTTATAATAGACTCGGTAAAAGTGAGAGGTCAAGGTAGCATCGTTGAGGATTTTTTTCTGATAAAAAAAAGATTTTATTACATTTAGTTAAATTTTTACAGAAGCTAACTCTGACAAAATCGTGAGAATGATAAAGGATATGCCATTTGTCATTGTCAAATTTATGACATTGTATAATGTGATGAAGCAGTTTATACAAGCTGTAGTATTTAAAAAAGTAAATCTAAATATTTGTGAGCGTATTTTTTGTGAGGTTAGGAATCAAATGATAAGATTAAACTACCAAATCAGTAAGGTAACTGCAGAGTCATTTGAAGTGTTAGAGTAGGCCATGTATGATAATAACTGGTGACTGGTTACTCTTTTTTTCTCCACCAATCAATGTAGTCCCAGTATATTTTACATTGAAGCTAACTAATTATTAAAGTGGAAATGCAAACTTTCATATCATTATCAAAATCAGCCTCTTTCAGAGGATGCAGAGCCTGTGCTGATTGAAGAAATCAACCAGAAGAGAATGTTTGACTTCCCTATGAAGGGTCACGTCGAACTCGGTGAGAATTTGGACATACTACGACTGAAGTAAGTTGGCATCCAATGCAGAAAAGCCTGTATACATTTATGTGAAAGTGAAATAGAGATTAATGGCTTCCAATAAATAAAATTTGATATTGCATTTGTCATAATTGTGAACAGTCACTCTAGGCCCCTTCTTTGTGCAAGATTCAAAGGGCATTGATTTCTCACTCCCCCCCCCCCCCCATAAAAATCTTTCCAAAGGCATGCCAAAATTCAAACAGGGCCCTTAAAGTACATCATCATTGGGAAAAAAAAAATGTATTATGTGCATACAGTGTACATGACATGTAATCAAGTGTTGGAACAAGAAACACAAATCTGATTACATCAAAAAGCAATAACCCAGAACTGATTCTTTTGGAACAATCACTGTGATAGTGCATAAAAAAAAAGGAGATGTAAGTTCAAAAGTATTTTTTCCTATTATTGTTTCTGACAGAAATCTTGGCCATGTGACAGGGCACAGATCATATTACCTGAAAGGTGCGGGGGCAATGCTGGAGGATGCCCTCGTAAGGTTTACAGTTGACAGGTTGGTCCACCGACATGGATTCACAGTCTTAAAGGTTCCAGATGTTGTGAAGCCTGTTGTTTTTGTGAGTATTCCTGATGTATGTGCTATTGAAGTTTTGTTTTTGATGATGCATCAGAAATTTCCAGGAGATTCCCAAGAAAAGAAGATTTTCAACAAAATATCTGCAATATTATGTTTGGATTCATATCGACTGTTGATAGTCATGAGAGAATGTGGATACGTATCATACGTTGTACGTTTTAGAGTGCAAGTCACAAACATCTGAACTGCATTGTAGATGTTGCCTTCATTTGAATAAGCATGGTCCTTGGGATCATGGTACAGACCAAAAATTCCACCATTCAAAGACTTTTTGTCAGGAGATTTTCACATAAGGTATTCCTGTTTTTCTCAGTGTTAGACTTGAGTGGTTGCTGATATTCTGTGTCCAGTTGATGAAACTAGATAATACAAAATCAAAATTATGAGAACAGCATGATTTTCTTTTCTTTTTTTTTGACTCTTCCTGACTGCAGGAGGGTTGTGGAATGAGGACCAAAGGCCTTCACACTCAAGTTTATCGTCTCTCACCTGCACACCAAGATAGTGACTACTGCCTGGCCGGGACAGCTGAAGTTGGAATAGCAGGTATTGTGAATAACCCGCCTGTCATATGTACATTGAGTTTTGTTGTCATCTATTGCATTGTTGTTGTTTCATGTACAGTGTATTCAAAGTTGCTAGGATTTTCTCCATGTTCTTTGTAATAGACCACTTGGGTGTCTTATTCCTTAGTTCAGACAGTGAAAGTGTAATTCAATTTTCTCTTTCTTGCTTCATTTTTAGCCCTGCATATCTGACCAAACAGACTTTAACATGCATAAACTCTTAATAGAACATGAAGATGACATATGAAGAGTTGTGGAGTCATGACTGGGTGTTTTGGGTTGCTTGATTTATTCCACTGAGATGCTGCCTAACAGTCATTAGTTTCTCATTGGTTACTTCCCTCACAATCTTTGTAGTATTGTGATTGGTGGGACAAAACAATATGAGTTCCCTTAGAATAAACCAGTAATGTAGAAAAAATACAATCACCACTAAGATCTGGGCCCTGTTTTATGAAGAGTTATAATTGATTATATAGTTGATTTCTATGGTAAGTCTGTGGCAGCCTGTGTGGTAAGGAAATTTATAATCCATTATATCTTTTGATAAAACAGGGCCCTGATTACCTACACTATGTAAATAATACCTCCTGTACTAGCACTTGGCAAGCAATGAGGTTAATTTGCTGAGAATGTTCATGTGAATTTAGGAAAACAATAAAGTAAACAGGAGAAAACATAGTTCTCTGCTGTACAATTGAATCTGTGCTGTGTGGAAGATGTTGACACTTACAGCTATTGTGCATCCCCAACAACAGGATACTTTCTGAACAAGACCCTGGAGATGAGTGAGCTTCCAAAGCGAATGTGCGCTGTGAGTCGCTGCTTCAGGGCGGAGACTGCTCACAGTGCTGAGGCAAGGGGCCTGTATCGAGTCCACCAATTCACCAAGGTAGGATGCCTTCATTAACCCTTTATGTGCTTTGTGAGTGCCATAATAATGGCACAGACACCCTATAACATTGTACACACTGTCCAAAGTCCCTGGCACAGAAAGGGTTTAGAAAATTGTAAGAGACCTAGCTGCAGATGCACTGTTAAAGTGGGACTTTTTCAGTGATTGATGTTTTTGCTCTATGCCACTTGCAGTGAACTTCACTTGCTTGAAGCGTGGCAGATGAGAGTGTTGCTGCACACATTTCAATACCTCTCATAAGCAGCTGAGTGTTCTTAATTCAACATTGTTTCTGTAGAGTGCAGAATTTCCCTGTTGTGGCATATTTGTCCATGTCATGGTTATAGGAATTACTGCTTTTCATGCCTAGCCTGTCACCAAGGCTTGTTGCTGTTTTGTTTATTTGTTTGTTTGTTTGTTTCTTTGTTTTTGTCTTTGTTTTTCTGAATGTGCTAGAATCCATAAACTAACAGGTAGACTAATAGCTAGCCAGCTTTGATTTGTAGTCCAGGATTGATATGTCTTGGTCCATTGATCTCAGTAGGTTGTAAATGCTCAGTGCAGTAGTCTATTCCCATGGTTCTGCAGTGGTAGTTAATTTTTTGTGCAGCTGAACTGACAAATGCAATTAGAATGTGTCATAAGCACTGCAAAAAGGAAGCAAGCCTGCCCACCTGCTGATGTCTTTGTAGCTACTTAATTTTTTTGCAAAAGCTTGGAAATTCTGATATTTTTTACCAATGTTAGCCACGTATAGACTGTAATTGTGCACATGACCTTGGGTAACAACATTTGCAGTTTAGTGATTGTAATACAATTTACTGTTCTTTTTTTCTTAATTCTTTCTGTCCAGGTGGAGATGTTCAGTGTGGTAGCCAATGAGACAGGGAAGGAGAGCGAAGATATGTTCTGGGAGCTTGTTGGTATTCAGAGGGCGCTCTTCAAGGAGCTCGGTTTGCACTTCCAGTAAGAATCTGTAAAAATTTATTCATAATGATGTCTGTAGTGAGATATCTCAGCCATTATCTATTAGTGTCTACTCTTCTTAAACCCAAGATCAAAGTGAAAAGAAAAAGAAAATTGATAAGTCATCTCAGTCACATTTGTTTGCTGGAGATCCTAGAAATCAGGTGTTTGTGATAATAACAGTAGTGATGATAATAATAACAATAATGACAATTATTATGACGAGAGTGAGATTGGATAATGTGCCATATTACCCCACCCCCCAAAGAAAGAGAAAAGTGATGTAATTAGCAATAACAGAGGAGTCATTTTCATCTTTTTGCTTGTTTCCTGTCTTATTTCCATTGCTCCATAGGATTCTAGACATGCCAGCCCATGATCTAGGGGCTCCAGCATACAGGAAGTTTGACATTGAAGCCTGGATGCCCCACAGAAACTCCTATGGAGAGGTAAGACCAAAGATCCCCCGAGGGACCCATTTCATAAAAGATGCTAGGATATTAACTGTTGCTGGAATGACAACTTCAAATAGCAACAGCCAATCAGGAACCTGACTTCTTATCGTTACTATATGACAATTGCTATTCTAGCAAGAGATGCTATCATATCACCTTTTTTTATGAAATGGGGCCCTGGGCCCTGTCTTATAAAACTTGTGATAGAAATCAATCAATCACAAATCTGATATCAATCGCAACCTGTGATTGATTGATTGCAGTTCTCTGTCTTAATTTAAATCATAACTTTTTTATAAGATGGATTTACATTCAGTCGTAAAGTTGCGATTGATTTGAATCAATCACAAGTCTTTATAAGATGGGACCCGTGCCACATTTGAATTGGATAAAGGTTAAAATGAAAAATCCAGTGTTTTGGATGATGTATGAGCAATCAGTGTTTGCTTGATTGGTTAAGTGACTGATGGTCTATATGTGTCATTGAAGGAGCCAAGTGATGCTTCTCTGAAAGTATGACAGCATGGGTTATACAAAGATGCCAACTGTTACTTTGGGGGGGGGGGGGCAGTATCTAGTGCTGTTTTTTTTTTTAATTTTCAAAATACTGCATTATTGATTTGTCTGCTCAAGAACCGCAATCTGTTCTACAAATCCATACATGGCACTATCAATTTATTGTACCACATAATGTAAAATTATATACATCACCTGGAATGTCCCCTTACAAGCAATCTGTGGAGTAATACTATTTATCGAATGTGGCATAAGCAATAACATCCGTATATGTGATTCCTCTACAGATTTCCAGTGCATCCAATTGCACAGATTTCCAGAGCAGGCGGCTTAAAATCAAGTACAGGCCAGAGGAACAGGAGGTTGCAAAATATGCGCGCACTGTGAGTTCACACACTTTTTTTTTTTTTTTTGGATTCGTCTGTCTGTCCTGTTTTTCTCTCTTCCTTTTCTAGTCAAGACAAAATATTGAAGGACACTTTTCATGAAGCAAAATTTACTCAACAAAATTTATTCCCGGTGTTTCTTACATGGTCTGCAATAATTGTTTAATAGGCTCACATTAAACGCCCTTGCTTGTTCAGTCTTTGTACACAAAAATGGTGATTTTTTTTTGTGGTCTGCTTGTGTGAACTCTACTAGCCATATTTCTTGACAGATTGTGTTCAGGTTTTGTACAGAGGTCTATCTTGGTCAATCTGAACCCCTGTAAGTTTTGGTGATGCTGCCCCCAATACCTAGTATCCTGCCTTTTACAGGGTCAAAGGTAGCCACCATGTTATATTTTGTGTGTGCGCTCTACCATGCTCATTATTTTATTCATCAATTTTCTTCAAAACTCATATGGGGACTGTTCATCATGGTAAAACTTTGACCCCTCATTGTATTTGATGATGATGCTGCCCCCAATATTCCACCTTTTATACATAGGATCAAAGGTCATATTTTAGTGGATGTCTTCTGTGCATCATACTCTACAGGAAGCATTTTGTGACAGACATTTTTGAAATTTTGTACTCAAGTGTATGATGGTCAATTCTAGACCCCTATTGTTTTGGGGGATGCTGTCATCATTGTTCCATCTTTTATAGGGTCAAAGGTCATATTTAGGCTGCTTACTTGTTAACACTGAACCGGACACGTTTTTTTACTTTTTTTCTTTGGTTTGCAGGTTAATCATGGTGTACTCTAAACCCCTATAGTTTAACAGCCTAGTTGATACACTTCAGTTGTGTGGCAAAGTGGTATTTCTAGTTTTCATGAGGGATGCACTGCAATTTTTTTTTTAACTCTATAATGTATATTTCAGTGATTTTACAGTCTATATGCCACTTTCTCCCTAATTTTCTTGTGTTCTAGCTAAATGGTACAGCGTGCGCAGTGCCCAGGATGATCATTGCCATCCTGGAGAATTTTCAGCAACGGGACGGAAGCATCCGCATCCCAGAACCACTTCAGCCCTACATGGATGGGATGTCGCTGATCACGCAGCCTGCATCTGGCCTCGTTCACTTCACTAGATTGTGAAACCCCGTGCTAGCACAATAGTGGAGAATATGAACCATCTTCTAGCATGCGTTCCTTCCATGCATGGTAGATATTGGACCTGCCAATTCAGAATTACGCTTGCTCTTGACTCCAACTTCCTCTGTTCTGATGCACCACATCTGTGGAACTCGTTACCAGTCCCGCTTTGGAATTGCTACAACCTCAATACCTTCAAATCTGAACTGAAGACTTAACTTTTCCAGCAGATTTGTGAATGATGTATGACACATTGTGGGAGCCGGGCACATTTGAATGCTTCTACAGATAAATGGTGTGATATAAATGCTGTTTCATCATCATCATCTTCATCATCATCATCATCATCATCATCTGAACTGAAGACTTAACTTTTCCAGCAGATTTGTGAATGATGTGTGACACATTGTGGGAGCCGGGCACATTTGAATGCTTCTACAGATAAATGGTGTGATATAAATGCTGTTTCATCATCATCATCATCATCATCATCATCATCATCATCATCAACATAATTGCCCTTCTTTTGCACAAGGATGACAGATAATCCAGACCGGAATCATTAACGTTTAAGATTGGACTTAGCATAGTAAATCCACTGACAAACCTTGAGCAGAATCACTCAATTCTACAGTGAGATGTCTTTGAAGTCAAGATGTCATATCACGCTGATGTCATTGTAAATGAGAGATTCATTTTGGCATATTTGTAAGAGCCCAGAAAAATTTTTCATGAACTTTCTCCCTTCCTCACCTCCTCACCTCAAGAGAAACCCCGATATAAGTGAAAGGAAGGTACAGTATATAGACTTTATTGGACTTTAAATGTTGATGATGATAGACAAAACATATTTGTGACTTGCTTCTGTAAGTCAAAGTAAGGTAGAAGAAATCTGATTTCATCATCACTCAACCACATCTCTACTGCTCAACCAAGCACCTGATTTTTCCAATCACTCTCAAGAGGTGAGCTATTTTTTTCAATAACTGAAGCATTCTACACATCAGTCACAATCTTTCAATACCCTTGTCAAAGAGGCTGTCGACTCATTAGCCAGAATTAGTTTACAGCCATTTCAGGGTTGGCAGTTAACTCTGCAGGGCAGTGTCAAATTGACCCAGCATCACAAACCACAAAGAGTTGCCAGATGTGGAGTTTTAGCTATGGGCAGATTCTGAAAGAGCAGATTCTATAGAGCTTTAGAATGATGTATAACTTGATATAAATGGACTATCCTTAACGATCTAAATAATGGAAAGAAAGGGCACACTGTGGAAGAAAGGGTATTGTGAAATGAGGCTTTAAAAGTTTAGGGTCTATTCAAGCACTTAATCTCACCAAGCTGTGCTGTGTGCAGTGAATGGAACAAAAATCAGGATGTGAAACTCTATAGCAACTACAGTGAAGGGTTTATCAGATTAAGCTGAAATTTTGCACACTCTTTCAACATGTTCTATTCATGACAAGTACATGCACTAACTTGCAAAGCATTAGCATCATCTTTTCAAAAGTTCTTGAAAGTGAAGAGTGTGTTTTTTTTTTTTAGAAATTAAAAAGAGCCTCGTCACACTTTTCTACAAAAAGATGTTCAAGAAAAACGAGGCTCTGTCTATCAGTGCTGGTGATATTGATTCAGTAGTACAACTGTACTGTAATAAAAATGGACATTTTTGCAGCGTGGAGTTTTAGTGCTTTTCTTGCCACATGCACCTAGCACGAAGATGAAAGCACGCAAATACTTTTGCTTCCTATAAAAAATTACTCATGCAAAAATATCCACTTTTACATGAGTTTAAAGTGATCATATAGTTTTGGTTGAGACCTAATTTCAGGTTTCTAACATTTTTTGGTGAGATAATGAGAAACCTCTTATGAAATAATGAAAGAGCATGTAATTCTATGAGAAATTCAACGTTTATTTCATGAAAATTGGTTTTGAAATGACTGAGATATCCAAAAAAGAGCGATTCTAATAAAGTGTGGGACCCACACTTTATTACGATCGCTTTGTTTTACTTTGTTTTTGGATGTTTCAGTCATTCCAAATGCGATTTTCATCAAATAAACCTTGAATTCCTCATAAAATTGTATGCTCTGTACTATATCATAAGTGTTTTCTTAGTATCGCGCAAAAAGTTAAAAGCCCAATTCTCATCTCCACCAATACTGTACCATCCCTTTAAACATACGATACAAAATTGGTGGCCATTATGCACATAGCTTTTCTCAAGTCTTAGGGGGATTGTCTTAGTGGCCGCACAGAGTAGGTGGCTGCTATAGCTGGCCGTTACGGCAGGTTTGGCTGTACATTGAATACAGCAGTAATCGGTGAAAAGCATCAGAGAAGACCTACAGTGTAGGAAGATATTTGATATACCGTAGACTCTATCCAGTCCCATTTTGTTTCTAAACATACAGTTTGTACCTCACTGGTGTGTTTCTATACATTTTTTTTTTTTGCTTTCTACCTACAGTACTTGCCTCTCTCAAGCATCACATATACAATTGTACATACAATTGTATAAGCAAGAGGAACCTAACGGCTTTACCATTCTTTACCCTCTCTTCTCATCTCTCTTTGCATATTATGATTGTGCAATGTTTATCTCACATCTGTCAAAATTGTAAGGTGACTCGCATAAGCATAGTCACAAGGAATTAAAAATGACAATATTTCCTCGCATAGCTTGTCTTGTGCATTTCCATTTATTGAGCTGTATTGAAAATACCAATATGTATCTCGTAAATCACATCTGTAGAAGCAGTAAGAAGGTCTATAATTACACTATTCTATTATTCAGAACTGACATCTAGCGATCATTAATATTACTATACTCGAGAGCCCGAATTCACGACCGTAGTTAAAATCTAATCCATTGTAGCTTAAATTCAGTCCACAGACAAAAGCAAAGCGCGAAATTGGCATACCTTTTACATACGCGTATCGGTGCACATTCATTGGATGTCTTTTGGCCAGCATGATTTATCACGCACATTTATGCTGACAAAATTTGCATAACCCATGGGTTAAATCAAAACTAACTCCAGGAATTTGGGTCAAGATGTTAAGAGCTCCAGTGGAGTGGCATTTACCCTGTGAACAACTCTGAATGCCAATACAGGCACATCGACAGTCACATGTACTTCTTTGTCTACTGTATACGCTATAATTTTCGCGTACATAAATTTTCGCGAATTGCCGCTGTCACACATTTTCGCGAGTGGTTAAATTCGCGATTGGGGGACCAGAGAAAATATGAAGTGCCAAAGAAAGTGTGAATTTTCAACTTACTAGCAAATAAGAATGATACTAGTTATACACTGCATGAAAAAAACTTACCAAACTCTGCGGACTAGTAAGTTAGAATTCAACATTTTTGAAGTGGTTAAGTCCATCGCGCTAGATTTCTGACGAGTGGTCCCCTTGCGGATGGATTGGCTCTCTACAGTATTCATAAGTAGACGTGGACATGCGTAAACAAGCTTAGCCAGTATGGTCTGTTCGGTAAGCCGTGACATGGTATACTAGTACTGAAATGTTCGTATCATCAAGGCAAGGGATTCATTTTGGAAGGTAATATTTTCACGTGTTGTTAATTTCGCGAATAGCTCCCGACTCGCAAAATTCGCGAAAATAAAACCCCCGCGAAATATATAGCGTATACAGTATATCAAAAGGCTACAAGCGGAGTGTGTGCGTATGCATGCATGCATATGCACATGTAGAGCTCTTTGTTTCTACAAAATATTTAACATTTGCGCACCAGTTTGGGCAGGTGAACTTCAAAGTCCTCAAAAGGTTACAAGCTAAAACTGGTGTTGTAATTTCATACATATTGATTTCACTATTGATTCTGACACCTTTTCTTGAAATCTTGACACAAGACACCTTGTTTTACAGTGTCTGGAGGTTGATTGTGTTGAAAAGAATATTTCGTATACAGGCCACTCCAATAATAATGAAGTCTACATGACTGGCAGTTTTTTTCCCCATTTTTTGTTATAGCTGAACAGTAAATTATATCAAGATATACACTGTATTATATAGACGATCATTTTGGGACCTGAATTTTACTTCACTGTATTGATAATTTCGTTATAACCGTGTTCTTTATTATGTGAGTGCACTGTAACAAGTTAACGACATGTATGTTAAGTTCTGAAATGTGTGGCATACGAAAGAAAAACCCAAATATTCGTTTCACCTTTTTTCTCTCTGTTGTTTAGAAGAATCTCATGTATAATGTATGCAATACAAGTATCATGTGATGTAGAGTACCAAAGTGATGATGTCACAGTCTTTTGTTATAGCTTGGGTTGGAACCAGGTGTGGACATAAACACTCAGGCCAGATGAGATTGTTTACAACCAGTTTCCATGGCAATGAATGGCTATGACATCACACTTTGGTACTCTATGCAGAATATAACTACTGTACTGAAAGTGAAAGAGAGTTTTGATTGCTTTTTACACGTAGTTGTAACTCATTTCAATAGAATAACTTGTAGATATAGCACACATGTAAAATAAAAGATTTGAGTATCTAAGAAAGTATGATTATGACAAATGTATATTAAGCAAGAACACATTAGTTACACATAAAATATATATGCTATTGATTGCCCTAAATATACAAATATAAATCTTTCTCGAAACAAACATCTTATGAGACAAAGCTTAACATATTCTGAACATACTCTTATTCCACAAAATGTTCTGAACTAAACACATACAAATTGTACAACTACACAGCACATAATCAGTACATGGCATGTACAAAGATAAAACAAAACTTCCCAGTGACAAATACTTCAGCTCATTGTGGAAAACATTAGCTTATCTGTGCCATTTAAAAAAAAATATTTAAAAAAATCCTCTTAATTGATGTTGACATAGCTACTGTTGAAGGGACAAATCACATGCTTATAATCAGGTAACTACATGATTAACAATCATAAGTTCCCTTTGAGACATAAATGTACTGATACATGTACATCAGTGAGATTAAGATACCATGTAGTGGAGCGGCATAGCTTGAAAAATTAGAGGAATTGTGCATTTTATGATAAAAGCACCAAATTTCGCACACATGTTGACAATGACATTTGAAATAAATTCAGATATTGGGCCATCGTAAATAGCGCCCTCAGCGGCCATGGCAGCCATTTTTCAAAATGGGCGCCATAAAATGCCATTTTTCATGAAAAATTACAAATTTCAGAAGGGAAAATCAATAAGATTTTGCAAACGAGTGGGAAGTAACATTTAAAATAAATTCAGATATTGGGCCACCGCAAATTGCGCCCTCAACGGCCATGGCAGCCATTTTTCAAAATGGCCGCCATAAATGCCATTTTTCGCAAAAAATTAAAATTTTCAGAAGGGAAGATCAGGAAGATTTTGCGAACGAGTGGGAAATAACATTAAAAATAAATTCAGATATTGGGCCATCGTAAACAGCGCCCTCAACGGCCATAGCAGCCATTTTTTCAAAATGGCCGCCATAAATGCCATTTTTCGTAAAAATTTACAAATTTCAATAGGGAAAATCAATAAGATTTTGCAAACGACTGGAATATAGCATTTAAAATGAATTTAGATATCGGGCCATCACAAATTGCGCCCTCAACGGTCATGGCAGGGATTCTTCAAAATGGCCGCCATAAATGCCAGTTTTCGTAAAATTTTACAAATTTCAGAAGGGAAATGAGTAAGATTTCGCAAACAAGTGGGAAATAACATTCAAAATAAATTTAGATATTGGACCATCGCAAATTGCCCCCCCCCCCCCCCCCCAACGGTCATGGCAGCCATTTTTTTTCAAAATGGTCGCCATAAATTCAACTTTTTATAAAAATTAACTTCAGAAGGGAAAATCAACAAGATTTTGCAAACGAGTGGGAAATAAAATTCAAAATAAATTTAGATGTTGGGCCATTGCAAATTATGCCCTAAACGCCAATGGCGGCCATGTTTAAAATTGACTGCCATAAATACCACCTTTTTCTCTGAATTTACTAATTCCAGAAGGAAAAGTTAATAAGATCTTGCACTCAATTGAAAAATTCCGCTTGAAATATATCTTGCGCCTATGTATTACATTATTGTAAATAGCGCCCTCAATGGCCATTGCAGCCATTTTTCAAAATGGCCACCATGGATTCCATTATTTTTCATTTCCTGATTTCACCAAAGGAAAAGTCAGTAAGATTTTGCACACAATTTGATAATTATGTTTGAAATAAATGTTTGTATTAGATAACTATAATACTGCTCTCAACGGCCATGGCCGCCATATTCCAAAATTGCTGCCATTGTCATAATCATTTTGTTTTAAAAAATGGTAATTTCTGAAAGAAAAGTTAGCAAATGTGTACATAAATTGAAAAATCATGTTTAAAATCAAACAATATATCTATATTGCATTAACTCTAGAAATTGTTCCTTCACAAATTTTCAAGACGAACAAATTGCTAGTAACGGCAATTGCAGCCATTTTCCAAAATGGCTGTCATAGATGCCATTTTTTTAGATGAAGATGCCCCAATGCCGGAAGAAGACAATAAACTTTTTTTTTTCGCAAGTTGACAATTACAAATAAAGAAGTTTAGACATTTAGCCATCATAAGCTGTGTTCTCAATTGCTATTTCAGCTATTTGTCAAAATGGCTACAATACACTCTTCTTTTTTCTATCAAAAACAAAAAGAAAAAAAAAGAAGCAGACATCCATGGCGGTCAGCATGGCCCTTGAGGGCGCCTTCTAAGAAGACCTTATACTTAAATTTATTTTTGAGCATAATTTTCAACTTGTTTGCAAAGTCTTATTAACTTTTCCTTCTGACATCAGCAAATTTTTGCAAAAAAAAAAAAAAAAAACGTGGGGGGGGGGGGGGCATCCATGGCAGCTGTTTTGAAACTTGGCTGCTACGGCTGTTGAGGGTGCACTTTTGGATGGCCTATTATCAAATTCAGTTTAAATGTAATTTTTCACCTTTGTGGAAATTCTGATTGACGACTGCAACACTTTACGAAAAAAAGACATTCATGGTGGCCATTTTGAAAAATGGCTGGAATGGCATTTCAGGGGGCAATTTGCAATGGCCCAATAAGTTTACTTTTCAATGTAATTTCCCACCTGTTTGTAAAATCTCGTTGGCTTTCCCTTCTGATTTCAGTAAATGTTTTCGAAAATATAGCATTTATGGCGGTCATTTTGAAAAATGGCTGTCATGACCGTTAAGGGCGCAGTTTCCGATGGCCCAATATGGAGATTTGTTTCAAATGTCATTTCCCATTTATAACCAAAATTTCATTGACTTTTCCTTTTGAAATTAGTATTTTTTTTTTAAATGAAAAAGTGACACTTATGGTGCCCATTAAAAAAAAAAATTGGCTGCCATAGCCATTGAGAGCGCAATTTGTAATTGCCCAATACCTGGATTTATTTTGAATGTAATTTCCCGCTTGTTTGTAAAAAAAAAATGGCTTTCCCTTCTGAAATCTGCATTTTTTAACGAAAAATTGCATTCATGGCAGCCATTTTGAAAAAAATGGCTACCATGGCCGTTGAGGGCGCAATTTCCAATGGCCAAATATCTAGATTTATTTTGAATGTCATCAACATTTATGGGCAAAATCTTATTAACTTTTCCCATCTGAAATTTTCAAAATCATCGAAGAACTGGCACATTATTCTGTTATTAGACAGATGGACGTTGAGGGCGCAATTAACAATGGCCAAATATTTAAATGCATTTTGAATGTAATTTCCTACTTGTTTGCAAAACCTTACTGGCTTTCCCTTCTGAAGTTAGCAAATATTTTGAAAAAATGACATTTATGGCGGCCATTTTGAAAAATGGCTGCCATGGCCGTTGAGGGCACTATTTCCAATGGCCAGATATCTAGATTTATTTTGAATGTAATTTCCCATTTGTAACCAAAATCTTATTGACTTTTCTTTCCTAAAATTAGCAAATTTTACGAAAACATGGCATTTATGGCAGCCATTTTGAAAAATGGCTGGCATGGACGTTGAGGGCGCTATTTTCGATGGCCCAATATCTAAATTTAATCTAAACGTTATTGTCAACATGTGTACGAAATTTGGTGCTTTTATCACAAAATGCACAATTGTTCGGCTATGCCGCTCCGCTAATGCCAAAGAGTGCTTTCACAGCTGTCAAAGACCTTGAACAAAAATCTTTGACCGAGACTCTTTTGTCTTGTCCATTTGAGCCACATTGCAAATTCCATGCATGTATGGCTTCAAATATTATGATGACATATTCTAGTATTCAAATATCACAGTATTCCAGAACATCTGTTGACAACAACAACAAAAAAGAGACTTCGGATACATTCATTCTTGAAATCACATGAAGAAGTTATAGGACAATAACTTTTTCTATATAGAAGTATCCAGTAAACTTTAAAACTTTCCATGGTTACATTGTATGTAATATGTTACATGATTGCCTACAAGATATGGCAGGTGTCATGTATTTTGTATATGACACATCTGACTCCTTTGGCTAAGACTTTAATACTGTGCAAAGCACTTGATCCTATCAAATGAAACAACACCAGCAAGTGCTAATACTTTCATTTCAATATCACAAATAACAATAACTGTACAAAGACACAATCATTTCTATAAGAATTGTTATGCACCATGTTGTCACAAATAGTCTCACTTTTCAAAAACACAGGCAAATTTTGCTTCTTTTTTTCTAAAGGGGTTTGGAAGCACCCTTTCACAAATAAATTAGGAGACATTTTGTGAGTGTGTGGAGTGTATACACTGCCAAAATCAAGGTTCATTTCTACTGCATATTAACTGAAAGAAAGGCATCCTAATATCATGATTATCCTTTTAGCACAACAGAGATAGCACATACAACACTTAGTTCTTCAATACATTTAATAGTACTGCTAATTTAGAGCATACTCTACTCAACTACAAAGTGATGATGGATTTCACAAAGGTTAAAAACCTTCCCCCCAAACAGATGAAAGAAATAGGCAAGTTGATGGGCGACAGTTTGTGGGTTAAAGTCAATTTTTTCTTCTTCTTTTTTTCTTTTGATTAGGCAAGGAAATTCAAAATCCATATATTAATAGCATTTCTTCCTTTTCTGGGGTACAAGTATCTCATTCATAGTCAATGAGCACGGAACATTTTTATGACAAGGTATAACAACATGATCCAAATTACATAGTGGAATTACAAGCTCAATGATTATCACATTTCCCTCAATGAAATACATCATATTTTGAAACTGATACAATTTCCCTTAAACATTATCATAAAAAGTGTACATATAATGATTTCATACATGTATGTATATCTGGCAACATCTTTGTTCTGTTGGCAGTAGCAAATATATCTACCAGTATTAAATAAATAAATCAATAACAATGATCACTTGTGACTTTCAGTATGTTCTGATGGCAAGATTGATTTGTTTAAATATTTTCTTTTTTTAATTTCCAGGCCAAGCCTGCCTTTGGCCAATGACAAGATTACTTATCTTCATTTCAGCGTCATTTTTAGTAATGATTACATAATAGTAAAAGAATACAAATATTTCAGTAACCATTTAATGACTTTTGTCATAATTCAATAATAATGACATACTCATGTAAATTACAGACTAACTGCACTTTGTTGAATGTCAAGAGATTATTCTAAGCCTGAAAAATTAAGAAATCAATCATTATTCCTCTGCAGGGTCAAAATAACACTTCAGTATTACCTTCCCAGGTGCTTGCCATAGTAGTATATCCATGCCATTTATGATTGAAGATTGATATGAAGGACAATGTGCAATCAAGGTACTTTGTGTGACAAACAATTCTTCCCAAACAACATCTGTGTTCAACGGTATAAAATGAAGAAGTCCATGCTGTGTGAACGACACACACATCATTCGTATGTACAAGCTCACTACAATTCAGCCTTGGAACAGCTCAGCACATGTCAGTACAAGCCATCATAATGCATTAAACTCTGCTGTGTATAACAGCTATTCGGACAATGTCAAATCTCCTCTCCACTTGAATAGTACTATCAACTCAGTTGGAATGTGTTGACTATTATAATGATGCAGTTGATAGCAGAAAACTAGATTTTGTATGGCAGTGGCATGTACAAAACACTAAACACATTCCTTACTCATGAAAAAAAAAATATGTACACTGTACTATAAACGAAAACATATTACCATATCATGGAAAATACAATGAGAGTAAATGATGGTGTGCAATGAAGGAAAAAAGAGCACATTCTCCCCCAAAAAACATAATCTTTCTCACATTAGCCTGGCAAAAGAATGTTTTGCAACTGAAATTAACAAGAGATTCATTTGTCTAAGAGGTAATACCCTGTGTGCAGATTCTTTTGCTCCATCATTATAGAATTCTGTATTTCTCCATGTTGATGTAAAAACAAACAAACAAACTAGAAAAGCACTCGTAGAGCGCAGGCCTCCGCCAAGCAGCTCATTTCTACTATCATACACGCATGCTGAAAATCGCCCTATTTCCTGTAGAGAAGCCTTTTGTTTACGTATCAGCTTCCAGCTATGTGGCTCACCTGAGCAGAGCACTCACTTCAGAGCGCATATATATGCAAACCTCAAATACCCGCAGCTTGAACTCCCAAGTTCATTGACTCTATCTGCAAAACAATAAAACATCCTTCAAGAATCCATAAAAATTTCTACATCACTACCCAAATTGAATCATCTATTCCTTGTGTCATTATCAACTTTTCCTGCAAGTTTCATTCAAATCCATTCAAATTTTTTTTGCACAATTTTGCAAACAGACAAACCAACGCCGATGATCATTTAACCTCTTTCTTCCTTGGCGGAGGTAACAATCAAAACCCGCTTCTGCTTAAAGTTCCTCGTGTTGATGGGAGATGTCTCGTTTTGAAGGAGGCACGTCAGCCATGGTATCTTCGGGGCCGTCTCCAATACCAGACTCTTCCCTGTCGTCCGCATCCTCCCTGGCCAGAGGTGTGGGGCCCTCCTCCTGCCTCAAGCCCCGACGACCATGGCGCACCACCTGCTCTTCTTCCTCCATGAGTTTGAGGTAGTCGTAGGGTGGGACCAGCGGCATCCACTCCCGGTTAATCAGGGCTTTGTGGGGGAAAGAAAAGAACATTCTCTTCTCACTTGGGCATCTACAGTTTTGTACATATTACATTGATGTGGGAATTACACCCAATGAGAGCTACAAAACGTGGAGTCCCATGCATTCACAGACTAATTGCATTGGTATGTATGGAGTGAATTTTCAGTGATAAGGAAAACATTTGGCAAAGATAAATTATGTCCACATTTGCTCATCTTATTTTGCAATCTCTTCCTGAAGTGAACTGAGTCCAATGAGAAGATGAAAAGGTCAGATATCTAAAAGGTCATCAATGAATGGCCTAACATTCTATGTCTTCCAAACAAATTAACACTCCCTTTTAGGACCAAGTTGGACATGTTCAGTGTCGTGACCTAACTTTATACTTGACACATTCAAGTCACTCTAACCACGCTAAAAGCTGTCTATCTGTAGCTTGCCTCTAGAGATAACAACGACAACAAATTTTCTGTGGTAGTATCTACATGTGGCATCCATGGCCTAACGTGCACAGCTAGCACATTCCTTCCCATACCACTTATCTTAAAGGACAAAGAATTCCAAAAACTAAATTTTAATCCTATGAAGAAGCTTCCTACACCCTAGTAGATAGGTTCTTTGCCATGATAGCCCATTCCATCCTGTTGGTCATGGAATCAAACTACCTGACAGAACATCCATTACACACTTTAGCTGCTGTCACACTGCACGACACTACACATAGCCTGCTTCCTAATATCTTCCCCAAGTTTGAGCACGCTCTCACACTACAGACAAAAAATATGCAGACTTTCAGGGATACAAAACTACCCGTACTTCTGTTTTTTCACAGGAAAAAATGCAAATGTGCGACAGCACACAAAAGAAAGCAAAATGCATGTAAACAATATGAATGGATCTATTATAATGTCACAAACTTCTTGAAGTTTCAGCTGCATGCAGTCACACTATACTATACTCATAGTGATATGAAAAAAATAAGTAGATAAGTAGAGTAAAGGAAAAAATAAAGAGGATAAAAGGTGAAATAGAATCAAGCCTTCACAGGAAACACCTACCCCTATACTCAGAGCATTCCCTGTTGCCTTGGAGGGAGGCTAACAGCCAAGCCTTGATAGAGCTCTCCCTGGGGTATGAACCCTGTGGGAAGCTACAGACCTCTCCGGCCTCACGGTCAAGGATGACCACCATGGCCTGATCAGGTGTGGGCAGCAGACCATAGCTGACCAGAGTCTTGGAGCCAAGTGCACCTTCATTAGAGCTTGAGAGGAGAAAGTGAAGAGAGAGAAGGGGAGATGCCACATCAAATTTTATTTCTAATCATTTCTGATTATTTTGATTCAGCAATTCAAATTTCTCCTGAGTTTTTTCCAAAGAGCTTTGATAGTGAGTAAGTACTAGAGTGCGAAGTATGCATACGCCCTTTATAATTGCTTTGACGTGAGCACACGGGAAGCACGGGGAGAAGTGAGGTGGTAGGCTCACTCCTCATGCTAACACGTTCGCATACAAGCAACCGAGAAGCAGCCAAATCAAGAAGTGCATACTCGCGTAAAAGTTCAAAAGTTCAAATATGTGCTGCAAAAATGTTCCTTGAGCGTGTTAAGTCCGCCATACTATTAAATGTTGGTAGCATGGCAGCCTCCATGAAATCTCAGACACCATTGCATAGCTCGCCCTCTATTGGTGGTGAGGAGAAAAATCCCCTTTTTTTCCTTTAACTAAAATTATGATAGCAACATTAATATTTTTTTGGATGTTTCCCTCGTGTTCAAAAGGAACTTGGAAGACAAGACCAGCAAACAAGGAAAGAAGGGTGAGATTATAGTGGTAATACGGAAATCATGTGATAAAAAGAAATCCGTCCACAGACAGATGCCAATCAATCAATCACCTGTCCATCTGGCACAGGACGTAGTGCTGACGGGTTTCACCCTGTGCCAACTTCAGGAGAGACTGCACTGCTTCTCGGGAGACATCATCACCGGCATTGAAGAGGATGGCAAAAGGTTTCCCTTCAGCCATGTAGGTTGGCATGCTTGCTGCAGTCAGCTCAGGCTGGGATGTGGACATGAAGAAAAAGAAGAAAGCAAAACCAAACAAATAAGAGTACAAGTCACGGTATTTCCTGCATTATTAGTACAGTCCCATAGGCTTGAATCTGTTCCTATTACAAGTGTTTATTCTATTCCATGCAGACACACTAAAACCAATGTGAAATGAAATTATTTCTGATGGGGCATTTCATGAAGCGTTTAGTCAGATATTTTGTCTGACAAAATGTTAAAAGCTACTGAAATCCTTGCATTTGATTGGCTGAGAGCAAATCTGTCCGACAAATTGTCGGACAAAATGCTTCATAAAATGTCCCCCTGGACAACAGTCCATTTGACCCATCGTGTCAACTCCCATAATATGAGAGGAATGCTTACACCAACTCTGGTGGTGACTACCTCACTGGATCATATCTTGATAACCATGCCAATGTGAGTAATACACAAATACATAATGAAATACAAACACTAAGGCAATCAGAAATTGACACAGAGAGTACAATATTGAATACTTGACACAATGTCATCCACCCCATCAATGGGAGCAGGGTGATGTGTCCATTTGTAAAACTAGTTTTGGGTTAACACTCTACAAAGGCACCGGGTATCAGATTGTTGCTAAATTTCTAAAATTCATTGGCTACGCACTTCACACTAGCTCAAAAAGTAGCCATCGTAAGTTGGCTATATATGTGCCACCTGACTGATGTCGTCAAAAATTGTAATGATTATGAAATTTCTACCAGAAAAGAATACAATGCTGATTGCATGCCCAAAGAAACTACAAATACAAACTGATGCAAAGCCACAGTGTTATTCTTATAAGAGATAATCTTTGTGACCAAAAAGAGAGAGAGAGAGAGATGAAAATGTCACTTTTGCTGACATTTTTGCATCTAGGTTTGCATAGCTGATTATGCCACAACGCATGCCTAACGTAATTTCTTGAGAATGGAACATACACTGAACTATACTTTGCTGTGAGTCCTTCAAAACATTATGTTTTTACTTTTTTTTTAAATCTATCCATCTCTTTAAATGATTCTGGCAAACTTGAATCAAGTTTCTTTGAAGGTTGTCATTTCCTCTTGTTATCTTTTTCTTCCTCTTTTCTTGTTGTTGTTTTTGATGGGATGGGTTTTTGTGAGCAGCTCACTGTACTTTGTTGATTATCTCACCAGAATGGGCATGCTGGCTCGGCGTATAAATGCTGCCAGTTTCTCGGGAGTGTACTCCTCCTCAAAGCTTGCCCTTGGGTTGTTGGGGTCATTCCATTTCTCGACAATGACAGACGGTGGAGTCGGCTTGTCCATCCCACCGATCTTGAGCCTGACATGCAACAGAAAGTGACCGTGAGATTTCTGACTCAAATTGCCAAGGTGGCCAAAGTAATGTGCATTCCCAATGCCACCCCACTCATGCAGTTGAAATGAGCTACTGAACATTGATATTGAAGCATTACAGGGAAATTGATTTATTGAAATACTGTACAGAAGGGGCTTGGTTTGCATTGTTTCCACCTCTGTCTTTTACATGGTTTCCATCAATGACACATCTCCCAGGAACAGTTCTAGATTTTGCTGCATAATATAAATATTCAAAACGTCAATTTACTTTTAGCACCTAGTTAGGGTGGCTACAGCCTATTACATATAAAATTTGTACTATTGTCCTTTTTGGTATGAATCATTATGCAGCACTGAGCTTCATTACTTCATTGGTGTCAATACAATTCTCAATTTGTCCACACAAGGATGTCTTGATAACACTTGGCAAAGAGTACTGTAAAACAAGGAATTTTCGCGTGCACTTTAATTTCGCGAATTTTGCGAGCGCCAAGATTCGCGAAATTAAAATGCACGCGAAAGTCCATGTTTACATTATATGCATTGAACGCCAGTGGCACTTCGCGAAAAATTCATGCCGCGAATATTTCATGTTTTACAGTACTTTGTAAGAAATTTAAATCAAGCGACTTGATATGAGCACAGGTTGCTGAAATTAAGTAACTGTATCCAATAATGACAGAAATTGGTACGTATGTTAAGTGGTTTAAACAAATACAAATGAACATCACTACAATTATCAAAATGATCAGTAAGTCCCTCTGAAATGCATTCAAGGGATATGCTGAATATTTTGAATAGAAGCTGTGTATGCTATGGAACCTAGAACTACAAACAAAAGGAAACATATGCTTTACAAAGAATACACTTTGGATAAATGTATGATGAAAGAATGTCTGTTAGTACAAACTTGGGGAAAAAAAAAACACAACAAAACACCACAAAAACAGCACCTAGCAAATGACATTAATCATGCAAATCAGCCTGGGCATGAGAAGTGTAGAGCACTTACATTTCCGGGGCACACTTTGAAGTACACAGACCAAGCAGGAAATCCCCAGCTAATTCTTGTGCCACTTGTCTGTAGACTGATAATTCTGATTGAGGAATAGAATGACAAAGAATTGATTGTATCAAGCTTACATATGAATAAATAAATACATAAAAACAAATTAATAAGTAAATAAACTAAGTATACCCTCTGAATTCTTAATACCATGACATAAGCATATAAACAATAATGCTCAATGTATACTTGAATTGCTTGGATCAGTTCTTCACGAGTTAATAAGCTGAATATACAAAAGTGCTACAGCAGCCTTCTCAACTGCCACTAAGTTTATCTAAGCGTGGTAATTATGACCTCCAATTACCAACTGTAACAATACCTCTCTGCCAAAATTAGGGCCATTACTTTCATGATCTCACTTATCCCTGTGTCTTGATTATTCACAGATATGACTGACCTCTGCTGTGGTCATCTGGAATGATCGCCACGACAACTCCAGGGAGGTGGTCCTTCACCCAAGGATCGGGTAGAACTCCCATGGTGAAGGCATCAACGTCTTTAGCACCTTGGAGCTCCACTGGGTTAGGAAGCTTGTGCCTGTAGAAGGTATTTAGTCATCAGGACACAGAGGAGAGCACATTAACTCTTTGTATTGGGGAGCTTACCAGTATTATCATAACTTTGCAGCTGATGATGCAGACATATTTTTGAGACAAAAATCCTTCCTATATTCAACTTGTACAGCATTTCTATTTCTGTCTGTTTCCACACAAAAACATTCACACACGATTTCATCACAGATACAAGAATCGCTGAGTTTAATAGAGAAATCATATATTCTAATCTAATAGAAATCTATGATCACACAATGCTAGTGATGGTACATGGGAGATATCTTTCAGAGAGCAAAGCTTAAAGCAACTGTTCACAGTTTAAAATACATCAAATGCTATTGATGCAAAAATAAGGGGGTAAACCAAAATGAAAGTTCATAAACTCACAATATGTAACTCTTCAGGAAATTTCCTTCATCAAGAATCCCTCCATAAGTGGCAATGTCAGACCTCTCCTTGTACATCTTGACAGTGGGATAGACCGTTACATTGCTCTTGTCACACACATCTGGCCAGCTGGAACATTCCACTCTCGCCAGAGGGGTGTCCAGGCTTTCCTCTGGAAACATGGAGATGATGCTCTGGGATGCAGACTCAAAAGACTGCAAAAATGCAAGGCTTCGAGGATTCCCTGCAAACACAGCATTGATCATTAGTATATAAATACTGCTGCAATATATACACAGTCACAAACAGAAAGTTGGCTATCAAACATATCATTCTGCATGTTTGTTTGCTTTTTCCCTCCAATGAATGTGTGGAGGTTATGTGCAGGTCTATTGTGTGACTTTGTCCCTTCAACAATTCTGCAATCTGACAGGAAAGAAAAAGGCACCAGTAACTCTGATAGCTTTTAAACTATGAACAAAAGAATCCATTTCACACTCAAGTTGTTCAAGTTTGATACAGAGAGTAGAATAATATAAACAGAATGGCAAAAGCTTCATTACATTCAGGCAATGTATAGAAAAGTTACAAGGTTTCAAGGTTTTACATGATTTCCTAGAACAGTGCTATTCCTCATAGTCCCTGTGAATATGCAGATAAGATTTTTTACTACATTTCTGACTTCAAAAAGAATTTGAGAAGTAGAAATACATCCCTTCACATCATAAGTGTGCTTGAGTTGCAACAATTTCGCAGTGTGGCTTACTAGAGGGGCACAGGCAGCTGCTGAACTACCACAAGAAAAAAAGAAAAAAAATCATCTCATGATTTTTTGTGCAAACCGATGGAACAGATGCTAGGTACTGACATTTTCATTTGGTCTCACTGTAAATGATACAGTCGAACCTGCCTTCGCGGCCACCTGTCTACAGTGGCCACCTGTCTATAGCGGCCACTGAAAAATCCTCCTGAGAGAATAGCCCTGTTAAAGACCCTGTGTATAGCGGCCACCTGTCTAACGCGGCCAAGTGGCCACAAATTTTGTTTCCCGCAGTGGATTTTAACCTGTCTATAGCGGCCAAAAACCCAATGGAGCCGCAGCCGAGTCGATAATTCAATGTGTTTTCCGCTTTGTAGCCGTGCGGGCAACGTTCAGTGATTGCCACCACTTCATTCATCCCTCAAAACTCTCAGTCATAATAATTCACTAGTGTTAAGCTTTTTTCACAACAATATATATACTATATGTGACCCTGCACCTCAAAACAAACAAAAAGTCGCCAGACATGAATTTTTAGTTAAGACCATATTCTAAAAGAGCAGACTTTAAGCTTCAAAATGATGTATAACTCAAATCAAATGGACTTTCCTAACCTATCTAAATATTGGAAAGAAAGCACAAACTCAGGAAAAGTGTGAACTGAGAAAAGAGGCTCTGAAGTACAGTGTCTATTCAAGCGCTTAATCTTTACCAAACCGTGCTGGCTGTGCGATGAATGGAACAAAAAACAGGAAGTTAACCACGAGAGTAACAACAATGAAGGGATTATCAGATTAAACTGAAATTAAGCATGCCTCATTAACACATTCTGTCCATAATTAATGGCAACTTTCAAAGCAGTACCATTATCCTTTCAAAAGTTATTAGAGTTGGAAGTGAAGAGTGTGTACAAGGTTTTTCAGAAATGAAAAAGGGATTCTAAAGATACACCTAATCACACTATTCTACCACAAATGTTTGAGATAAACTGCTAAAAAACACACTTTCCTGCCCGTTTTATGATACCAAATTTTAGCATAATGTAAAAGAAGACCCGCTCTTTCAGAAAATCTGAAAAAGTCAAGTTCGGCTAGGTTGACCCATTTCACTTATTTTTAGTCCTCACGCAAAATCATTGTGTGCGACTTTATGTTCGTTTTGAGGTGCACAGTCACATATACGGTGCAACAATTTCATATACACCGGCTTGGTTAAATGCATGAAACACATGATGTGTGCAATGTGTGCATACGTACACATACATTGTACACGTTATGTACATGTAAGGATACAACGATGATACATGTACATGTAAGCAATGCACACAAAGCTGGATTACCTGTCTATAGCGGCCACCTGTCTATAACGGCCACTTTTTCCGTCTCCCTTGGGTGGCCGCTATAGACAGGTTTGACTGTATGTGCTATTGATATAACTGGTTAAAAAAAAAATGAAATTACAAACTTCAATTCCATAACTTTAGTTTTTGTCTTATTACAATAAACCCTTCGCTGGTCTGTTTGTTCAACTTTACTCTTGCCATCCAAGTATTGATCATAAAGTGGAGTTTCCTTAGAAATTTCAAAAAGCGCCATGTCTAGCTGCAAGTAGTGATAAGGCAGAAATAGATTCTTTTAAAAATGATAAATCAATAAAGCTTGATTTCTTGATACAGCAGATTAAAAGGTGATGTACAAGAATGCTGGTTGCGATGCAACACTGCACAAAAATGATGTTTACAGTGATCACAATAATAGTGATATAAAAAAATACTCCTGATAAGAACATCATTACCAATATTTTATTGATCTTCATATTTATCACAAATATTGATATTGTGATCATCATTTTCATATTCATTAATCTGCTACACTCTTGCCACTTACACTTCATGGTAAAGAGCACACTGGTCAGCTGCGACTTGCCAGTGAATGACGGGAAGGTGACATCGGTCAGTGAAGGTATGGGAGACTCTGGGGGCTGGAGGGCCAGTCTGAGGTGGACAGTGGCTGCCTGGACATGGTCATCCTGCTGCTCTTGGACTGGTCATTTTAGAGAAATCAGTGGAAGTTACACAAAAGCCCACAAAGCATAAGGCATATGTCTTCTATGAATCATTATCCAGTATAAGGTGCTATTTGTGCTGCCAGTTTCACTGTGAAAATACAAACAGGTCTACAATTTCACACATCTAGTGTAAGCACTTTTACATGAATACGATGAATCAGTCGAGAGTCAATTTCAGTTTGATGAAACTATATACATCTAAACATGACACTTGCAAAATGGCTCATTTGAGATACAGAAATATCAGTTTGACTTCAGCCTTTATGAAGACTTATCTTTTAGCAAAAGAAGTAAGTAAAAGCTCACTTGGTGGTTGATCTTCATCGTCATACCCTCCATATGCGTTATCACCCTCCTCCTGGGCTTGGGCTTGGTTGTCATGGTAACTGAATGCCAGATGAATGTTGGTCTCTACAAAGTTTTTCAGCTCCGAGGCATCACGGATGTGCTCATCAATGACATGCTACTCTCGGAAATTAATGAGAATGACAAATGCTTGCGTCAAAATTCAGCAGCATTCTTCTTTTTCACCCACTGAGATTGAACTGATTTAGCTATAACACACATTTTAACACACATTTACCATAACTTCATGTACCTACCTAGAGTATACTCTTGACTAATCTTCCATGGGTTACAAAAGAGCTTTCATCCCATCATATATTCAACAGCTAGAAGTTTTTGCAATTCATTTGTGGTATTGACAATATTTTCATTTTTTATTTCATGATATCATTATGAGGTTACGGATTCTCGTGGTTCGTATTAAAAAAATACATTTTATTATGTTTGATGAAGTAAAAACATAGTAATTAAGAAATATATATATAGCTGGCAGCTATGAATACTGTAAAAGTAGATATTTTTGCGCGACTAATTTTTTGCAAGTGACTGGGTCAGAAGAGTTTCGCATGTTTTTAATCCCGCGGATTTAAGACATCAATTACAGGAACACATGGCAAGCAAAAATATTCGCATGCTTCTATTTTCGTGCAAGATTCTGGTTGCATTGAATGCGCGACAATTTCAACGCCGCCAAAATTTCCACTTTTACAGTATGTAAAAAAGTAGCTACCTCCTTGATTCCCTGAAGAACAAAGCATGCTGGTATACACTTTGTATCAGCCATCAACAAGATATCATAAGTGACATCATCCCTGTAGACAGAAAGAAACACAAAGAAATAATTTGAGGATTCCCTACATGGCAGATTTACATCAATTCACTATTCCATCCTCTCTAACTGAACATTTCAGATCTTTACATTACTTCATCACAGAAGACTGCATTGTCGATGTTCTCTTTATTTCAGATCATAGATGGGAGTAGAGAACTGCAGTTATCTGATCAAGTGAACATTTTGCCTCTGTGACATCAAAGTAGCTCTAGGGTTAATACACAAAATGTCAAATTACCAAAACCAGTGGATTGACATATGTTAGACATTTCATCATGTAAGCCTAACATCTTCAATACACTCAATTAAAAACATAGTCTCTATTCTGATCACAGGAATATTGACAGAAAAAAAAAAATGTTAGGAGCCATCTGAGAAAATGAGTACTCACAAAATGTAACACAAAATAAACAACTCTAACAACCAAACGAAAAACTTGATACATCTTGTTCCATATACATGTGTCAATTCAATCACATCATTAACTTTCCAAACATTAACAGGACTAGCTTATTGTTGTTCACATAATTGAATATTGTTTTACCTTTTGTATTACAACAGACCATTTCAGAACGGTTCGGGAACAGAGTGATATTTGTTTAAACATATCTTGATATTGACAGCACAATTTTCAAAATTTGTTTCCTTGAGTGTTTATTTATTTTTTAACCACTGAACATCTTTAAGCAGGTGAGTCAGTAAAGTACATTTTGTAATTCAATTGAGCTATCTCAGTGTTAAACAGTGTCTTTATCAAGGCGTATCTTTCGAAAAACACAGAATATTTGTCAGACTGAATTCTTTTTCAGTAATGAAATAGAAATGCTCAATGTGAGGACAGCTTTAGTTGAGTAGCCTTACTACTATTCTACAATGGCAACTGATCTCAGGGAACTAACCTGTTGATCACCACAAGTCCAAGGCTCCCCCTGAATGAAGTCGCTGTCTCCATGACGATGGATAATGCTTGCTTGTGATTGGCTGGATCGGTGACTGCATACAAGGCTGCTATGCCTTCTTCCTGAAATGGGTCTCCTTCTTCATTCCCTGTCATATCAACCTTTCAAAAATAATATCAAACAAACCATGTAATACGGTCAAACACTACCCCAGAAACGACAAAGAATTAAGTATTGCACATTCACGTACTCGAGATCAATTCACCTGTCACATTTCACGTGACTACTATGCAGAAATCTCCTTTTATTGTGTGTTGTCAGACTGAAGACTGCTTTCAGTTTGGGCTTTCTCAGTCTCTGCAAGATATGTGTTTGATGTATAATCTTCTAGTATGACAGACTTGAAGGATAGACAAGCTCACAAAAGCTGCATGGAATGCAAATGATTGACTCTTCCTTACCCAAATACACACACCTACACTAACTGTCTTTCTTCAATCTTCAGTTTTATCACACATTTGATTATTCCAGTAATAATAATAATAATAACTATTTCTTAATGAGCGCTTTTACAGGACCTGATCAAAGCGCTGTACATACATCAACAAACAACATTCACAAAGCATAGGAACATACTTAGTAGTTACAATTGAAATAGTTCAGTCTTGAGTTTCCTTCTAAACATTTCCTCTGAATCACATAGAAGGAGTTGTTTTGGTAGAGTGTTCCAGACAACAGATCCAGCATGTGAAAATGTACGTTCGAAAGCTTTGGTTTTTGCTTGTGGGATTTGTAGGACTGTCTTATCATTTTGTGACCGGAGTTGATATCTGGTGGCTGTAGGGGTGGTTAGTAGGTTGGATAGGTATTGAGGAGCGGTATTCATCATGCATTTATAGACAAGAAGGGCTAGTTTGAAATCGATACGCTCTTTGATGGGGAGCCAGTGTAACTGCTTCAGTAAAGGAGCACTCGGGGATCTTCTCTTTACACCAAGCACCAGGCGAGCCGCTCGATTTTGGACTTTTTGGAGTCTTTTCACATCACTGACATTCATATTTGCCAGCAGATCTTTATTCATTCCTGTGCTCTCTAATACTTCATTCAGCCATACATTCATTATTTTACTCATTCATCCACTCATTCATTCCTTTATTCATTCATGCATTCATACATTCATCCACTCATTCATTCATTCATTCATTCATTCCTACATCCATTCATTCACTCATTCATACACTCACTTATGCATCTAGTCATTTCTTCTCATGATTCTAGTCATATCTATTCACTGGCTCACTCTTGAAACATTGTCCATAACATTCCTAGATATGATTGAGAGTCTTGTAATATTACTAACTAATATCTTCAATCTTCTTATATCTTTTATGCAAATATTCCAGATTTTATTAAAGGGATGGTACAGTATTGGTGGAGATGTGAATTGGGCTTTTAACTTTTTGCAAGATACCAAGAAAACACTTATGATATAGTACAGAGCATACCATTTTAAAAGGAATTCAAAGTTTATTTGATGAAAATCGGGTTTGGAATGACTGAAACATCCAAAAACAAAGTAAAACAAAGCGATCGTAATAAAGTGTGGGTCCCACACTTTATTAGAATCGCTCTTTTTACGATATCTCAGCCATTTCAAAACCAATTTTCATCAAGTAAATGTTAAATTCCTCATAGAATTACATGCTCTTTCATATTTCATAAGAGGTTTCTCATTATCTCACCAAGAAATGTTAGAAACGTGAAATTAGGTCTCAACCAAAACTGTACAATCTCTTTAATGCATGAGAAGTGTAATCAAGCCTGTATAGACCAAGTGTGCTTACCACAGACGGGAGTGCCAACGTCTTCATCAGCATGACGAGTCCCTCTGTGCTGATGGGCCCATGGTATCTGGCCTGGGCACAGGGCTCTCTGGGGGCGGCCACACTGCATTGCAGAACAAATACTGCGGAGACTGGAGCTCGAGACAAGCTGGGTATCCTGAGATACAGAGAGAGATGGTATATCATTACAGCATGGAAGAAGAGCCATTGCCTTTAATAATACAAGCCACATTGCCAAACATAGCAACAATTACAAACACCAAGTTTTGGACTTTTGTGTCTGAAGCAAACAGCAGTGTTGTGGTATCGCACTGGACAGAGTTTCTGTTACAAGTGCTCTATTTCAGTATGGACATGTGCTGAGTTTCATTTTGGAAATTTTGATATGGAATACAGACTCAGATAATATCACTCTGAACTTGTTAAATATTTCCGAACAAAGAAACACTTTTGAAATGAAAATACAGATCTTACACAGGATATAAATTAATGTAAAGAAAGATGTTCACGGGATTCCACTGTGTTATTTCTGTGCTTATGCTGCTGCTGCTACAATAAAGATGGCATGTATAAACATTATGAATAATCTTTAGTAGTAGAAGCAGAAATACAATATTCCTTGTTAAAATGATATCACATTCTTCTTCTTATCATCATGAAACCAACTATCATTACTTTCACTAGAAACAACACAAACCATAATTTTCATGACTTTTGCCTACACTGCCATTTCAAATTACTTTGCTATCATTTGTCCTCATTATCATCATCCTAAAATTCCATTTGTGTCTTTGTTTTCCTACCTGCCATCAAAGTCAGCTATCAGATCCTTCCTGGTTGTCACAATGAATTTGAACTTGTGTCTGTAGGCAAAGGCCACTTCGGTGAAGGCCCTGTCAGCTGGTGTCGGATTGAACAAACACAAACGTGGCAATGATTGATTCAGATCGGTAAGAGAAATATTGGTATTCCGTCATCAACGTGACTTATCACCCAACAGAATCTATAGAAATAATCCCATGGATTACAGCCATCCTGTTTATGAGCTTTTCCACAGGTTATTTGAGATGGAAGATGCCCTCTGCAGCTGTTCTGTTTTTGTATGAATGAGTCCTCATATTTCTGGTAAAAGAAGGGTCCACTGATGACCATAAAACGTAAATAAATAAAAAATTCCCTAGAGCAGACAGGAAAGTAAGTTATGAGAGTGTTGACAGACTTCTGCTTTCTTTCTTTTTCTGTGGAAACTTCATTTCACTGACACAGGTCAAGTACTCATTCACACAACAAAAAACATCTACACCCTCTCTTAAGCCGACTACCTGTAATTCCAATGGCAGGCACAAATCCCAAGATGACATCACGTCTGCCTTTCTGGGACTCCAGGAGATCCTGAAATTCGGATCTTTCGGATGTGATCGGCACGTCAAAGATGAGGACGAGACTGCAGACAGGGATGTAAAGAGGGAGCATGACAAAATTGCAGGCTAATTTTCACTTCATGTGGCAGAATCCCCAAATAATGCATGGTACTTCATCATGCCTATTACGCTACAGGCACTACACTTGTATCTCCAAATAACCATCATTGCAAACATACAATATGAACTTAAAATTACTGTATACAAAAATGAAAAATTACAACTAGGCTCTAGCCATCTTCTCCATGGCAGTGTTTTTCTGTTTCCCCATAAAGTAGTCCATAATAAATTGAACGTTCTGCAAAATACCCAGTATAATATTATGTAAAACCATCTTAAGGTAATGCAACAGTTGAAATATTACCTTCAATATAATTATTACAATCATCTTGTACTCTTTGCAAAATGGCATTAGTTTGGGCAATATATTTTGATATCCCCTCATTATCAGACACGGTAAAAACTTCAGAACTACTGCAACCAGTCTTTGTGGTTGATCATATCAGCTGCATATTGCACATGTGAGTGCTCCCCCTGCAATGCAATATGAAGAAAGAGAATATCATCAATATTGCATGGCTTTTTGCGCAAACACACAAGCACAGGCAACAAATGTGGTAAAGTGTACTTGATATGGAACAAATACTAGTCACAACTAAGATTGCTTGAAATAAAATCATCTAAACTCCAATCTCGAGATCATAGCAACACAACTTAAATAGTACCACAGTAGTTTTGTACTCACTGTAGGATATTTGATACTATGGCATCCACTCCATACAAGGTATCATAGGCTAAGGTGAGGATGAATGTGCCATGCCTGTAAAGAATACGACATGATTGAAATCACGAAGAATCTACAAACGTATCTCTGCAGCTCAGACTATTGAAATATACAGCTACACTGATAAATTCTGCAATGGGCATAGTTTCATTTTTACATGTTTTAAAGCTTCATGACAACTAAACATTACAAATGTATTTTATGTAGAGATGTCATGTCACTGGTATGATCTGCAATTTTTCCATCACATACAACATGAAGAATGCACTTTTTCCCCAAAACCATAGTAAGTACAATGTATTAACCATAATATCACTTAAATAGCAAAGAGACGTGATTAATATAGTAACTAGAATAACTCATGAAGTGCATTTAAAGATGACTACATTACAGCATACAAGCATATAGTGTTACATTATGAAATATTTTTGTTTAATTATTATTTATTTTTTTTGCTCTCAACATTCAGAGATTGCGACTGAAAAAGCTACCACTGATAATTCAAATAAACAGAGATGTCATTTCAAGGAGAGTCTCATGTACCTGAAGACAAGGACATTTTCTGCTGCTTCAGGCTTGGTACAATACTCTGTGACTGGGTCCACCAGGCAATCCACCTACAAAACAATTAAAAAAAAAACCCACACAACATTTAATATATCAGCATGGATAAAGACTAGTCCCTGCACAGGGCGTAGCAATGCAAGAGAAATTATTAAAGTGTATCTGTACACAGAAATTTAGTTTTCTGACATTGTAGGTTATTGTACTGGTAATATCCCTATGAAATATAAGAGTGCAATGTTACTCACATACAGAGATATTGAAATAGGAGTATATAAAGAGACATAGAACAATCTCTAAGATGCAAAAAATTACATGGCCTTATCGACTGCATTCAATTGCGTCGATAATTTTCTGTATGATCAGTGTACTACGATACTCTCAAAACACGCAAACGCACGCGAATGTCCATGTACGCAGCTAGTTTGGTGCTACTGCGCTGCGCCGGGCCACTGACCAGGCAGCCACAGCAGCCTCTATTCATGCCGATGCATTTGGCTCGATGAGGCGATACCTATAGACAGTATTCGATATAGCCGTGTGCAGACGCAGGCGAACGAAGGAAACATGCACACTCCGATGGTCTACGCGTGGCTACTATTTTCCGATCTGGCTACTACTGCAGCGCGCAATAGTGCGTGCTAATTTATTAAGATTAATATTTCACAGTTTGGGACATTTTTTGTGATGGGATAGAATTTTCTCTAGAGTTCTTAGGACATGTTCTCACACCTCTCAAATTTAAATTTTAGGGGAGGGATTCCCTTTTAGAATAACAAGTGGGACTGCAATTCTTTGCATGACTACAGGTAAATAAGAGAATGTGGGCTCAAGAACAGACCTCATCACAATGAAGAGCTACCCTGATCTGGCAATAAGACTATTAATCACAGAAAAAGAAAAGGGTATTTCATACCTTCCCTCCCCCCCCCCCCCCCCCACAATTAATGGATACCCTATTAAAGGTAGAATTATACATACTACCAAAAGGTTTATAAATCAAAACAGAGCCTGAGCATGCTTTCTAGAAATTGTGTTACTTTCATGGCTAAAATTAGCCTGTGCCAGATAGGCATGGAAGTCAGCATCCATCTGGCAACAAGAATTTTACATTGATCAGTCCTTTGGATCAATTATATGCTTGGAAAACCAAAACCAAAGACTTTCTGCAATATGCTACACACACACACACACACTTAATTGCTGCTTTTCAACTGGAGCGTGGTCAGATGAATTTCAATTTGCAAAACCTATAAAATTATACCCACCACACCCAATGACTGGACTATATTCTTTCAATAGCAGATGTGTTTTGCGTGCATTGTGAGTGGTGAGGTGTTGAGGTTGGAAAATGTGGGCGTTTCCTGTATCTCTTGACACTGCGATTTAATTTCCGACACGATGCTGAAATTCTGATGCTTTCATCAGCGAGTTGCACTTGGCATTACAAGAAGGAATTTCTGTTTGATTTGAAGTAAATGTAGCAAAATAAGGCTGCTGAAAACTGCTTATCCAAGTGGTGGACCAATGGAGTAAAATGGAGTCAAAAGGGGCCTGAGCTTTCGATCCTATAGCAGAATATTCATCAGAGGCAAATGACAAACATAATGTGGGGAAATCAATCACATAGTTGATATCCATTCATTGCAATGAAATAAAACCATGTTTGATATGAATTTATGTAATGCAACGGACTACATAAAACAAACACCATCTGAGGAGGGCGACATTGTAGGGACACAGAGCAGCAAAAACAGTAGAGGTACATGTAGGTTAGAAGTCAAAGGCAGGGAGCTAAACATGTAAAGAAGGGGATTTAAGCAAGGGGGTGAACAGAGAGAGGGCAGGGGTGGGCCAGTGATGATCCAAATGATGAACGAGGCAACCTGTGAAGAATAAAGATGGATAGGGAGGCAACATCAAATAAGATAGAGAACAACAGATGGATAAAAAAAAAAAAAAGAAGAGTGAAGGGGGGGGGGGGAGCTGAACAAGCAGTGTGTCCTAAACCTAAAGTACTCTAAAAGTGGAAATTTTTGCGGTGTTGAAATTTTCACGTTTGTGCAACCAGTAACTAGCACGAAAATAAATGCTTGCCATATGGAGTCCAGTAGTGAATGTCTTGATTCCGCAGAATTAAAAACATGCGGAACTCGAAATGCAGTCTCACGTGAAAAATTAGTCACACGAAAATAATTATTCACTTTTACAGTACAAAAATAGTGGCAAAAAAATAACACATGTGAGAACCAACAAACTAAAGCAAAGTGTCCAACATATCTAAAAAGAAAAAAAAAGAAAAACATGCAATGCTATGTGTTAGCAGATTGAAACATAAATGTAAAATGCCAACAAAAGAAAGAATTATACATACATATACAGGTCTATACACGTATAAACACAAACCAACAAAAGTGTGTGTATGTGGAGGGGGGTTATGTATGTGGAAAAGGGCTGTATAGAAGTAACTTTGACAAGAAGAAGGAAAAATGGTAATAAAAAGAATACATTAGGTAAAATGGGTAGAGTAAGGAATAAGAGAAAACACATAATAGAGATTTCCCTCAGACTGGATGTTGAGGCCAAGGGGTTGGCTTGTCTGAAGTCCTCTCATCCAGAGCTTCTCTCAACTGGTTCCGACTGTGTCTGGACAAGAGCCCAAAGATTGCCTCATCACAGTCCAAAAACCAGCAGAGAGAAACTATGCATGAAACAACTTCAGACAATCCAACCCCTTGGCCTCAATTTCCAGGAGGGAAATAATTGATGTCTTTTCTGTTATTCCTTAGTCTACGCATTTTGCTTGATGTACAAGTTTTATTCCAGGTTTTTCCTTCCTTTCCTCTTGTCAGAGTTACTTTTATATAGCCCTTTTCCACATACACACTTGTATAATAATTGTTTGTGCTATGGTTATGTATATATTATACTATATGTACTGGGTATATATCTCTCTCTATTGGATTTTTGCTTTTATGTATTGATCCACATCTACATACAATGTAGTATGTATTGCTTTATCATATACAGAGGTAATATGTTCCTATGTTTTGTACTGAAATTGCTTTTTTTTTTGGGGGGGGGGGGGGGTTGGTTGGCTCTCACTTTCATTTTTTGCCACATCTTTGTACTTCAGGTTTACAGCACCATAACCCTAGCACCCCACCCAAATCACTGTTGCTATTCCACTCTTTTCCTTTTCTTAACCCTTATGTTGTTCCTTATCTTGTTTGATGTTGCCTCCCTAATCATATGTCACATTAATCCTTCACAAAGAGCCCCTTCAGATCCTTTGGATCTTCACTGGCCCATCTCTACCTTTTCTGTCCCTCCTCCCCCCCCCCCCCATAATCTCCCTTTCCTACCTGTTTGGCTTCCTGCCTTTGACCTCTGATCTACCCCTTTTGTTTTCATTGTTCTGTGTCTCTAGCCCTCATAAGACTGTGCTTGTTGCATGTAGTTCATTATGTGATAGCTTTCCTCACATACAATATGTCATTTTGCCATGCATTTATAAAGGTTCTGCTAGGATCGAAAGCTCAGGCCTCTTTTGACTCCTTGATTTTAAGTACATGTAAATCAGCACTTTGCCAAGCTGGGCAATCAGGGAAAGTAAAAAAACAAAAGAGGAAATTCATAGGTATAGGCTGCAAGAGGATAAACAGTGAAAGGAATTTCCGATTTTTGTTCCCACCTAACATGCAAGAGATATAGCACCTGGTGTAAAATGACCCATTACCCCCAATCCCATCCTCCTCAAAGACAAAAATACAAAACTGCTGATACTTACTGTTCCCAAGAGGACACCAAAGTCCTGTAGGTGTTCCCCTGATGATCTGAAGTGGTTCTGGAACTGTGCATCATAAGGTTTGGCTGCAATATGATGATTTAAAATAATTATACCAGTAAGGTCAAACTGATTTGTGTCATGTGAATGGTACAGGTTTTAATCAAGAGAAAATATTAAACTGTAAACTTTATCATCAGAAGTGCATGCTAAATGCGGGTCTGATCTGTTTGACCAATGTTTGACCATGATGATGCAAACTGTGAGTACCTGGTATATTTCAGTGTTTGTACTATAATGGTGGGCCCCTCCTAAATCATAATAAAGTTAATTAGTTAGGGTCACCGTCTAGAGTGATAGCAAATAGGAAGAGTGATGGGGCAAAATACTAGCTTGTTTATGGTATGAGTGGCTACAAATTTGATCCATGCCTATGCATGCCCTAGCTCCTAAGCTCCTGATCAAGCTCAATCAAAACCATGGGCATGGCTATGTGGGGATAGCTACGTACATGTACACAGTCCACTGCTGACGAGCTGAGACCGCAATTCATCCCGGTCTTTCCCGTACCGGGAAACACTGCCGTCGCAGCGCATAGCATACAGAGATACTCACATCTGATGAATGAAATCGCCACAACTTCCTTGGATGCCTTGATAGCATCAAAATCATTGGAAGATATAAGGTTGTAGATCTCACTCAAAGTGAGTGGACATATACACATGAGTAGAAGAAAACATGGTAGCATATGTTTGCAGTCCATCATTTTCCCTGGCAGCGGTAGGTTATGATTCGGTGAGGGTCGATCGGCCGTGTGCTTTGTTTTGGATAGTTCGCACACACGTACGCCACACGGCTCGCTCTACAGTGCAGAGCGAGTGTGTACGCTGCGCTGCGCGCTGTCCTGTACATAGGCACACACACAGGGCGTTTGGATGTTTAGCGCAGGTGGTGCAGTTATTTCCCAGGTGCATGACGTTCGCTGAAAATTGACACGCCCACTTCCCCATGTAACAAGGCAGCCGATAGGTGCGGAACACAGCCTGTCTTTTATGCCAGAAAATTAATATGAAGTGGCAATGAAATTTTATCATGTTGATATTACAAGAGCTACTAAAACATCTGCCCTGTTCCCAGCGTAAAGTAAATAGATGGGTAGCCCCTCGTACTTAGGCTAAGTGGGCGTCCGATATACAGTAAAAAGTCTGAATGGACAAACGAAGTGATGGGAATTTCATAAATGAACGAGTATTGACCAGAAACACTAATGTGGAAAGAGACTCTTTCTTGACACTCTTCTTCCACCTTCTCACAGTGACACAAATCCTAGTCCGCGATATTGAGTATCCAATTGAGATTCGTCAAGCAAAAGCTTGGAGATTAGAATTAGGAATTCTGCCCATCATAATATTATGCATTTAATTTCTAACGTCCCCCCCCCCTCCCCCTCCCCCTCACTCTGTAACGTCGCGTGTGTGCGTGTTACGAGGCAACATTATTTTTGAAACCTCTTATTTCTGTGAAGATGAAGATAATGGTAATTTTTATGATAATGTGATGAATTACAATAATCAAGTAGTGCATAATGTATATGCATGTATATGGATATGTAGGCAACTCTTATGGCAAAAAAGATTACAGGATTAGGTATAATGCATGTATAAATATGCATGTTGACACATTTCATCCGTTTTAAACTCATCGACTCATGATTCCTTTCTGCCCCCTCTCCCAAATTCCTTGCTGCAAGAAGGCGACCCTGTATAGGGTTTCGTTAGAGCATTATTTCCTACTAAGTATATTTGTGCGATGTTTATGATGTCACTGTGCAAGTTTCTCTTTAGCTAACATTTTTGTTGTATATACCATATTAATAATTGCTTGGAAGGGAATGCATTTTTAGTACAAGCCCTGCTTTTTAGCTTCAGCTCCATTTCAACATCATTAAGTAAATGTATTGTCATGTATCTTTGCTTTGCAATCTATTATGTTGTGCGATTTTATGTACATATTATTTGGAATACATAGAATATCGTTTGCTTGATTTTAACATGATGTTTTGTACATTTTCATTTTTTTCTAAAAGATAAAAATCAACTAATGAAATGAAAATTGAAATGGATAGCTAAGCGATTATCTTCACGTTTAGGGTCTTGTTTTCTTTTAGTGTATCATGATGATTAATTGCATGCATGGCATGCAATCATGTATTACAAGAAATGCATGTAGGCTAGTAACTAAAGGTATTGGAATGCACCTTTCTTTAGACTGAGCATAACTTGCATGTTTCCATATAAGCGTTTTGTTAATTACCTTATAGTAACATGAAAACATGCAAATTATGTTTGGTTTAGGCGAATGTGTATTCCGATGTCGTCTGTTAATCAAGGCCTTCTAAATCAGTGATTTGCAGGTGAGGCCTGAGTTTAAGAGTTTGTTTGTTTGTTTGTTTGTTTGTTTGTTTGTTTGTTTGATGGTTGTGGTTGTTGTTGTTGTTGTTGTTGTTGTTGTTTTTTGCACATCCAGGCAATCTGAAGAAAAATAGTAGAAAAGTTAGTATGAAATGTAATAAATGACACATATTCAGATATTCATTTGGACACCAAACGTGATTATCAGCGTATACATGTATTGCAAACCACACAAATCAAGACAACTCAACATGTGCTTGCATTTCACGCAGGTCCTTTTAAGTTGGCGCAATTTATTAGGATCTAAGACAGTCATCGTACAGTACCGGCATATGCCCGAACAACGGAGCCCAAGAACCCGAAGTGGCAGTATGAGATTGCGACTTCTTTTGTCCCCCCCCCCCCCCCCCCCCCCCTTTCTGTCTATAGACTTTTTTCCTCTCACCATGTACCTCAGTATCCATGAAAGAATAGTTATCATCCAAGTTACAAAAAAAGAACTTTACCCCGGCCCTTATAGGAACGGAAAAAAAGAAGAAGAAGACTGAAATCAGAAGTATAGAAAGTGGGAAACAGAGGGCGGATATTCAAGTGAATTTGGAGGGTGAAGGTGCGGTTCAAGAAACACTACTGCTGATCAGACATCTATAGTATGACGAATAAGTTTGTTTGTTTGTTTGTTTACTTATTTCTTCATTAAATTTGTATCTTGTATACCTCCGTCGAAAGCACGACAAGGACCACGTCGTCAGAATGAAGAATTTTCAAACTCCGGATATTTCGGGACGGAATTTTAAATTGTCCAAAAGTCTGACAGCTTTGTAGTGATAGTGCGGTTAAAATATAGAATCAAGCTTCGAATGCCCTTCGAAATCATTTTCCTACATCTCGCAATACACCTCTAAAGTGTTTTTAGCAAAATATTTTGGCCGACCAGAAGCAAGAGTCCAAGTGAATACTTTTTATTCACTCAGTATGCAGTCACAATTTCAGAATTTACTTTGAATATTGAGGAATCTGTATAAAGAATATTTTATTTCAACAGCATTTCGGCTCAGTAGCCTCTAGTGTGATTAGGATTTTTGTGTTCTTGTAGAATAGGTGGGTAAGTAATCGGCATCCACACGAAATTTCACGACCTCTTGCATTGAGTATTTTATGTGACGAACTTGTGAGAGCTCAGAAGCAACATCGTAAATACATTACAATCTCGTCTCAAAGTTGCGTCGAACTTACTTTTTTTAACAATAATGTAACTCATGATGCACAAATACTAGGTGTTTCAAAAAACATTTCCCACTTTTGATTCTTAATAATTCATAAACTATATATCAGATAACACTGTCATTGATATGAGTAATAGCTGAATAATGTACAATTTGGTTGGAGGTGGTTTGAATATGAAAACATAAATCAGTTTCATGAAATCCATGATTAATTTCACAATTAGGTTCCAGATTTTGCTCTATTTTCAACCCTCTGTACAAAATTTCACTTTGCACAGGGGTCAATGGGTGTGTATGGGAGTGTGTGGTTAACACCCTGACAATGGTCCTAAACAATGGTTAGGGTTTGAATGCTTCATTATTTATTCATGAGAAATTCCACTATCACAACTAGTCTTTATTCAGCCTCTGGCAGTATCCGTGTAAAGTCAAACGCCTGCCGATACTGTCGTTGGGTCTCGACAGTGCTCTCCCTACTTCTGAAAAATGAAATTACAATGAATACCTTCTGTTCTATCGTAAACATGGTGACAGGAAGCAAAGAAAATCAATTAGAGTATACACTTGTGTGAATGGAGCCTTAAATAAATCTAGTGTGAAACATATCGCCCCAATGATAAATGCTGCTGAACTCTTAACCAAAAATGATTTCTTTTTTGTCAGACTATGTAATTAGTAGACAGTTGTATTAAAATGAGGAACTTTAGATCATTTATGCTTATTTACATCCCAAATTTAGTGATATGTGAAGCAAAAATTGAAAATGATTGCCAGTTGGAATGGAATGTGGTGTTTGCAAGCACATGGAAACGTGCGCTTCCTCTTTCCATGTGCATGCAGTTTACCCTTTACCGTGCATGAATCCAGACTAGCAGTGCCCAGGGCAATCCACATGAATTATTGATTAAGCATTCATGTGCCTGGGAGCACGAGACTGACGCCTAGTCAACAGGTGGTTCAGGCATGTCTATTGTTCAGGGCCATTGTCAGCACACACTCACATACACATCATTGGTTCCTGTGGCAAGTTCATTTTTGTACAGAGGGTTAAAAATTGACCAAAATCTGAAACCTTACTTCAAAATCAATCTTAGATTTAATGAAACTGATTTATGCTTTCACATTCAAATTACCTCCAACCAAATTGTACACTATTCAGCTATCATTTATATCAATGACAGTTTTATCGGATGAATGGTTTTTGAGCTATTAAAGATCAAAAGTGGGAAATGTTTTTTGAAACACCTAGTAGTCTCAGAATAAGTTTGCATTCATCTGAAGGGTTCCTGCGAATTAAAGGGGTCCTATTTTTGGCCGAGACCTAACATCAGTTTTATATTTTTTTGTGTGTGAGATAATGAGAAACCTCTTATGAAATATTGAAGAGCATGTAGTATCAAGAAGCATTTAACGTTAATTTTATGAAAATTGGTCTTGAAATGGCTGGGATATCTAATGAAATTGACAGGCCACGACTTTTATTAGGATCTCTTTGTTTTACCTTGTTTTTATAGAAGATATCTCAGTCATTTCAAAACCGATTTTTGTCAAATATACTTTTGATTCCCCTTAGAATTGTATGCTCTTTAACATTTCATATATAGAGTGGTTTCTAAATATCTCGCAAAACGTTACAAGCTGAATCCTCACCTCAACCAGTATACTGTACGGTCCCATTTTAACAATGCTCGTGTGTCAGACTGTCAGCTAAAAGTACTGATCTGAGATCACATACATCGTAGCAATCATCGCGTCATCCATGCTGATTGATGCCATGGGGGCAATTATCAGTTGAGTGAATTTTCATATTCTATGCTGTGACAAAAAGTACTCAATATGAATAAGAGTCTGAGTGACAATTTGTTTTCCTATATATAAAGATATTCATGAATTAACTTAAGAAGCTGCATAACTGTAACATGAAGTGACGATATTGGTGTCGGAGTACAATCATGGAGACTACCAATGTAAACTTCAAGCTGAGCGGATTTTGTGTGACAGTTGGCGGTATTTGTATATTCTAATTAACATAGTAACATATTTATCATTTTGAATATCATTAAAATTCTTCTCAAATCCAGGTGCAGATGAAACATTTTCATGCATGAAAATGTCACTAAATACAGGTCAAAAGTTGCTACAACCTCATTGATTTGCTGCAGAGCTTAAGGAACACTCGGTGCATGTCAGAAAGCGTGCGAGAATAGGTATACCAATTAGGAGAGAATATATCGGTCTAGATGGAAATTCGCGATGATTATGCAAGAATTTTGCAATAAATTCTGAAATACGCGCGAGATAATTTTGCAATAAATTCTGAAATATGTGTGAGATAGATTGTGAATATTTTGTGCATACATTGTTAAAAGAAAAATTGTGAAGTATTTGCATTTTTTTTTTTGTTAGAAGATGTGTACTGCGATATTGGGGTTTTGGGGGTTTTTACGTTCACTCACAAACAGTTTATATTGATATAGTATTAGTTTTAGTAATTTGCTGCATATCAAAATTGTTGATATTGTATACAGAAGTATGTAGAAGACATACATGTGACACAAAGAATAAACTAGAATCAACTCAATCAGGTATATATACCCAAACATTAAATTAACAAAATTGTATTTCATCGCACGCACAGCTCAGCACAGCACAGCACAGCACAGCACTCACCTCAGCACAGTATTATGGTAAAGAATGCCTATTGGTAATAGATAAACGAAAAATATTTTGAATTCCCCCTTTATTTTTGATTTCATAAATTATTCCGATATTTTGGATTTGACTATTGATTCTATTTTGTAGACACGTCCGTCATACAGATATGTAAATCGATTTTAAGTCTCGAATTTTACCCCGAGGCCTCGATCCATGTCAAGCTGCTGCTTATGATCGCGGTCTCCTGCTTTTCTGTTATCATAATAACCAAAAATGTTTAATTTTAAAAAATCAATTTATACAAATCCCCCTCTGTTATATTTTTTTCTCAAATTCGTTTATTGAAACGACATGATATACTCTGAGTGAATAATCAATTATTATCTACATAATCTACAACTGTTGATTTAACGATTCGCCTCTGAACATTTTTTGTGAATGATATGCTATACACGTCTTATACATCGAATACTGTCATGTATAGTGTGTGTGTATAATTTTCATGTACTTTGAATTAATTTGCAAGACAGTATATGCTTGCTTATATGTTGTGTAATGTTAATTTCTAAATATGTGTATTCTTTTGTTATGTGTGATTTGGAAAAAGGCAGAAACAAAATCAAATCAATCAATCAATCATCAATCAGTCAATATTCGTCCAACTGACCGGAAAGATGCACGAGGTCTGGTCAGCTGTTACTGCTAGAGAGCGAAGAAGGATAGGAGAGGTAATGTAGAGATGCTATACATTTTTATCTTTTAAACGCAATAATTGTGAACGCAATAGTAATGTCATCTTTGCCGTATCTAATTTGCATGCAAAAATTATTGTGACCGATACTCTTATGCGAAAAGCGCACGCAAACCCTTTTAAGTTTGTCCGCTTTTTTTTGGGGGGGGGGGGGACTTTGCCATTCTATTGATTGTTTGACCTTATACAATTCTTATCAAAGTCAAATGATTTACATGCATCATTTGGAGATCTGTCTAAAGTAAAACGAAAATTACGGAAAACAGTTAGTATGCGAATGGCTGTGGTGCTATATTGTCTATCATCTTGTACAATCATCGCAAGTCGCGCTTCAGGTATTTGTTGGGCATGGCCATAGATAGTGAAGAAAGGTATAGAGAGAAATAGACAAAGACAGAAAGGGAGAGAGTGAATGAAGAGGAAAATGCGTTATGATGACGAGGTGTAATAATCATCCCATCCATTTCGCGCCATTTCAGCCTTCATCTACTTCAAGTATAATCAAGCATAATGATTGCTTATATACATCGCGTGAAGTTTCCTTTCGATAAGTATGTCCTTGGATACACAATAGTAAAGATGCGACTAAAAGGCTGCAGTGGTCACAGCCCAATGCTCCAATCAAGGCTCTGTCTCGATACCTCACGCTGGTTTCCATAGTGACTGGGAAAGCAATATTTAGTGGGAAGTACACGTTCCGTTTTCTCCTTCGAATATTGCCTCACGCACTTTCGTGTATAATTGTGTGCCTCAAAAAATAATCACAATTAATGCATTTTTTAAAGGAAATTAGATGCGTCCTTAGTGTCATATCATTCGACGTTTGCGCAGGAGATCAAGAGACAAGTTATTTACATATCAGATTTTTACATGTGAAGTAGATTTAAAACTGCCGTAAACAGTAAATATACACAATGTTTCTGTGCCTACCATTTCATTTTATCACCATCACCTTCATCTTCGTGATCACATTTTTCTTCTCATCATCACCCTGTCATCATAATCATAATTTAACCATATTTCTATTAGTATCTATGCACTAGAATATAAAAACTGAATGCATTATATGTTCAGATTTTTTTCTCCATTCTGCAAGATTAAATACGCATATTATACGTATATGTTCCTGGGCTGCCACGTATTCAAGCATCCGCTTGGATATAGCGGCAGTCCTTCTTCTGCATAATTGCTTAGGTAATTATTTGCAAATTTGATAATACAATTGGTAACAGAATCAATGTACACATTTATTTTTTTTTCTCCTTTGAATCATTTACCTTGTAATCTATACATTGATGTTTTCTAAGGTACTGAAAAGAATTCTGATTCATGTATGAAATTATGTTGAGGAAAATAGATCAAACAAACAAACATGAAGAAAAACCGTGCTTCCTCATAAATCGTCCCCTTTTTAGAAGCCGCAATTAAACCGAAGTCATTCTCAATCTAATAGGCATCCAATGTCCACTGGCTTTAAGAACAATGATACCTATAGTCCTGTATTCATGTGAGAGATTACAGACTTTATTTTGTTGCTAGGGCCAAATAAGACAATCTCTTTCTATCCCTTTTAAACGTTTACGAAGCTGCTTTCTCGATCATTGTATCGCAGTGAATCGAGTGCGAATAACACTTGTAAATATTGTGTCCGTCTTTCCAAGTTTGGAGAATTCGAATCTAGATGAAGGGTCATAGAAAGCCGTGGCATCTCCCCTATCGTTTTATACAATTACTGAACTCTATATAACTCGAGTCAGAAGGCCCTACGTGTCTGTGCTCAAACATAAATGCGCCATTATACTAATGACATGCAACGTTATTCCGAATTTGCTTGCCTGACGAATAAGCACTACCGCCCCGATGAATTAGACACACTTGTGTGAATGCTGTTCTTCAAAAGCGGAACTAATAGTTTGTTTCAATATTCTGAGCAATTCATTATCACTTTAAACTAACAAACATACAAAACAGTATGAACATGATTTCACTCGAAACCTTGAACTGCAGGATGAATTAATATAATCATTATGTGTTGCGTACTTGCAATGGATTATACTGTTATGTCCTCTCGAATGAAAGGAAACTGAAGCCCCAAAATAACTGCGGATTGAATGTTAAAGCAACAATATTTGTAAAAAAAAAATCACTGACAGTTTTAGGAAAAAATCGGAAAATCGAACCAAAAGTTATGTTTCTTCAGAATGTTCATGAAAAGCAACAATATCAGCAGAAAACATCAGTGACAATTTTAGAAAAAAAAGATCGGAAAATCGAATCAAAAGTTATGTTTATTCATAATGTTCATGAGGTTTATGTGCCGTCAACGCTGGATAATGAGACTATTGCAGTTCATGGCGTCATCATGGACATATAAAAAAAGATGAGAAAATTTTTAAAAAGTCATTCTTTTTAAAATGAAAAGTAGGCCTACATTATACGCAATCGACTTGTTGCTAGTTCAAGGTAATGTTATTTCCCTGCTTTCTGAAAGATGTATTAAGTCATGTGCTCTTTCATTACGGTTATAGAAAAGTTAAAATAAAAATGTTGATTTTCGTTATATTTTCTTTATACTGTTGTCCATTATGACGTCACGAAGTGTAGTAGTCTCCTAATCCAGCGATGACAGCATCGAAGCTTTATAACTTTTGAGCAGATTGTTCAATTTTCCTCAAACCTTCACTGATGTGTTCAACTAATATCATGGCTTTCACTCAATCCAAATGTGTATTCAGGTTTTGGTCTCTGCGATATTATGGGACAGTTTATCTGACCGAAATATGCTAAAAATGGACTTAATGTTTCCTGATTCTTTCAGAAAAAAATATCAAAAACATACCACAAAGCTCCTTGTACGTACACTGTTATCCTGAAATGTGAGCATTGTGACATTGCACTCTCACACTCCTCATATTTTCAGAGCCACCGCCGCGGAAGATGCAATAGTTTGAAGAATCCTCGACGGTAGTGTACGTTGGTGATGGCGTACAAGACAGGATTGACGAGCGAGTTCGAATACAAAATCATTACTGTTATGAACATTTGGATTGATGAAGGGGATTGGGAAGATTGTTCTCTGATTGCAAACACTGCATAAGGCATCCAACAGACCAGGTAGAACGTGACAAGAACTAGGAGAGATAAATATGCCTTTCTGTATCCAACTAACTTGTTACGCTTGCCACCAGCCCGCAAAACAGGGTTAGGAGCTGGCGACTGCCCACTTTCGGCTCTGCTAGTGTCCCGACATGTGAGGCTGTTCTCCTTCGGCCGTGTCATATCATCGAGAGTAGTGTCACCGCTTGAGCCCGGAGGAGGTTCCTGGGAGAATTCCCTCGTTGTATCTGTTTGCGCCTCGACTCGTCTGGAGCGCGCTTCGCTTGAGCCCCGAGGAAGATCTAGAGAAAGTTCCTCGATCCGTCTGGAGCGCGCGTAAATCTCCAAACCGATGTTGAAGCAGAGAGCGATCAGGACAATGAAGGGTACTGCGATTTCCACGAGGAGCATGAAAACAGAGAAGCCAAAACTGTGACGAAACTCCATAAGACAATCCACTTTGTAATCAACAAGATGGCTGTTTGTGATCTCCGGCCAGACAAAAGCGATGCCGGTGTAAAACACAAAGAAGAATGACCACATGGTTGCTAGGACAACGATGATTTTCCTGTGGGTCAAAAGAGCCCGATACTTTGGACTTTTTGAAATTGCTAACCGACGCTGGATACAGAGTAGAATGACCAGGAGCACTGACATCATGGTATCCAGGTAAGCTACCATCTCGAATATCTTGCACATCAGCTCGCCAAATATCCATCTTCCCGTTAACCGCTGTACGGCGGAGATTGGTAGATTCCAACATCCAACGAGCAGATCCGACAGTGAAAGATTCAGGATGATGACATTAGAGACATGTTTCCGCACATCCTCATATTTAGAATAAATAAGGATTACTGTTGTATTTGCCAATGTTATGAGAAGAGCCAAAATGATACTGCAAACCGCTCCGGCCACTGATGTTTCTGTGGTTGCAAACCCGTCGGGTAAAGTATCCGCGGCCAAAGTAGAAGTCAACGCTGAGTTGTTCTTCATTTCGATAAGACTCTGCCAACACTTTTCTCGACTTAGAGCTGCTGTCCGCCTCAACCAACACTCCACGCAATGTCTTTCACCGTAATCATTACCGGTAGTTAGGCCTGATCAATGGGAGTGGGTCTCTCGAATAATGCACACGCGCGCGAGGAACGATCAAAGTGGCTGAATGCGATTGAAATCGCATCATGCAATAAAAAACGTGTTATCATCGTACGCCGGTCCCGTCAGAGTCGCAGTTTCTACTTCCGAGCACATTACAGGTCTCGGTGCAAGAAAATTAAATCCCCCTCAAGTTTGAAATATTAATATTTCAATAAGGAAGCACTATATACCTGTAACTATGCAGGAGAAGCGAAGCGCGCAATAATTAACTATGAACAGAGGGTTCTGATTAGGAGTATAACATCCCTCCCCCTTCAAAAATTATTATTATGTATTATTTATGCCTGACGAGGTGCTATACAAGTATATGCGACGAGATTGTGTGAAGGGAACCCATTTGGTATTCTGACAAGTCTGTTCTTGATAAATTGTACTACGTTTTGATGTGTTTGGGTGGGTTCTTTTTTATCCTTTACCATCTTTTCTCTTCTTCTGCAACTTACTGAAGAGGGTCGTTGCAATTTCATATCCGTTTTCAGAGTTTAGCAATCAATCAATATTAGAGACAGCCATTTCTTTGTGAGATACAATGACAGAGAGCTAGCCTGCTGTAACTGGACAGTCATCCAAACGATGATCCATTAATTTCTCTTGCGTATACACATCTTCATAGAAGCCGGCGTATCTTCCGTAATTGGATGTGAGCGCAGAATCTTGATCGCGCGTTCTTCGTGTTTGCAACAAAGAAAGCAAGACATGCATTATAGTAGTGCTGAAACCCATTTCCTTTATTAAGAAAAGATATATGACTACACGTGCATGACAAGGCAAATGAGGAATTTGCTCGGTCTACAGCGGGGAACATGGTCCTATCAGAGAAAGCATAGTACACGTAGATTTATACGCATTTGATATATGATCATCGTAATTATCATACATAATCATTGTCTTCGCATCGCATAGATTCTATAGTTGCCAAGGGTTTCAAGAAATTTGTCCTGACTTGACATGGTATTAATATTTGCAGTTACTCGTTAGTTAATGGCAAAAATGAACATTTTAATCATAGTGTCCGAGTGATTTTTATCAATATCTCTTCCAGTAAACGAACAGACGGCTGTACAAAATCTAGTATGCTTGCAATTTTCATCGATGAAATATCACACTCGTGACAAAGTAGGCATTGTCACAAATGTTACTTGATAATTCTGTCATTATTAACGTATAGAATATTACACCTTTTTTTATAAACTTGATCTTTTGGGATGTTGTAAACGATATCATCTATATTCACTTATATAAATACCGATCGGGTTTAGAATGTATAATGAACAAGGGGTAATTCAACATAAGCCAATAATTTCGTTTGTCAAATAAATGAATAGACCAGAAGTAAATATAAATTTCTCTAAAGGTCTTTTTCGTACAGGCGTCAATCCAAAGTTCTATCATGTGACATTCTCAGTGATTCTCTTCTGCCCATGGACGTGACAGCCATATTGATTTCATACGGCAGGAAAAGAATATACATTCGCCAATGTCTGAAAATGAGGTTCTTACAGTGGTTGTGTTTCTTCTTCAGTAGTACATACTTCCGTTTATTATACAAACGGATTAAAATGATGTTTTGGTGTACGTTACGCATCAATAGAAAAGTCTACACAGGGTAAATTTTGAATTGTCTTATACGTAATTAACTACAACTCATACATGCACAGAAGCCATGCCATAAGATTGTGCACATCACAACTCCATCACCCAAACCTGCGCATCATTATTGTATGACTATATACACGCTGATAACATGAAGTATGACACTGCTGAGAAGGTTATGGTGGGATAAGGCACTTCGAGCTATCATCTTCATCACCTGTTTGGCCTTAAAGTTTTTATTCTTTGTGCTTCTATAATGATGACAGAAACGTCATAACACACCACAGTCTTTACTCTACCGCAATCACACAAACTGGATGTCATAGATGAGCTGTTAACAATGAAAACAATTGTCATTCCGGGTCTGAATCATATCCGTAACCATAGCTACGGGTCTGACATCGACAATCCGCCGATCACCCGATAGTGTGGGTCCTGCATCAAGAGAACAAGCGCCTGCAGTAGCTCCCTGACCGTCTCAGCTGTGGGGAGAAAACACGTTGATAACTTGTCACTGGAAACGAACGCTGAAATTGCGATTTTTTTTTTCACACATTAGATGCACTGTTCGATAGACATATGTTGTGTAATTTAGTTGTAGACCCACAGCAAATCAGCCGCGTTCATATCAGATCGTCACTGCACTACTAGTGTAATATGGAGCTGTTACGATGCGTTTCTTTTAACAGTTTCGTGTATAGGATATAGCGTATCCTACACGAGACTGTTAAAAGAAATGCATCGTAACATAATCATATCATTATCACAATATGATCATGATCTTTAATCAAAACCCAAGTACCTGATAAGAAAGGAGTGATTAGAATTGGTAATTTGTACGCCGTTTCTCCTTGGAATAACGCGTTCTCCATGTTTGAGGAATAGCTCTCATTCTTTCCTTCCGGACCCCTGGTTATCTCTCAACTGACAAAGTTAATATAGGCCTAAGCACTCTGTAACCCGCTCCCCTTCCTATCCTCTCCCTCTACATTTATGTGATATAAAATTGCGCGCCATTTACCTCTATACTGGCAGGACAGACCAATGAAACCAGCGCTACATTGGCAGAAAGCGCCGAGACCATCGAGCGAGCAGTAGCCCTGTCGGTTCGTGCAGTCATTGGTCCGAGCGTAAAGCTCGTCGCACATGCGCATCAGTCGTTCTCCATCCGTTTCCAGCGTTTCGTCATCCTCTCCATCATCCCCACCGTTCCCATTATTGCTGCCTTCATCGCCATCGCCATTATCAACTCCTGGTGAATTAAAGATACAATAATAACAACAATCTCACTAGTTTCCTTACGTATACAATTTAGAGAAATTTAGTATCCACGTGTTTTTGTTTTGTTTTGTTTGTTTATTTGTTTGTTTGTTTGTTTGTTTGTTTGTTTGTTTGAATTAAGCAAATATCATATATTAATTCCTGCCCCTTTATTATGATGATTATAGAATTAGCTGAACACCTGCCAGGAAAAAAAAATACTGAGAACAAGTAACTAAATTTTTCTGAAAAGATGCCCCGATATTTTCTTCTTTTCAATGTGCTTTTGAATAACATTGTTGTAAGTGGACAATTATTTCTCTCCCTCTTAAAGATGATGACATACTGCAAATTAATGATAATTCCATTTTAGGAGGATACGCAAAGATACCACATTTTGCATGGTGTGTTCTTCATTGTTTTGTTTATAAAGCTTCAATAATATTTTCCAATACCTGCCGAATCTGTTGTTGGATGCTGCTCCATAGTTTCGGCGGTTGTCGGCTCCCATTCGTCGTCTCCGTCGTCACCGCCGTCACCGATCGGGGCATCTCGGGTGACCGTCTCGGGACGCATCGGTTCCGGCCTCTCGGTCCTTTCCACTATCAGCTGAGGGGGTAACGAGTCTGTCGGACGAATGCCGTCACCGCCGCTCTCGTCACCGCCATTCACGTCATCGTCATTCGCGTCACCACCATGTCCGTCTCCGGGTTCTGAGGGACGGGGGGGGGGGGGGAGGGAGTTATTTATCGTGAAGCCTTAGTAATGGGATGGAGGGGATAATGCAGCGGCTGTCAGATAAAGGTGATAACGAAGTCCATTGTAGTCATTTGTCATTGTCCTAAGGGTAATATCGTTTATCCTGCTTTCGGGTCTTTCAGATCCAGTCAATTTCCTTGCAGCCTAATCCTTTCGTTGTGATTTCTTTTCAGTATGAATCCTGTCAAACTTGTTTTTCATGGGCCTGAACATTTCTGGACAGGGACTCACTGTACGGCATAATGTCTTCAATAATCAGCTTTCATTTACAAGCGGCAGTTTCTAAGAGCTTTATACACACAAAACACCCCATTTTCTCTTTCAACTAAAGTAAGTAATGTTATATTGCTGTGTGGGGGAAAATTATATATTATGTACATTGTACTTCACAGACTTCCCTAATTGCAGCACATCATTGTTCGATCACAGGGAATGCGAAAAAGTTCCCACGCGATGGCGTCGCAGACAAATAAACACTGCGAACATGACGTCTACTTCGTATATCTGACGTCATCATGGTAGACCGATGTCTGTCATAACAGAACAGAACACGGCGTAACGTAACATAACGTAACACAACGTAGCATTGCATAACATAATGACATAATATCACCTCGCACCACATCGCATCACATTACATCACATGACATAACAATATAATGTACAGAATATACTATGAATCGTCTTCTCTTCACCATCTATAAATAGAAGATCCACCCAATATCAAGTTGACTTTAAAGACGAAATCCACTCCAAATTTTTAGCAATTTCAAAAGAAAGAGAGAAAAAAATATCCCTGCAAACCAGTGCAAGAAATATCAAAATTTAATAAGAAATAGGGTAGTTGTGACATTCTGAAATTTCAAAAAAAATCTGAAAACACTTCTTGACCAGTCGTAATGAATATTCAAATCAGCAAGTTGATGATGATGTCCTGCTCTCACAATTTCTTATTCATTTCAAATACAGAAATGACAAAGATCTCACTTCTCAGCTGTATCAATATAAAACTTGCTTTAAAAGTACTCAACGTTTAAAAAGAGCAAAACGGATTATGTTAACTCAAATGACTCAAATATTCATAAGGACTGGTCAAGAAATGTTTCCCGAAAAAAATGTGAAATTTCAAAATGTCATACTTTCTGATTTCTAATCCAATCTTCGTCCTATTTGAAAATTCTTTCTTTTAGAGTTTATTCATTTTGGGGGTGGATTTCCCCTTTAAAAACATAAGACAGAGAGAGAGAGAGAGCAAAATCGAGAGTCAGACTAATAAAAGCTTCGTTACAATAAGACCAAGATAGAAAACGTATGAATTGGAAAAAACAAACAAAAAAGATCACAGGATAATAATATTATGTCATGTGTAATTGTGCGTAGACTTAAACGATTGGGGTATATCATAGATCAAGACAGCTCTCCCAAAAATCAAATCATAATGATAATATTTTTTTCAGTTACGTAACAATCAAAGCTCATTCTGGATAAATTGCTACCAATTATGGAACAATTTGATGAGGAGAATGTAACGCCTCCTTTTACTTTCATTTCGAAGAAATGGAGATCTCGAGTGATATTCAAAACAACAGGAGAGTTTCGCGAAGGTTACATAATCACCTTATTTAATGTGTGCCATTGTGAGTGATGTTACTGTTCGGTACTAAACCACATAAAATATTTACACTTCATAATTATGTTTCTTCTTATTGTTCAGTATCAATACAACTCTCTTCGTCATGTTCATTTATTGTGATCAATTGGAATTTTCAATTTGATTTGAGCTCCCATTTCCACCCACTCGGTGACGCACCATGTTGATTCCTGATGGGGACAGGATTCTGGCAGAGGTTCCCACCCCACCCCGGTATGCAGACGCAGTGCGGTCCGATGAAATCGTCCGAGCAGTAGCCGTTCCCGCTGCACGAGTCCGTCCGCTCCATCATCAGCGCGCACGATTCTCGCTTGACGCGACGGACTGCAAAATGATTGAGAACTTCATCGATTTATTGATTAATCCATACTTGTTTACTTCGGGTTTAATAAGTCAATAAAATATACACGACATTCTTCAAATTCATCCCCACAATATACATGTATTGATACAACAGTGAATTAAACTGACAATTACGCACTGACCATTCTGACAGCTGAGAATATATGTCAATGACAGTAACGCAATAATGCATACTTTGCATTCTTTTTTCTGTTTTAAAAATTAATTGGAATATGAATCGGTTTCATATCCGCCACCAACCGAATCCGATTCGAGCAGTAGGCTAATGCTATTTATTCTCCTCGTATTATTGCTTTAAAATCATTTCCTTTCCTTTCATAACGATTGGTCTTTTCCTGTAAATGCCTATTTCTGGACTTCCATCTGTTGTTTGCGTGTTTCTTTTGTCTTATATAAATTTCGTTGTTATTAACTGCTCGTAGAAAAAAAAAAAACCTCTTAATCTAGAGATCTTACGGTGAAATCTTGCAAAGCTACGTTGTATACCCATACAACTTTGGGTTATAACACATAGTTCTTTGACATTGATGTCCAAATCTATGCTCTAATCACCTGAATTCCACATCCGAAAATAATCTTTATTGTACAAGACCATCGCAAAAGAAAAGTGGGATAAGCCATTTATGATTGTTTCAAAATGGCAATTTCTTTGATTCAATTGAACGATTTTCTGTTTGTCAATTACATGTATTTCATTTCGTACGAGAGCGAAAATCAAAACGTGTCATCGGTACATTTCACAATGAATATTTCATTTATTGGACAGCAAGGAAAATCCTGACTTAATATCGTTCTCGATTTTTCTTCTGTTTTTGTAAGTTGAAAAGAGAAGCAGGTCAATGCCTTAGAATTAGCTCTCTTTTGGTGAGGTGAAAGTGTAGCTGTTCACGATAGGAATATGGAAGTCATTAAAGCCGAAATAGGTACCATAACACTCCTGCTTTCTAGAACATCATGAAAAATATTAATGGGCAAAGTGCTTTTTTCTTGTCTCCTGAATGACGTCGTTAATAGAATTGCTTACTATCGACATGATCGATCTTACATATCGTCAACCTTCACAGCATTCGATTCTGTACATTAACTTGTCATCTAAAATCAATGTGAACGCCATATTGCTTAAAAACGAATAAACACCAAGGGGATGGAATACAAGACAGTAATCGCTCACAGCTTGGCGGAAAGACAAATTATTTTTGTAGCGCCATTGACCATGTAAAATCGATGGTCTTCATAAGCACAAAATTTTCAATAAATTTCCTTTTCATGATGAAGAGTTGTCAGAGAAACTCACCTACAGACTCAGCACTCACTGACAGCGAGCAGACAGCGATAGCTGCAATAACGATTCCAACTTTGACAGCCATCTTCGTTTTTTATCCAGTGATGCGCTCACTAAACCAAACCGGGTGTCAAAGATGGGCAAAGTATCCTAGTTCATCGGAGAAGAAACAGTTGTCACCCTATAACCGCAGCTTTTCCAGATGAAATAATGTGAAGAGATGTTTTGGGCGGCGCTGGTTCGTCGCTGGAATTATCTCTTTGTCTGAATTAAGGACCCTCGAATCCCATCCCAGCCAATGGGATAAGCCAATATTTAATGAGCACATTCGCACACTTTCACTCAGAGGCGAATCTTTTCATCGCTTCAGTCGGGAGAATAGGGCACTAAACAAAATTCCGAACACGATCATCAAATGGGTACGGAGGGAGGTCTTCTTTTATTTGCTTACCCTCTTCTTAAGAAGATCCTCTGGTGCCACTGCACTCCTGTTTCGGGTGACCATTGTGAACTTCTGTTCCAATTTTTGGCCCTTTTCTTTAAGGAAAAGGATTCTTCCTATGCCTATGTTTCATGCCAGATGCTCTCGTCTTGCTTTTCTTCCATCTGTTGATTCCTCATCTACACTGGTGTGTGTGTGTGTGTGTGTGTGTGTGTGTGTGTGTGTGTGTGTGTGTGTGTGTGTGTGTGTGTGTGTATGTGTGTGTATGTGTGTGTGTGTGCGTGTGTGTGTGTGCGTGTGTTTGTTGTTTTTATTTTACTTGTGCGCATGTTGGTTTGTGTGCGTATAAAGTAGATTGAAGCGATTTTAACATTCAAAATGTGCAATTTTTTATGAAAATGACCAACAGAGATGTGGTTTCAACTTCATAGGCGGTAGTTTACAACCTCATAAGAAGATGAGAATCTCGAAAGAAAAAACAGAAAGACACATTGTCTCTCTCTTTATGTAGGCCTAGATGTGTTCATGCGCATAATATGTATTGTATTCATATACAATGTACATACCGTAAAGACTGCTGTCAACAGTGTTTGGTGCAGAGAAAACTAACCCCATCATTTCAAGGAAACAGGTAAAACGCAAGAAACAAAAGTGATGTGTATAATCCATCTAACTTTATGAATTGCCACTGATACTCGTATGTTATCATTTCTCTCGTGTTCATTCAACACTCTATAGGATGGATTAGCACAACCCACTGCTAAATATTACGTAATTCTAGGATTGTTATGGAAATGACTTGATTGCCTCCAAGGTAGTTTATGGATTGATTTTAGTGGTAAGTTTGAAAGAAATAGATGATTACAATGATAACGTTCCCTACCCGCATTTAGATGCAACAAGAGATAACGGTGATGAACCGAAAATTGATTGTGGACGATTATAAAAAGAATCGAGTGAAAGGACGCAGAATGCACGCTTTCACTCAGTTGAAGATAAAGTAAAACTGACAGATAGATAAAGGGATGAGATTCGGGTGGATGGTGACTACAGAATAACAAAATAAACGAGGCAACAACGACATGTAGGAAAGCTGAAAAGCCGAGAGGCGAATCTCGAGGTCACAATAACATGTCCACCGGTTCTTTGTGTTTCCCCGAACGTTTCGGGCGATGCGGAATATCTATCCTGACACCTTGTCGTCTGTTTTGCCAACGAAGGCTTCCGCCATTCAAAGGATCTTACTTTCGTTGACGACTTCTTCCATTGGCTGAAAGTGATATGCCGAGGCAGTTTTGTTTTCTTTCTTTCTTGCACGGTCGTCTAAGCAGCGTCTAATCCATTGCTGCACCCCACCTACTTTTGTTCATGCAGTCAGAGATGTGGAGCAATTGCAAAAATTGATTAAAAATCAACAAGTGAGAAAGGGAGCGACAGATGGAAAGAAAGGACCAAGGAACGTGAAATAGGCACACAGTGGAAGACTGGCAGAGAGATAAATAGAAAGATAGTTAGATAGTATAGAAATATATACAGAGAGAGGGGGCGAGAGAGAGAAGAGATAAATAGATAGATGGATCCATAGAGAGGTAGTTGGATAGATTTTTCGTCGCTTTGACATTCTCATCGAAGAAAATTTCTTTTACGGAGGGAAGAAGGCTTTTCTCTGAACATTGGATATCATACTAATTCAACAATCTTCAAGTTTTGAAGTCGCACAGTCCAAATTAATACAACAGAAAGATAATCATGACCATTCTGGAAAATCCTTTTTATTGTCTCTACATGAGCGAGAATAAAATCGTTTACTGTTTGGGCAGACTCAAGATAACTTCTCACACAAGCAGATTCGTGCTCACGATCATTGATTGCGGCATAATGTTGACATATCTCTCCACTCCGCCTCTCTCAACTACTTCACTTGATGACGTAAGCAGAGCGCACACAGACATAATTATACAGCGTACTGCCTAATAGAAACAGGAATACTCTCAGCAAGAATTGTTACTCGAGCGAATGGACAATTATACTTGCAAACTAGCACTTGGAGCACTGTGCGTTACCATCAATTCGGCGTTCGTCAACAGACTATTCTATCCACGGTGGCGCCAGATCGATTGAAAGAAAAAAAAAGAACAAATTGATTATTATCGTGTTTCTGTACAAAAATAACCAGGTCTTCACAAATCTCTGGGCTGACCCTCTGCAGTTTTGTTTGCAGTGTACACTACTTGCGAAAAATTGAGAGAAGCAAAATATACTCTTTTCAGCAATGTGAATAAGTGTGTACTGTATTATGATACATCAGGGCTTGACGCTTCCTTTTATCCACTGGTGGCCCATTTTAGTCCAACACCCCCCCCCCCCCCCCCCCACACACACAGAAAAAAAGAAGGAAAGACATGGAGAGGCCAGAAATAAAATGAAATAGAAACACTCTCGTGATGTTATATATATATATGTGTGTGTATATTTGTTTATGCTCATTGTGTGAACGCTTTTATGAACACCATCTCGAAGGAAGAGTATCAAGCTGCATTGGTTTGCTTTGTTTTGTTTGTGTTGCTTTTTGTAATAAAGCACATTTGCCTGGTCATAGGATAGAAGACGTAAACGAATCTTTTTAAATTGAACTTTTCTCTATCTTGAGGAAAATTACTAGGATCGTAGATAAAATCAACAGGCGTTTCTGCCAGAGCTGTGACAGTGGGTCCTCCATTGAACCACTATCAACGTTAGCTGTGAATTTACGTTGGAAAAATTGACTTCATGTCTCCCTCTACGACCATCTCGACGTCAAATTTGTACGTTTACCATGATATCGTTTCTTTGGAGTTAAAACCAATCTGTAAACCCACACAGCAGTTTTTACTTCTTCCCTCAAGAGTAGGGCTGGTAAACTGAATAGAAAAAAGTCATGTACACTTAAGCAAAGGTAGATATTGAAGGTTAAGTGTACATGATTTTTTTCTTTTCAGTTTACTAGCCCTGCTCTTGTCAAACATTTTGCTGTCATGTTTGTTTTTAATGAAATGATATCGCCACGGATAAGCTAGATTACAGGATCAAAATCCCAACATAGATACTATGAATCATAAGTAAAGAACAAAAATATTAATCCATCCATTAATCAATCCGTCAACCTATCTAACCATTCCTCTATCCAACTTTCATCTATCTTCCATAACCTATCCATCTATGACCTACCTATCTCTCTACAGTGTATCTTCTATTCATCACTGTTTCTTTCAACAAACCATTGACATAATACAATCAAATAACCACACATTACTTCACCCAAAATCAGCTTACCCAAATTTAATGTGATTTTTCATAATCCATCAGTTCTAGACAATGGTGCAGGTTCTTGCAACACTGTATCACAATAACCATAGTACTGATTTGTTTTCATGCATTTTTGCAAAGATGATACTAATTACTCTAAAAGTGGAAATTGTCAGTGTGCAATTTTTTTTTTTTGCGCAACAAGTAGCTAGTGCAAAAATAAAAGCACACAAATATTTTTGCATGCCATATGTCCGTAAATAAGGACCTGATTCTGCTGAATTAAAAACATGCATAATTCATCTTATCCAGTCAAGCGCAAGAAAAAAAAAATTACTCACTCAAAAAATATCCACTTTTACATTATTAGACAATATAGCTGCTTTAAAACAGTTATAATCAAGAACAGAATACAAGCCAAATATTTGTCAAATCACATCTGTATTCAAAGTCATAATCCAAAGGGTTTGTGATCTGTATTAAGACAATGCCAATGAATAGCAGACATACATGTACAGAACACAACTTGATGCTACACATACTACATGTACCTCAATCACACTCTTAAGTGTGAACTGTACAGCTATCACATACAGCAGCTTTAGTGTAGTAAATTGTCACACAAATTTTCAATGTCAAGAACTGAAACAAAATGAAACTTCAGTAAGCCAATGCCTGATACATATACAATGTACATTGACATCTGCATTGATAAAGATTCAAAATGTTTTTACCACAGCATCTATTGGCTGAATACAAAAATGCTCTAATGGAATGAACTTCAGCATCTACAACTGAACTGTAAATGAAAGCCGTTGGTACACCTACTGGGGCCAGTTGTGGTTAATCAAGCACAGCCTACCACCTATGTGGGATGGCAACATCATTGGCTGAAGGTATGACTCTGAAATCTAATTGAATGCTAGATCATTGTAGGCCATCTCAATGCTTCCAACTGGTTTCCCATCATGGAAACATCGACTGTAGGTGCACTAAGAGGATACCTGTTATAGACATCATGTGATACATGTACAGTTGAACCTCTCGTATCCGGACAAGTCGGGACCAGGGCTCATCCGGATAAGGGATTTGGCCGGATACGGGAGACTCAATGCTTTATACATGTACATATACATACACATGTACTGATGTAGCCCATTGATTGTAGTACCACATGTAGTAATGTGTATACTGCAACCTTTTCATTGTTACACTCAGTAACAGACCCCAAAATAGAGGTTTGTGTTTGCAAGAATGAAATCATTTTCTTTCATAAAATTCTTGGGATGATTTACCTAAATAATTATTAAGAAATGTATCAAGTATTATGTAATTCATGTGTGTTTGTGTAGGAGTTCTCATGGAGTTGGGAATCCCCCTTTCCTCCCGTAATTATATAAAAAAAAAATCACGGCGAGATTGCGTCCGTATAATAGAGAGATCCGGATAAAGGGAGGCCGGATAATAGAGGTTCAACTGTATATCTGGGTCCCCAATCATATAGTAAGAGTTTTATATGTCACCCATCACACTGTATTCAATGTGACATCCTATCGACACAACTGACAATGAGGACATCAATCTAGAATTGTCATTATCCTTTAACATGGGCTGAAAAAAGACCATGCCAACATATGAAAGTGGTAAATGAGACTGCTGAAACTCACAAGATTTCATAATCTCATCTAACTTACGTTAACTGTATGTAAAACGCCTATATAACGGAGCAAAATGTGGAACCACAATATGCACAGGCTATGATTCAGAGTCCAAGCACGAAGTGCATTTGAATGATAAATTGTATTACTGAAATGACACAATAATTGTAGGAAGAGACAGACAATGGGGTTATATCATTGCTATAAATGTGTTCATGCCATAGAATTGGTTTGGAATGTTTACGACCTGAACAAATTTGCACAACTTACTTACTAGAAGAACATTTCTTCTTCTTCTTCTTTTTTGCTGCACTACATCTCTACAGAAGAAAAACAAAGCATGTCTTAGTGACAACAGAATATGAAATTACACACACCATGTTGATAGTTTTATGGGGCATGGTAAAGTTTTGAAATAATGAACTACATCGCATCTTTATTCTACTGACATCGTCACATTATCTTACCTCACAACATGGAAGACTAGGATTCACAAGAGGAATTTGGGAAATGTCTATCTAGCCACTCTTAAAATGCACTGAGCCAAAATCAAAGCTAGTGAAACATTCTATATGAACAATCAGTCAAAGATATAGTTTTTTCATATCATCACGGCATGTATGGTAAAACACAATATTTTCAAGAATTGGAGCCGACGGCCTTTTCCATGGCATGAAATTTTCGCAAATTGCCTCTAACATTCAATACATATAGTGTAGATGAGAACTTTCTCGTGCATTTTTATTTCGCGAATCTTGGCTCTTGCAAAATTAAAATGCATGCTAAAATTCCTCATTTTACAGTAAGCTGATAAAAACTATCTGAAAAAAATAACAAAGCATATCACAGATTCTTCTTGTCTGTAAGACTGTCTGTAAGACAGCAAATTTAAAGAGATAATAACTTTGCCTGTACATCTATATTGAGTTGTTACTGTTTAGCATACACCGATTTTCCATTTTGAGGTTATTATCATTATTCTTTTTTCTGATTTGTGCTGATCTGTGAGAGACAAAATGCATAACCATCAGCACATTCTAAAACTCAAAACAAGTTACAGATAGTCTTTATGGAAATATTGCCACACTGCCATAAGCATTAGACAGATGTTGAACTGAATCTCTACTTAACTTAAAAAAGTAATATAGAAACATAAGAAAACAAGGTTATTTCATTTACATGGAACATCACAATGGAGATTTTTTATCTACTAAGGATGCTATATACATACAAATTAGATCATACTCTGAATTCTTGTTACCTTTTTTAAGCATAATTACTGATCCCCAACTCCTGTATGAGAATGTCATTGTAGATTTTAGGACATTTCTACACTTTTTAAAACATTCTTTTTCATACGATGTTTTTACCTTCTATGGCATCGTAGAAAGCCTCACTTGGATTTTAAAAAAAAAAAATTATCTAAAGACAACTTACGGCAACATTTATAGTCTGTTATCATAATCGTTCCATTCCAAACAGAAAGAATTTTTACATATCTCACAATGATAGCTGCAAGCTGAATAGCCATGATTACACTACTCCATTGCAAGTTGGGAATGAGTGTTACCAACAATCTAAAAAAATATACATATGCATATTAATATACCATTACAAAATGGGCATACACCATTTAATAGTAATCGTTATTGCAATCAACCCCATTACCACAGAAGAGATCACAGTGCACTGGCCTTAGCCTTCACAAATTCACTACGTGCTTTCCCGGCTACTGGCACGTTCCGCTCATCCCAAAGGGTCACCCCATCACAAGCGCAGATCTTTTTTGTGTTCTCAAACAGGCCTGCAGACCTGGCAATGATCCCACAGGCAATCCTAAAACAAACAAACAAACAAGACAAATAAAATCTTCAGGGATAATAAAAATAGTGTCTTTTTCCCAGAGCAAACTGAGAAAAAAAAAAAAAATGTTTCAAAGGCAGGAAAGTGAATTCAGCAAATCCTCTCAAAATCTATCCAGAGAGTAGAAGCCTGTATTCAATGTGCATGTGCACAATTTTTGCTTATAAAATCACTAAAAAAGAAAATAAACTAAAAAGTCCTATTAATGGTTTACCCATGGTATGCAGAGGTTTCTTGCTATCTCAACATCTACTCACGAAAGAAGCAATAAATCTCACACTAATATTTCTGAATGACTTGCACAGTATGGGGTCTTTTTATTGGCCAGGTGCTTTTTAAGCCCCTCCTCATCTCTCACCAGTCAATACCTTCGATCCAGCTTTCTTCTTCTCCTAACTTCTCTCTATGACATGATCTTTTTCCCTTCCATCTACTTTTTCATCATAACTTGCAGAGGAAATGGGAGGGATGGGGAGGGGGACGAGAAGTTATACAGATATCTAGGAACTGAGGAAGTGTGCAACTAAGGTCTGGTAGGGTATTTTTAGACAGCTTAAGTGTGTGTGCAGGTGTGTGAGTGAGTGTATGCGGGTATTCATATGTGTGTGAGCAGGGAGATGACTCCTCCCTGGTGCGAGTGTGCACATGTGTATGTGTAACTTCGTGCGGGAGTTTGTGTATATATTCTTTTATATAAATTACAGAGATTTTTATTGAAATCATTCAAGACACTGTCCGTTCAATGCTTTTGTTTGTCTGTTTGTATACCACTATTATAATACGTGCAATATATGTTGTCTGCTCCTTTTCCTTTGTTATGCCAGTGGAAGACGAATTTCTGTATTTTTAACAGACAATAAAGTTCCTTGTCTCCTTGTATCCTTGTAGTAGGGTGATACAGGCGAAAAATGGACTGAGCTACAATTGTGCAGTAAACAAACATTCATCAAACACTCAACATTCAAAGCACACACTCACACGCATATCTTGTTGCTCTATTATTCTGACTCATATTTTGGCTCCAAACACCATCACTTCAGGGTGTAGGTATGAGATTTACTCACCCTACTCCAAATTTGGCACTGATTTGGGATGTGGCATCTGGCAGATCTCCTACAACCAGGGAACGACCGATGATATCCCACACCTGCAGCATGGTGGAACTATGATTATTTTCTGCTAGTCATCAGAAGCTACAATGAGCCTTTTAATGCTTTACATTCCTGTTGTTATTAGCAGCAAAGGCTGCTGGCATTAACATAAAAAAACAACACACATTAAAACTGTGAAACATTTCGATGCACCCTTTTGTCAGGGAAAGCAATGATGAAGATGATGAAATGAAAATGGAGATGGTGATGATGATGATCATAATAATGATAATAATGATGATCATCAATGTCATCATCATCATCATAACACTACCACTACTACTCTCATTACAAGTACTAATAACGATGATAACGATAACAACAACAGTGACAATAGCATGAATGAGAGTCTTAGAGTGTGCTTTTTCCATCTGCTTGATCATACAAAATGTAGCCCACGGTGCATAGGGCAGAGTAAAGGATAAACATGATAATTTGCATCTTCATCAGTAAAAACAAATCAACTTGCAAATCAATGTGACACCACAATATATTGTTGTTAGAGTGTCATATCACCACCAAACTCAGTGCTTCCTATCTAAAGGCATCAACAGAAGTTGTCTACAACGTGCCCACCTTGACCCGAGAGTTCTCCATCCTGAACAATGAACGACCGTTGCTTTCTGCGGTTATGACACCAAGGTCTCCAGTCAACTAATATGCAAGAGAACAGGCATGATGACCATCAACAAAGAGTAGGAAAGCATTCCCTCTTAAACCAGCCATTATCAAACAGGTAAGCAGAGCATTACACTGAAGGTCAGATTCAAAATTTGCTCAGACAATCTACTTTGGCATGACATTTGCCAAAAGTTCAAAGAGCATAGCCATTTGTAGTGTTGTTAAGACAGGGAAAACATTGGCACGGAGCTATGAAGTTTTGTCCAAGTTCACATATGTGAATGTGTTTCATATCTGAAGGAATACAGCTGACATTCAAGATGGGTAGACAAAGTCAGAATATAGGGCTAACCCAATAATACCATTTTATGAAACGTGTCGCAATGAGGATATGAGAAGCATAAATAATATGTTATTCTGTATTCCACAGGAGAGATCAAATCATTTTAGTCATGTGAAACATTAACAGGGAAAGTCACACATCTTTACACGAGGGCAACAGAAGAGAAACAACAAACCTGTGACAATTTCCACACAGAAGAAATGAGTAACAAATATCATCTTTGATAACATTTGATATGACTTCCAATGGGCACCTCAAGTCAAGCAGTAATAATTTCAATAGAGTCACAGGCATACACTTCATTTTTGTGCCAGAAACGTCACTTATTATACAATCCCTTTTAATGATGTCATATTAATAGAAAGTGATTAAGCACACGTTGATGAATAGAAATGTTAGACAAATTTGGTCTTGGTTGATGTCACTTCCTCATAGCAGACATTGCTAGAACAACCTTCTCAAAAGTCCTCACACAGCAATACAAAAAATTAAGCATAAATCATGCAACACAAACTGTAAGACACCCAGTTGAACCTCATACATAAAAACACAATCATTTAAAGGAACTGTCATGTTCTTTTGTCAGCAATCTCAATTTCTATGCAAGTGTAATCTGCATAACTTCTGAACAGTTTTGCATGTTCAAGTACTATTCAGTCTTCACAGGACAAAGAAGTGGTAAACTTCCAGGAATGATGTTGCCCTACAATGATAACTTCAATACACTAACAAACCTCACCACAATAATTTTGTCCGGTATTCCTTGTTGCTATAAGTTTTACAGATAAGGAATAACACCTGTACCAGGCAACCGGTATCCCATCGTCTTGAAGGCCCCCTAGTAGCTTGCTCTGGTATTCTCCGAAGTCAATGATTTCACTACCTTCCAGATGGTCTTTACAACCTTGAACAAGTACGTTAACGCTCACCTTTTCAGACGATGCCGACTGTCCATGGAGAAATCCCCTTGCATCAAACACATTTCCACAGCTGAAGGAATAAGAGTTTGTGACGAAAAACCATCATGACAGTATTACAAATTACATTGCAACCATTTTTAGAAGTACAGGCTATTTTACATAAAAGAAGTAGTGTCTCATTTGTTCAGCATTTCTGGGGAAAGTGCTTAGGGTTGCAGATAGCTCTGCAACTGTGAGCATCATTCTAACTCTGATGATAATTTGAGAACATTGAAGGTGCCTTGAACATACAAACATTGCTTATCAAAAGATATAGAATATTGTTTGCTAATAAGAGAATTATAAATAAACTTCAATTTGTATTCCTGCAATAAAGTTCTCGCTGAAAAAATGGGCAAGAATCAAAAGCCCACTAGACTATCATTTCTATCACACTGCATCCCCCTGAGAATCAAATTTTTTGCTTCATATGAAGTTCATCAGGCACTTCAACTTACAGGACTGCGTATGAATCTAATGAATACAGAGGACTCGCACTATAACAAGGTCCTCAGGAAAGGCAGTTTTCTCTGGTTACATCGAAATTTCATTTTAACCAAACATATAAACAATAAAAACATAGAGAGGATAATGTTACCGGGTGAATTTTTATTTCATTGTAACCAGAATTTTCAACCTAGTTTGTTATAACAGGAGTGCACTGCACTATATTGAGACGATGAGGTTTGTCTAAAACGATAGAAACTTCTCAAAGCCTCCGCCTTAAATATCTTTACTGGTAAATTCCAACATTATCCCACAGAGAGACAACAGTACCTGGAACAGCCATCTGAAATGTCTCCAAATTCGTGAATTCTCAGGGAATGGTTGCCAGGTGACAGACCGTCAATTGTGCCCTCTACGATGCAGTTGTCTTCAGCCACTTGTAGCAATCTCACCACACCCCTCACTGGGTCTCCAGTCTCGATCATACAAACAGCTGCACCAAGATGCTTGCCTTCAATATAATGAAACACAAACAAAACAGAATGTCTAAACAGAGCCTGCGAAATATATCACTAGAAGTAAGAAATAATGACATCATTCTATACAATGCACGATCAAGAAGACACTGAATGAAAAAAAAAGAAATGAATACATGTATACAAAAAGATACAAAGTATGAAATATTTCATTATTCACCTTTACATCACCGTTCATAATGCAGTAAAAAACAGGAATGAAACTATCTCTGAGTTCAAAGGAATAAATATATAGAAAAAATGTTTTTTCCTAAATTTTGAAAATCAGTGGACATAGCAAGCCCATTGTGCAGAAGCTATTTTTCATCCCTGCTTATCTGTGATACAATGTGTGCTATCACACAGAATACTACATCATTCATGCCTGGCAGTATGTATTAATTGACCTTGCAGTGTAATTATTTTCATTCTTGTCCGATAAAATTCTTCATACACTGTTCTGCTGTGCTGATGCAGAACTGTGCACTTTCTTAGAAACAAATAAAGAATGATATCTTGTATTTGTTAACATATTCCCATGCTATGGGACATGAAAGCACTAAGGAACCATGAAGCGTCACTCTGTTACAAACATTACTGTAAACGTTTACACTAACATCCCAGACTAATATCAATGTCTTTTCTAGATAGCAACTTCCGTGAGCATACCTGTTATGTTTGACCCCTGACCTTTGAAGACAGCCTTGCGTCCACTGGACTCAAGGATTTCTTTGACCTCTGCTGAAGGCAGGACTGTGGTAATGACAACCTGCTCCTGGGATAGGTTGATGTCAACTTCGTGGATGCCTTGAAGTCCATCACAGATTACAAAACAAAATCACAAAATCACATGAGATTCTAAAGTGATACTCTGCCAAAAAAAAAACAAGCTCTACACACTACAAGACAAAATTGTCATAGTGGGATTTCCATCAACATTTGCTTCATTGTTCTTATCCTTTTATGATCAAGTCCAAGGAAAATAATTTTAGTCTTTTCTCTTATACGTCCCCCCAAGAAATGACTTCCCTGCAGTTGTACTGACAAAGGCGAACATTATGCTACATTATTATGATTGCACATGTGAACCTGTGTTAACGTGTGTATGATGCCTTTTAAAAGTGCATAAACATACAAGAAGCCTGACCAGACACTGTGCTTTGCACGGCATCAGACAATCGGTTCTGGCATCAACAGCGCTACACCCTCAACAAAATTACAAAGCTGATGAAAATTAATATATTCTATCAAAAATTCTACATTATACTCATATAATGTTATGATATGCTTGCACTATAGTGTGGTAAATCAGTCCTCATCAAGCCCTCGCGCCACATCCATGGAGCAAAAAACTGCATATTTCTAATCGCAATCCCTGACCATGAATTCCATCATTGCACAATTCGAAATACCAACTTTGAACAATACAAGTTGTGCATCATGCTACAAACATTTTCCATGCGTGCGCCAAATCCAAATAGAGTTCCACGGCATGCGCTGCTTGAGTATACCGGCGCACGATCAACAGTTCTGTGGCACGCGCTGCTTGAGTGTACCGGCGCACAAGCGACAGCATGACCTTTGAAAGTGCATCACGAGGACAGTCCGGCTCTAGCAGTGACTTACTGTGCGGAGAAATGTAATCTACAGTGTGCACACAATGCAATAAATCTTCACTTTTGGTAAGTTGTAAATTGTATGTAGATGTGAATATATCAATTACATTGATAGCATGGAAATGATGATTAATTGATGAAGATTTTCATGATGGATGTGAGGTAACAAACATGATGTCATGAATCCAAAATCAACCTCATTGTTGTGAGTCAGTTTGTGTTTCAGATCCCAGTTGTACAGCCCAGACACGACTTCCGTACAGCCACAGGGATGTGTTTCCAACATGTAAAATGTTATCTACAAAATTTTATGCCATCCTCTTGCTCATTATCAGTTACCAGGAAACTCAATTCAATTTTGATAATAATTTTCAAAGACATGCTGAATAAATGTGATATTTTAGTCTTACTTATAGTAATCCCATTATAATATGACCTGACTAAATGTAGAATCAAACTTGAGCACACACTTACCTTCTATGCCACTCAAGGAATTCTTTATGGAGTTCACACAGCTCTGGCATGTCATCTGCACAGCAAACTCCATCTGGAAATTGAAAAATGAACACAAAACACATGTAGCATCACCACAGGTGGAAAAAAATGCTGCAAAAATACTTCACTCACACAAATAAAAACAAAACAGACTAGAAAAAAAAAGGATCCTTGAGTTTGTATTCACCATAGGGGAACAAAAAAACTGAGAATATAATCTAAAAGCAAACCTGCCAAGTGCTATAATATATTATCTAGATCTAGAAAACCTGCACCAAGATTCCACCTCCCATGCCAACAGTTGACAACACACTAACATTAGTTTAGAGGATACAGTAGGTGTACCTGGTAGTCGAATCTTAGATGGCATTATGGTTGAATTACAGGCAGCATGCCTTACTTACTGTATATTCTTTTTTTTTTTCCAAAAAGAGATCATGACTTATCTATATCCCTGGCCAGCATGGCCGGGAGCAGGAGGGCACCAGTGCACTCCCATCCTAGATCAGGAAATTGTGTGGAGTCCATCACGCACATACAGGCCAGGGTCCCTCCTCGTCTAGCTCTCTACACAGAGCTAGGACAGAAAGATCCGTCTGTCCGCAGGAGTCGTGTTTTTTTTTTTTTTGGTTTTGTTTTTTTGTTTTTTTGTTTTTTTACATTATCACTCTTCTTCGGAGGGGATTCATGAAGCCAGACACATGAAGCAAGGCACAGTCTCCACCGAACATATCCCAGACGACCAGATGCAGACCGATCTTTCGGTCAACACACAGCTGTGCTTCCCATCGGCCATGGTGTGTGGTCATCAGGCTATTCCTTTTCATATGACAGCAACTAGCAACTCTTGCTAGAAATATAGAATAGCAACTTCCAAAAGCGAGAGCCAATCAGCAAGCTGGATTCCAGCCATTCCAGCAAGAGTTGCTAGTAAATTTAGTAGTACTATTAAACTTAGGTAGGCCCTAGAGAGGCCCTATCACTATTTAAAGTTTATTTTCGACTAAAAATCTGAAAGACCAGTTTCTATCTTGTCATCGGCATCGGGAATTTGTTCCGCGGAGACTGCGTCTGGCTTCACGGAACTGTGGTGAACGTATAAAAAAAAAAAAAAAAATGGTAAAAAAAAACAAAAACAAAACACACAACAAAACTCCTCTGGAGTGAGTGTGAGGCTACACACATTGCACACAACAGGCGTAAATATTCATAAATGAATGATACACGCCAAAAAATCAAAATAACAACAACAACAGCATGCATGTGCAGAGCCCCTGCCCTGAGCAGACGTACGACGACGGTGCAGCGCAGCGTAAGCTAACATAACAAACACCGCAATAAGCATGTGGGACTACTGATAACCATATCATGCCGAGTGGCCCTGAGCTGTTTTCTTCCAATGAGGACGATGAACCACCAGAAATCTGATTTACACTTACTAAGCACATACAAAAACTTACGCGTGAGGGTGTAGAATCCATGTTGGCACAGTTGAAAACTGAATTGCACGTATTTACAGATCAAATGTTAAGCCCTCAATAGCTAGCTCGTGACAGTGACACGGTACAGCGCTCGCGATCGTTGAGCGTCGAGATCGCATTCGCTTGCCCGCGATTTGACGGGTGTACAACATGTACAAAATGTACATACACCAGAGGCTTGTGCCTGTGTGAAATCCTTTCCGATTGATGTTAGCGATTCGATTCCTATTCAATCCGACTCGATCTCCTTTGAGTGCTCTGTGTATACTCGGTATGCGACTGACTGCACCAAGTGGGCATGGCACTGTGCACAATGAAGTTCAGTCTCGACGCAACGATGACTTGCAATATTGGAATTATGATCTGATAATCAAATTTGTTTTGGTTTGTTTGTTTTGATCAGATTTAATAAACGGGGAAAGATTCATACGTAACAGTCGTATTCAAACCATGGTATTTGTTTCCCTATGTTTCATGAAAGTGTTACAGATACAGTATAGGTCATCGTCTATACAGCAGCCCGTATTTCGTCTTATCCTTTTTGTCACTGTTTAAAAATGAGAGTGGTTATTTCATTTCATTTCATTTTATTGTTTATGTATGATACAATGTAATCAATTATGTCAACTGTCAGTAATAAACATACATGGTTCATAATAATTCATGGCTGATTTTGCACATGACAGGTAAGCAGATCATTGTGACAAAGAACGGAGACATAATATTTTTTTTTTAAGTCTAGGTACCATATGTATCACCCCTAAATGTAATATCAACGCTAAATGTAATATCGACCCTAAATGTAATACACCTTAACCCTAAATGTAATAACAACCCTAAATGTAATACATTTTAACACTAAATGTAATAATCGAGTCAACCCTAAATGTAATACATTTTAACCCTAAATGTAATAACCGGAGACAACCCTAAATGTAATACATGTCAACCCTAAATGTAATATCGACCCTAAATGTAATACATGTCAACCCTAAATGTAATATCGACCCTAAATGTAATACTTTTTAACCCTAAATGTAATATCGACCCTAAATGTAATACATCTTAACCCTAAATGTAATATCGACCCTAAATGTAATACACCTTAACCCTAAATGTAATAACAGCCCTAAATGTAATACATTTAATGCTAAATGTGATAACAATCCTAAATGTAATTCATGTCAACTCTTAATGTAATTGACGCTTAATGTAATTACCACCCTAAATGTAAAAACCTCATTATAGAGAGTGTAACCAACGCAGAATATCGGGCAAAAGGTCAGGGGGTATATGAAGGGGATATGACGCAACTTTTTATAGCACTCTTGAAAGAGCAGCAATAGCTACTTAGATTTGTTTTTGTTGTTTACTCAGGTAAAGATCACACAGTCTTATTAATTCCTTTGTTTGCTGCAAAGTTAATTAGGTACATTCGACAGAGTTTTTCTTTATCATACAATCACATAAACATTTTGTATTCCAATCTTCATTCAATTTTCATGTTTGTTTAAAGTTTTGATGAAAAAGAAAAAAAAATGGGCAAAAATTCTTTGCGAGGAAATTCTGAATATGAATAATATTGCAAGAAAAAAAAAACATATACCTACTGATGAAACGGGATGATAAAGCGAGTAGATTGAGAAAATTAGAAATTAGAAAGATTTAGAAAGATTTCGCAAATTTGTTTACGAACCATCATTATCTATGTAATGTTTCAATGACGAAATATCTGTCACATATTGAGATGGCAGCAAATCACTGTCCGAAATATTAGCCTCATGACATTGTTCACGACTCCTGGTAATCACGACTATACTTACACGAAACTGGGACAATAATTGGTCTTGGGGAGGGTACACGAAATTAATTTAAAAATGCCAGTAAAGCAAAAAGAAATAGATGTCTTTTTTATCATCTTTGAGTCACCATTTATATATTGACTTTCCTATGAAATATGAATGTATGAGTAAGGCAAACTGACTTAACTTTTGCTCATTTTTTTTCTTTTTCAACAAAACTCTAAGCAATAATGAACACTGAATAAAGATTGGAATACAAAATGTTGATGTGATAGCATGATAAAGCTAATAGATTTAAGAACTATGTCACATGGACCTAATTAACTTTGCAGCAAACGATAGATTTAATAAGACTGTGTGATTTTTACCTGGGTAAACAACAAAAACAAGTCTAACCAACTATTATCGTTCTTTCAAGAGTGCGAGAGAAAGTTGCGTCATATCTCCTTCGTATACCCCCTGACATTTTGCCCGATATTCTGCGTTGCTTACCCTCTCTATATAATCAGGTGTATACATTTACGGTCGTAATTACATTAAGCGTTGAATATATTATATTTGATAGGGTTGACATGAATTACATTAAGGATTATTATCACATTTAGAGTTAAAATGTATTACATTTAGGGTTGTTATTACATTTGGCGTTAAGATGTATTACATTTAGGGTCGGTATTACATTTAGCGTTAAGACGTTTTACATTTAGGGTCGATATTACATTTAGGGTTGAAATGTATTACATTTTGGGTTGTTATTACATTTAGGGTTGAGGTGTATTACATTTAGGGTCGATATTACATTTAGGGTTGAAATGTATTACATTTAGGGATGTTATTACATTTAGGGTTGAGGTGTATTACATTTATTGTCGATATTACATTTAGGGTTAAGATGTATTACATTTAGGGTCGATATTACATTTAGGGTTAAAAAGTATTACATTTAGGGTCGATATTACATTTAGGGTTGACATGTATTACATTTAGGGTCGATATTACATTTAGGGTTGACATGTATTACATTTAGGGTTGTCTCCGGTTATTACATTTAGGGTTAAAATGTATTACATTTAGGGTTGACTCGATTATTACATTTAGCGTTAAAATGTATACATTTAGGGTTGTTATTACATTTAGGGTTAAGGTGTATTACATTTAGGGTGGATATTACATTTAGCGTTGATATTACATTTAGGGGTGATACACCATACAGGAGGATCCCCAGTAAGCCGGGCTTAATCCTTTCTTTGCCAATGAGTCAAATGCGCACAAATTTCACACACACAAACCTATGGACAGGAAAGTAATGTGGCAAACAAAGGATTAACTGGGGCCTCATGAACAAAGAAGTAAACAGTTTCAACCAACTATTGACTTACTTAACTACAACAAAAACAAACTATTTCACACAACAAAACATACACGGCCATGTACACAGGTGATGCTACGAAAGAAAAACAAAGAAATATATTATTGTTATAATTGACACGACCGTCATGAAAACTCAAAGAGAAGTTACAGTTTCTGTAAATTCTCTTTGTTTTATTTCCTTAAAATGCATGACTGTCGCATAACGGGCATCCATATGAACAAGTTGTATGATAAAAGTAGGAATAATTGTCTATAAATCATGCTTATCATTGTTGTAATTCTTCAGTGTCGCATACTACTAGCTAGTATAGTACCATATATCATATATCATTGTCACCGTTGCCATTGTCACCCATGATCATCGCTAATACAGTGGTGGATCCAGAGGGGGGCGTACCGGGCGCGCCCCTCTCTTTATTTGTTGTTAAAACAAAAGACATAGAGAAAAAAATGAGATGAAACCCGGAAGTACCATCGGAAATACTGTTTGCGCTCACCCCCCCCCACCTTTACAGAATTCCTGGATCTGCCCCCTGGTTAATATAATATCACTGTTCTATCATTAGGAATAATATCCCATGGGTATAGCAAAAACAAAAACAAAAACAAAAACAAAAACAAATTCAAAAACAGTATAGATAAGATTTTTTTAACCCCTACAGAGGTACTTTATTCATTCATTTCCAAAGCTTCACATCAAATGATTTCTTTCTTTTTTTTTTAAACAATGAATGAGCACATACTCAAAAAGTACAGATTCTTCATTGGTTATCAAGTAAATGATTTCATCATGTTTGTTACAATCTCAGAAACATTATCTAACAATATTTCATTTCCAAAACTAATCCATATTTTCAAACTATTGTATAAATGCCCTTGAAATAAATGTTAAGATAATATAACACGTGGAAATAAGTATGTTTATTTGATGGGTGATTAAAATATTGACTTACTGAAAAATGGATGCAAATACATAATTATGTACCTCACAAAAATTTGTTGGCATCCTTAATTCGTATGCTCTTTATTCCCACATCTCCAGAGCAACTCGCATTTCGACAACATCACAAACTCTCCTTGACAATATTATCATTTTCAAATAATTATACCTCATGACACTTGTTCCAATGGAATTTGGTATTATGACATTTCAGACCATTTACCGATATTCACTATCATTGACTAGCTACATTTTACGCCGCCTATACCCCAGCTTAAGAAAATGCATAGGAAAGAAACTCTCATGAATATTGAATTATTGATTTCTGATTTGATAAATGAAGACTGGTCAGAGGTGTTTCATGAGTCCAATACTGACAGGGCCTATGATATATTTATATGAGAGAAATATGCCGTTAGCCCTCACAAAAACAAACAGAAAAAATAGAAAACCTTGGGTAACCAAAGGTACCATACAATCCATAAAAACCCGTAATAAATTATATGAATTAGCATTGAAAGGTAAATCAGAATCTCAATATTCAAAATATCGCTTCTATATTTTATAGAAATAGACTTACCTCAGTGATACGACATTCCAGAAAGCTTTATTACTAACGGAAAATTGAATCACATAAAATTGATATAAATGCGCTTTGGAATACAGTCAATGTTTTATTGGGGAAAATCTCATAACGACAAATGTAATTTATATGTTGATGATGAGCTGGTAAACGATCCACTCAAAATCGCAGAAGAATTAAATACGTATTTTGTTGAGATGGGTCCCCGTCTTGCCTCTACCATAGATTCGGGAAATGCTCATTTTACTCAATACTTACCGTCATCTCCTCCAAAATTCTTTATTTCTTACGCCAACAAGTCGTTATGAAATCATTAAAACAGTCAAGGAACTTAAGACTAGCCATCCTAAAGGCTATGATGGGTTTAGTATTAACCTTGTTTAGCAGATAATAAACCACATAGCCGACCCATTATCTCGTATTTTTAATTTATCGCTTTCTTCTGGTCAATTCCCAAACTCATCAAAAATAGGCAAGGTTATACCGATTTACAAGAAAGATGACTCATCTCAAATGAAGAATTGTCATCCAATTTCTTTGCTTCCTGCCCTATCAAAATTTTTAGAAAAGATTCTACATGAAAGACTTTATGGGTTTCTGAATGATAATGCATTATTAGTTTCTAATCAATTTGGTTTTAGAAAAAAAACATCATTATACTGATTATGCAAATATTGAATTACATGAGCAAATTATTGAATCGTTTATGAGACAAGAACATGTTATCGGGATTTTCATGGATCTGAGCAAGGCGTTCGATACCATAGGTCATAATATTTTATTGGTTAAATGCAGAAATACGGTATCCGCGGCCAAGCTTTAAATTGGTTTAAAGATTATTTGCACAACAGAAAGCAGTATGTGTTTTACTAATCGACTTAGTCCAATAAACAAAACGTTCCCTGGTGTCCCACAAGGATCGATTTTAGGACCTTTGTTGTTTTTGATATATATATAAATGATTTAATGCATTCATCTTCGTTATTTAATTCTATCTTGTTCGCAGATGACACGAGCATCCTCTTTTCTCATAAAAACCTACATACACTCACTACAGTTGTCAATTCAGAATTATCAAAGGTTTCAACGTGGTTTACGTGCAATAAATTATCATTGAATATTGGAAAAACGAATTATGTTTTCCTTAGAAATAGCCATGCACCAATGGATCATGTCGTGTTTTATATTGATGGCAAGCAATTGGATCAAAAGTCCTGTGTAAAATTTTGTGGGGTAACTATCGATTCACACCTAACGTGGTCCGATCATATACACCGAGTTTATTCAACAATATCAAAAAATATCGGGATCCTCTGGAAAGTAAGAGAATATCTTACCAAACATACCCTTCAAATTCTTTATAATACTCTCATATTACTCCATATCACCTATATACTGTAATATTGTGTGGGGGAATTGCGGTGTTAACAAAATAAAGTCGATATTGTTATTACGAAAACGTGCTGTAAGACTTATTACCGGTTCGCACTATTTTAGTACACACTGAATCTTTGCTTTATGATTTAAAGACTCTTCTTTCTGATCTACATTCATGGCAAACAACAATATTTATGTATACATATTTATTAACAATCAGCTCCCTGTATTGTTTAAAGGTATATATATTTCAAATTATAGTATTCATTCATATCCTGCCCGTCATGCAACAGATTATCATTTGGAAAACCCGAAATTCATTATAGCTCAAAATTCCATAAGACATCATGGTCCAGATGTATGGAACTCATTAAATGATGACCTTAAACGCAGTTCTTCTCTACAATGTTTTAAATCATCTTATAAAAACGTTCTTCTCGCAATGTACCACTCGAATTAGAAATTACGCTTTTGTTATATAGTTCCCAACTCCTGAACATTGTATCTCATCGCTTTTCTTCTCTTCTCTCTTTCCTCTACTCTTCCTATTCGGGTACCTTATTCTCGGGTTTTGTTTTGTTTTGTTTTGTTCTTCTTTCGTCTTTATACATTCCACCTTGTGTTGTCCTTTTTGGTCATATGACATTTTAAATAGTTAAAACATTAAAATTATTTGTTCTACGTGTGCATAATTGTTCCGTTCCTTCCTTTAGTTAAATAAAAAAAAATTGCTACAAGGCATATTATGTTCCGCAGAGGCCGTTGCCCAAGTCAATCGTTTTGCTTATTGATAACGGTCGCCTCCATCTATACACTTAAATATCTGTAATGATATTTATGTATTATTTCACATGATTATATATTTGTAATGGGAAATTTCGTTTAAACTTTCATGACTTGTGAATAATATGTTCTGTATTGTTATACTTATTTTCTGTTATGTACAAGTGGAGAAAAAACCTACTAAAACTTAAACTGACACCTCTTCTGCAAAATAAATAATCTTCATCATAAATACCAATATATTCAAAGCTAAATGAATAAAAAAAACACACACATACACGGCCTCAAACTAACTAAATTCAGGACTCCTTTTAAATTGAATGCAGTTATTTGGAACATGGTTGCCTATTCACGAATTTGAATGACGGACGAGATTCCATCGCCAGCATGGTATAAATGTGAATGCTCATTCCTGAAATTCGTGCTCCTCTCCTCCGATAGTGAATTTGAATGCTCCGACAATGAATTTGAATGCTCCGACAATGAATTTGAATGTTCCGATAGTGAATTCGAATGACCGGATTTTGAATTTGATTGCTGATTCAGTGCTGCGAGCGTGGAATGCATGAAATCGAATGCTCGGAATAGGAACTTGAATGACAAAAGTATGAAATCGACCGGGAAAACCTATAATAAGAAAAAAAAAGTGTTTACAATTTTTGTTCCTTTTTTTTCTGTGATTCCACTTCCGGGGTAAAAAAAAGAAGAAAAAAAGGTGTGTGTGTGTGTGTGTGTGTGCGGGGGGGGGGGGCACGGTGGCTAGACCCTATGTGTTCCTATGTATTTTGCAAAAAAAAAAAAAAAAAAAGAGATAGAGAGAGAAATGGGCTCCGGCCTCCCCCTCCCCCTCCTTCCCTATTGTGCCGGTTACAGTTCATTATTCCGAACTTTACGTTTTTACGAAGGTATATTATATAGTCCGAAAATGAAAATTGATTTTTAACAATTCCGTAAATAGGCCCTATGATACCTGTTTTACAATTGGAGAAAATGATTACATTACACATTTTATGGCCAACAAATACTTTGATACCATTTTCTAATTAGTAGAAACTCGCCATCAATAAGCTTCAGGGATTTCTCTTGTAGACTTTTACCTTCGTAACATCCTTTTTGGTATAAATTTTATCGTAGGATATTTAATTCTGCAGAGTTTATCGGTGAGTGGGGAATGGCGAGGTAAAAGAACCCCTTGAATCATACCCAGGGAGCTATATAATAGGGCCTACTCCCTATACCAAAACGCACTTACAGCTCCCCCTCCCCCTCCCCCATCAGGGGCAACTTTTGAATGGCAGGCGAACCATCGTTCCCTAAATCCGGGATAACAGGTGTCCGAAGTCTTTCACTTCAATGTGTGGTGCTGTTTACGCTCATATTCACAGTGTGTATGATAATCGCGTGATGTCCGCCGCGACATAACCAGGGGTACGGGTAAGTAAAGTACCTTTTTACTTCTTGTGTGAATGCAAACCATCAATTTTTATCTGCACATTTTATTCTCAGTGATGTTAGTTTTTGTGTTTAGGATATGAGGGAAAAGAAACGTATGGACCAGGTAAAGTTTCGTGAGCTTTCCATTCACTATATACAGCCCGTGGTTGTACATTAGTACGTATGCTTATTGGTAGAGGCCCCGAGATACTTGAGTAATCGCTTCCAGTGAACACACAATGCTCGGCTGCCTCAATACTCTCCCGTGTATTTTTGGCGTCAGTGATGTGATGAATATTGGGAATTCACAGCTCTGTCATTTCGTATGCTGTGTGCACTGCACACAGTGACGCCATGTATCTGAATGCTGTTGATGCTGTTCTGTGGTAAACTGATTGTCTCACTATTGAAAAGTACCATAAACTGGTGTGGCATAATTATCATGAGTTATGATAAACAGTGATGTGTACTCCGTTGTCCTCTTAGTCACCATCTAAAAAAAAAAAATTCCCAAACTTTAGCAGCTTTCAATTTACATACAATATTGGAAAGAAAGTCCAAAAGTTCTGGATTTGTTTTTGTTTCAGAAGTTAATCTGAATTTATGGCATCTTTTACCACTAACACTCAACAGTACCAGATCAAAAACACATAAGTTTTACAGCATCTCTGTTTTGGTGTATTCACAAATTGTTTACACACTCTACACCTGAAGAGTTTATATATGGAGTTGGCCCTTTTTTTTTAACTGCAGGTGTTGGCTACTGAAATTAAGTGTTTTGATTCTACAATTGAGTCAAATCAAGTACTGTAAAATGAGAAATGTTCGCATGCATTTTAATTTCGCGAATTTCGCGAGCGCCAAGATTCGCAAAATTAAAATGCACGTGAAATTTCTTATCTACATTATATGCATTGAACGCAAGAGGCAATTCGCGAAAATTTCTTGCCGCGAAAAAGGCCGTCGGCTCCAATTCGCGAAAATTTCGTGCCGCGAGTATTTCATGTTTTTACAGTAGGAACTGCATATATGTGTGTGAATGTCTAAATGGATAAAACGTACTATCGTGTATGAAGCATGAACTTTTTTATGCATTTGGACCAGGGATGGATCCAGGAATTCCGTATAGGGGGTGGGGGGGGGGGGGGGGCACACAAAATATTTCTGGTGCCACTCCCATGTTTAATCAGGTGACAAGCAAAGAGAAAAAAAAAAGATGGGGGGGGGGGAGGAGCTCCTGTGCCGTTTCTCAGACCAAATATTTCCGAGTTCATCGGCCGACAAAAAAAAAAAAAGGATTCAGTGTAATGTTCTGTCGCCACTTCAATAAGAAATTAAAGATTTAATTAAGAATTTTATTTAAACCCAGGTTTCATTTTTTTTTCTTTTGTTTTAAGAAAATTAGGGGGGGCATGTGCCTGTTGCGCCCCCTGGATCTGCCACTTGGGACAATAGTAATATTTGTAATTTATTAATTTTGCCATCGTACGTGTTTGTTTTTCATGTGATTGATGGTTAACATGGGCAAACTTTGCAGTACAGTACTTAGTGTGAATATAACAAGTACTGTTTTCACGCAACTTCAAGAAGTTGAATGATTTGATGGTTTGCCTACAGTTGAGAGATTGAAAATATGTGACTGCCTTTTGACATCATATAAAAAAAATAGTAAATATGTGATAACAAAGGGAGTTCATAGGCCTGCTGATTGTATAGCTGTTATAGAATATGTAAGTAAAATGGCTGTAGCGAAGATACCAGAATTACTGAATTTGTCATTGCTAAGAAAATTGTTTTAACTGCAGCGCTGCCATAGAGCACACATTTTATTCGTAAAATAATAGCTGTACTGTCTACACAAATGGTACTTTTCCCTTGGAAACTAAAGATCCATAAATTATAGTGAACAAAATGAGGATAAGAGAAGCGCTCGTATTCTATGCTGTTATTCCATGTTATCATGTGTTACACAGCCGATGATGACCTGATATTGATGTCTTTCAAAGTACGTAATTTATCCGCATAAATGGAGCTGCTGCAAAGGGTAGGCCTACAACCTGTAAGGGTAAGATGTTTGTGTGGCTGTAGTGTGCCAATCAGGGGCAGCTGTGGTAGGTAATAAAGTGAAGATCAGTTAGTAGCTCAAAAGTTTCCATAATGCCCTTTGACTAAGAAGAATTATCTCAGAGAGAGAGTAGTATGACTTCTTTTCTTAACTTTTTGCAAAGAACCAGATTTAAGAAATAGTTTCTCTTTGTTGTTATATAACTCTCAGTTGCTATAATTACAGGCCTCTTTACATCACATCTGAATCTCTGGATAGTCTGATACAGAGTATGTCCAGTTCACACCTGGAATCATGGATCTGTAAAAGTAAAAAAAAATAAGTTAATATGTTATTTGCCTTATATACATGCAGTATTTGAATTCAGAATTATGAGGAGAAACATCACCTAGATGTATAGACCTGCTGGGTTTGGGTGCTGTTTTTATGCTAATGTTTATTCCAGCTGTAACTTGGGGCTTCAGTATGTTTGGCAAAAGTTAATTTATGCACAAACAAAGCAATGCATAACTCAGTGTATAACCTATTGAACTTTTTTCTTCTTATTTTGGAAGCCCACCGCCGCCCCCCCCCCCCCCATTATGTTACAGTGTTTTAAAAAAACAAATAGGTAATACATGAAAACAATCAGGGATTTACACAGTGGACAAGAAAGAGAGAGCAATGTGTGTGTGTTTTTTTGTTGTTTTTTTTTTTGGGGGGGGGGGGGTGTCAGAAAGAGAGAAAAAATGTGCGAAGAGGTTGTAGCTGAACAAACAGACAAGAAAACAGTCAGAAATGTCTATTGCTCCAGAATCAAAATACCAGAATCTTAAATACAGCCTTGTGCACACCCTATGTATAAATTTCACTTTGTGTCGATACTGTCCGTACACATCATTTGTACGGTGTACCTTTTCACTATGGGAGAAAAAAACACTTTCTGCCATCATTTCTCAAGGTAGTCTCATGCTACTGGAAGAGTGATATGCCCTTCAAAACTGTGATTTGATATGGCACAGTTGCTGGTTATTTTCCTGTAATGCCTAGAGGCGCTCAGAGCTGAAGCACATCAAAGTTATAAGACTTGATGGCAGGGGCACTAAATATTGTATTCCAAGGTAGATTAAGAAGTCGTAAAAGAATAAATCATAAAAGGCATTTATAAATGGACATTGATTAAAAAGCAAGGTGTGATTTACTGAAGATAGAGATGGTATTAAAGAGGAAGGTTGTTTTTGTTTTTGTTTCTTAACTTTTTACCTTGAAGATATGCCACAAATGCAATGGTGCTATAATCTTTTTGTTGTTGTTGTTGCAAAATTAGACAAAATATTAACCATGTGGTGACCTTAAGTACAGAAACTCAGTTCATTTTGTTTGATTTTGATTATAATCTTCTAGTCTAAATTGCCATTCAATAAATAGAAAATAATCTTTATAGAATAAGAAAAAAATGTTATCCTTTAGGCTGCGTTCACATAGAAGTATACTGTATTCGCTATTCGCTATTCGCTATGCGCCGTCGAGTCGACCCAGTACACCATCACCCGCACCATCAACTCCATACTTCTTCCTCCTACACAATCATCCCAGCAATAACAATTTCTAAACTGCACCAGAATGTCAGTCTACATGCCTATTTTTGCTAAAGGCCAAATCCAGACCAAAATTTTCATCATTTCATAAACGAAGGATGGTATACGCTGCTCGAAAATCGAACAAGCGCGATTCCCACAATGCTATACTATTCGCAGCTATTCGGTATTTTCAAATAGTGCCCTCTTACATTGTATATGAACCTATGTTAGGAAATCCTATCGTTCGAATCAAGCTATTTGCGTGCCCTCAAAAACGAGCACCAAATATCCGAATAGTATACTTCTATGTGAACGCAGCCTTATGGGTGAAGGTTTGGATGCATAGTCTCCTGAAAGAAAAGGACAGTAAAATATAAATTCATAATTTTGTGACCTATCAAGTACATAGTGTTTAGAAATGTAATTATAAGGAAATCATAGCTATGTTGATTTGTTGAAGAGGTGTTTATGCTGTATTAAGTAAAAGTACTGCCATATAGCTTAACTGAAGAGTGACTGTCTGCCTGTCATGTTATGACATATTTCATAATTACATTTTGAATTGTATTCAGGTACATGTACATATTATGTACATGCATTCTCAGAGTTTTCATCGAGTTTGAGCTAGTACTACCTCTGGCCAAATTTTATTATTTTAAAAGTAATGCAGTATTCAAAAAAAAAAAGTAATGTAGTAGTTCAGAGGCCCACTTTCAGATAACAATACGATAAGACTTGCAAATGACAAAGAATGGAAGATAGAATACTTGTTAGCAATATTCAGTGAACTTAGCAAATCCAGCAATCTTGAAATGCAATGCTGAAAATTGAGACTAGTCTCCGCACCATATGTGCACAAAGTGGCACCATAACGAAATATAGAATGAAAAGCAGCGAGTGTACATGTACAAGAGCGATTCGGAAGCAGCAGGATGTGGCCGACATTAGCATGCTGATATGTGCATGTATTTGTTTTCAAGCAATATTTCATCACAGATAAATATTGACAATCTCTTTCATTTTATACCAGCATTTGTCAAAAAATGTGTCATTGCCTTACAGTGATATGATGTGTATGTATGCATGCACTTGGTGGTGTAATGTGTAGGATACACTACAATGCATGCAGTATTTGACCAAACTGTAGAAATAAATGACAGTGTAGCACAGAATATCAAACAAGCTGTTTCATGCATATGTCTGATTAACCCATTTAACAATCCAGAAATTGGTTCTTTTAGTATGAAGAGTTTGTTCACAAAATTTGCGATTAAAGGTCAAGAAAAATTAGAGAATAATAAGAAAATTTTTGCTTCTTTTGACCATAACTTCAAAAATGTACCTTTATATGTAATGACCAATTTATCATTTAAAAGGTATTATTTTGTACTTTATGACAAAGACCGTACTTCAAAATCTTCAAAAATGGACTTATTGGTTTTTGCGAACAAACTCTTCATATTTAACCCTAAAAAGGCCGGAGGTTGAATCAACCCCCCCTCGACATTTTTTCGCGACTTTTCCGTCGCGCGAAATTTTTTCACCTAATTGCCATTCGCTGACTTTTTTCTTTCAAGTCTCGCGCATCTTTTGACACCATTTTCGCGAAAATCGTGCATACTGTTACGACGCAGCACGACCTTTTATACATGCCTGTCAGGCCGAAAACAGCTCAAAAACGTGATTTTGTGTATAAAGTCTATGCAAATGGAGTTTTCTCACCTTATTCATAAAGATATGAATATTTTCACTTTCATAGGCTGAAATCAATTAATTTTAGCATAATTATGCTTGGAAAAGGTTCTGTCATAAATTTTGCGAAAAAAAATGACAAAACAAAAGGTCGAAAAACAAAAATACATAAGAAATTAATTAAACAATAAAATACATAAGAAACTAAGTTTGATACCGGATTTTTTTTTCAAGTACATTGTTGGGAATGCTACAAAGAATGTTATCACCAAAAATTAGGATTCTAGGAGCTTTCTGATTTAGAGCAAAATGTATTATTTTATGCATATATTAGCGTAATTAATGAGTGTAATGAAAATTTCCATTTCTTTTTGTGTAATGTGGTAGATTACGCCACAGGTAATGCATGTGCAAATTTTCGTGGCGATTGT